>NW_022437007.1:6827288-7245945 GCF_009761245.1 Sapajus apella | reverse complement strand
CGAACTCCTGAGCTCAGGCAATCCACCAGCCTTGGCCTCCCAAAGCACTGGGATCACCAACATTAGCTACTGCGCCAGGCAGGTAACTCATGACTTTCTATGTTTCCCTTTTCTCCCTTTACATAAACATCCCTTCTCATCTAATCTGTAATATAAAGTGGCAGGAACAATACTGTAGACTTCTTCGATTTTCCACCTATCCCTTGCAGTTTCTCATGAGGTGCTGGGCACGTAGTTGTTAGGAATACATATTTGATGATCTCTCAGATTGCTATGATTTGGTTTCAGCCCTTTCTTCACCTTTTTTCCCTTTGAGAAATTTTCATTTTTCCCCATAGTCTTTCTTTCTATATTTAGCTCAAGTCTCCTTTGAGTTTGTCTATTCTTCCCCATCAGGCCAAAATACACATCTGTGGTTCTTAATACTATCATCATGAAGCTTTCAAGGTGAAGCAATATATTAGGCATTTGATTAATTTGTTCACAATAGCAAATGTCTACTATTTGTTTGGTTGTCTATTCTAGATTCGGAGAATGCTTCTGTAAAGAAAACAAAAACAGGTTTTACCCTTGTTCTGTGAGGGAGGCAAGAAAGAATTTTCAAAAGAAGATGTAAAAATGGTCAACAAGCATATGTAAAAATGCTCAACATCACTAAGTATCAGGAAAATGCAAATCAAAACCACAATGTGATACCACCTCACTCCTGCAAGAATGGACTTAATCAAAAAATCGAAAAATAATAGATGTTGGTGTGGGTGCAGTGAAAAGGGAACACTTCTGCATTGCTGGTGGGAATGTAAACTAGTACGACCACAATGGAAAACAGTGTGATGATTCCTTAAAGTACTAAAAGTGGATCTATTGTTTGATCCAGAAATCCCACTACTGGGTATCTACCCAGATGGAAAGAATTCATTATACAAAAAAGATACTTACACACACATTTATAGCAGTGAAATTTGCAATTGGAAAAATATGGAATCAGCTCAAAATGCCCATCAGTTATTGGGTGGAAAAAGAAAACGTGATAAACATAACATGGAATACTACTCAGCCATAAAATGTAATGAAATAATGGTATTCACAGCAACCTGGATGGAATTGGAGACTGAGACTATTATTCTAAGTAACTCAAGAGTGAAAAACCAAACATCATACGGCCTAAGCTATGAGGACACAAAGGTCTAAGAATGATACATTGCACTTTGGGGACTCGGGGGAAAGGGCGAGGGGTGGCAATGGATAAAAGGCTACATATTGGGTACAGGGTACACTGCTCAACTGGTGGGTGCACCAAAATCTCAGAAATCACCCCTAAAGGACTAATTCATGTAACCAAACACCACCTGTTCCCCCAAAACCTATTGAAATGAAAAAAGAAAATACACAAACAAACAAATGAAACAAGAGATGGAGATAGAGATTACAGGATTGAAGAGGAGGAGAAAAAGGAGAATGGCTTCTTTGAGAGGGTGGTGTTTGAGCAGAGGTGTAAAGAATGAGAAGAGTCAAGCTTGAAAATATCTGTATTTGTGACGGAAAATCCCATGAAGAGTGTTGAAATGTAAACAAAATGGTGTTTTTTAAAAAAAATCACAAGAAAACAAAATGCCTAGAAAGTGGTTAATAAGTATGAGAGGATGTGTGACTTGAGAGTTCTTTGTTACAGAGATAAGAATCTACTTTAAATTACGTTACAAAATGGATTAAGAAATATTAGGAAGCTCATCTCTAAGAAAGCTGGAGAGTCAGTCTCAGCAAGTTGGAGCTGCATACACTCCACTATGTGGACATTGCTCCAGTGAGATTCTCACTGCCTCTGCTGCTCAGCATAAACATGGCCACATACACCTTTAACATTGGATACAACGTTCCCCGGACTCTGCCTCCATCCCCACCAAAGACTGTGTTCTGTCTGCACTGTATGCACTTCCCCCTATTGCTTACTTCCAAATCCAAAATCTCACAAACCTTTCTGATTGGCAGACCCAAGGTCATCTAGCCAACCAACAGGAAGGCTGAGAGATGGTATTCTCACTTCTAACTTAAGAACAAGGCACTGCTTATGGACTATAGGAAAGATATTTAAAAGACATCAGATCATTGAACATGTGATAAATAGCCACTAGATCACAAAAATAGGATTTTTAGAATGTTAATATGTCAGGTGTATTATATAATATGATTTTCATGTTCTTCTTCAAATTTCGCATCATAGAAATAAGTAAATTGAAAAATACAAAACAAAGATTACTGCCCCAGCATCACAGAATTAGTGGGAGAAACAGAGTGTCAGTATCAACGATGTGTGGCTTAATTTACGGAGTGACTCGGAGGGCTATTTAATTAGCAGGACTATCTCTGTCAACATGAGCAAGGACTGCTCACCGCTATGTCAAATCTAGTTGGTAACATCAACTAGAAGTGAGGCCTATCCCTTGAGAATTACCATATCACTTCTGTGGGACATTGAGGTGGAGATAATTGACCACTGTAAATAAGCGTGGATTATTAAAAGACTTGCAGAAAATGAGTGGTTCTCAAAATTATCATTCCGATATTACACTTCTATAGTTATAACTACCACATTGCTAACATCGCCAAAATCATTTTTAAAGAAGGACTTGAAGACATTTTAAAATTCATCAATATACCCAAGACAGCTTTCTTTTCATGAATTTAAAATGTACTATATTTGCAAATCAGCTGAACATCTTCAGAGCCTATCTTTATGTGACCAGAAAAGTGGCTACCAGATACTTATGACCAGATCATGTAATGAAGCAAAGATTTGAATCTTTTAGGACTCCTTTGAATGTCTTAGACTAGAGAATGAAACTTTTTCCAAAACTCCATTTTGCATACAGTTAAGAAATAGTTTCGCTCTATTCATCCCACATAAATGTCTATTACAAGTAAAACACTTGCTATTTTAAGGCAGAGGGAAAGAAATACGATTGTGTATCAGAATAACCTGGGGGAAATTTGCTAAAATAAGAACTCAGGGTTTCACTGCAAGATTCCGATTCATTACCATCTCTCAGGGGCCCAGAAATCCAATAGATATGTATGATGCATCCATCAGTAATTGGATATTATTATAATATGTCCCCAAGCAAATCTCTTACTGAAGTCACATGATTTTCATCTCATCAGAGTTGTAAAGAGTAAGAGTTACTGCAAAAATAGACCTCAAATGATCTGCAGAAGCCATTTCCATAGTGACTACACAACGGACATGATGAAAATTGATCATCCTGAGATATTACACAGAAAAGTCCTCCCTTTTATCTGCCTAAGTCTACACACCTCTAATCATTGAATGCTTGTTTAATCTATGACAAAGCTATTTAATAGTAATAAGAGCATGAAATATTAGTCTACATTTACTAGTAGTTTTCCACAAGTAGTTCCAGATTTTTCCAGAAGAGACATGGCTCCAGATTGTTCTTAAGTCCCACAAGCAAGAGAGAGTGAAATACTGAAATTTCTACTTGAAAACCCTACTGAAGTGAAGGATACGTTCCTTACTTAAATTGTGTAATATCACTGACATTGTCTTTATTTGGCATGACATCACTGATTTCTTCTAGTGTATTTTAAAATATTGTTAAAGTTTTTTCGCAGGTTTGTTCCCAATGTTAGCTACCTTAATCACTCAAGTGTTTTTCTGTATCATCTTTCATTCTTAATATATGAATTAACCTACCACAAAAAACTAAACCCCATGTTTAAGACAATACTACCATAAACTGATGAGAAACTAGGGGTGCATATTCCATGTTTAAATTTTCTTTATGTGGATTAGCAATAAAGAAAAAAAGTAGGACAAGAGATAAAAGATTAAGGACTGATTAAGAAACTAGTGAGAGGATATTCAAAAAATAATAGGATATGTTAAAAAAGCTATAGTTAATTTTTGAAAATTATAAAAGTAGACCAATCTCTTGGGCACATAGTAAAAATGTAAACAAAATGAAAACTAAATTGGAAATGAGACTAGAACTATAACAATAGAGATTTTTATAATAAGAAAATAATGTTTATAATTATATTTAATACATATAAAATCCTGTATTTTTGTAATAAATCAATTATCCAAACCAAAGCTTTGAAAAACTAAAAACTACATAAGATGTAGAATAAGTTATCAAGGTTTTGGCTCCTTAAAAGAATTTTGGATCATATTATTTTACACATATCATTAGTTTTCCATGCTACAGAATCTAGTCCTGAAATTAGAAATTAGGAATGATTCCTTAAATAAAAACTATGCATCAATGACACTTGTTAAATGCAAATATGGAACCCTAAAGAAACCCTAAAGAAAATCCAGTCAGACTACCAGTGTTGACTACCTAAAGTTTATCCCAGGAATAAAAGATTTGTTTAATATTATTTATTTATATAGTTTACATATCAATAAGTAGAAAGAAATATGGATATCATAGACAAGGTCAAAAAGTATTGTCAAAAACTTATTGATTGCTAATTTAAAAGAAAGGTTTTTACATAGAACAACCTCATAAAATAATAATTTAATTTATGATATATACTTATAATAAACATCTAATGCTTCTATTTACAGCAATGAGGTCGAATAATGTGTACCCCTTTTCATAGAAATATTAGGAAAAAATCGATATCTGACTTTAAAAGAAGTGGAAATAGTTTAAGGACAGACAAAAAGAAGGAACTGAAAAGACAATAATTTCAAGAACTGCTGTGGCGATGATGTGTTGGAGAGGAGAGGGCTATCCAGGGCTAGAGTATGTGTATCAAGGTAGATATCTTTACATCATATAAGCTTCTAGGTGCTAGAAGCAGTATTAATATTTACACAAAATTGGAACATTTATGTTTGGCATGTGAGAAGCAGTGAGCTGAAGATGGTCCACCTGCAGTAAGTTAGGATGTTAGGAACAGAGAATAGGGCAGGGTACTTGGAGTACATCATTACAAGAAGTGACAAGGAAGATTTACATGTGGAAAAGCACTCTTCTGTGAGAAAATAATAGACTAGAGATTAAACGTGTGGAATGCAGCTAAATTGGTGTTTATAGAGAAATGTACAGAGTTAAGTAGATCTTCAAGAGTATTAAAGTATTTTAAAAAAACTAGGGTAAAAGAGCAATAGCTGAATGAAATTCTTAAGTCAAAGTAAAAAGTACTGTAACCAAAATTAAAGAATCAATAGGAGGGATTAATAAAATGAAATTTAGTTTATTAAAAAGACAAATTCAAACAAAAATTACGGAAAAGAGTCAAAGTCACAAATAAAATCAAGTCTGCAAAATGACATGTAGCTTTAGAGGAGAGGTTTTTACAATTCAAAAGAGATTACTATGAACAATCTTGTTGCAATAAATTAAAAATTTTAAAAGGTATATGAAATTCCCAGAAAAACATAAAATGCCAAGTCTAACTCAAGAAAATATGAAATATATAAGTATTATTTAGGATTAGTTTTGCAACTGTAATTAGAAAAGTTCCCCTTACATTGGGATGAAGCAAAGCAAAACTACAGTGCTCTCTCAAGAGGAAGCTCAGGCAGTTTAAGGCTGTGGGTGGCTCTGCTCCAGCTCGCTGCAGAATTCTGTTTCTTGTCTCCATGGTCTAAGATGATGTCTAGATCTGCATCCAGGACAGGAAGAAAACAACAACAACTAAAACAGACAAAGAGTTTGAGTAAAGAAAATTACTTGCCAATCTCACTTAAGAACTTATGTGCAAATTCCTGGGATCAAACATTGTCATATTGAGGGGGGATATACCTATCTATATAGAGAACATCCACACTTAGAATAATAGTGAGAAACGAGGGATTATGTAGTAAATGGTCAGAGACAAGTGGTTATCTGTATAAAAAATTAAGACTAAGTCATTTTTTCATACCATGTAAACAAACAATTTCCACGTGTATTTAAGTTTGAAAAGCTAAACTTGGAAATGCTTAAAAGAAAAAACCTATCTTTATGAAATTGAAAGAGAAAACAATTTGCCTATTGACACGTAATCTACAAATCGTATGTCACTTTATCCTGAAGCAAAAATTTCTGCATTACGGAAGATGTTATGAAGTAGAATGTCAAGCCACAGACTTGGAGAAGATATTTGCAATGAAAAAACCAAACTCTGACAGTAAAAATAATACCTAGAATATATCAATAATTTCTTCAAATTAATAACAACAAACAGGAAAAAAGGGCAAAAGACTTAGCTAGACACTTCCTACAGATAAGCCTAAATTGTCAGCATACATGAAAAAAGTATCAGTTGCATCATGGAAACACAAATGAAAACTAAAGTGAGATCGAAAAGTCCCTTCCTATTGTAACTTTGATTGTAAAATCTGGTACTGAGCAGTACTGAAAACAAGAGGAAAAGAGAAACACATATGTTGCTAATGTAGATAAAAAATAGTACAAGCATTTTAAAGAGAAATTGCCACGACCAAAGAAAGATGGAGATCCACATACCTTACAACCTAGCATTTCTGCCTCAATACCTATACCATAAAGAAAAATCTTGCTCCTGTTCTTTACAATATATGCATGAAAAAGTTTACCAAAGGTTTTTTTTTAGAAATAATAAAAACACAAGTATTGAATTCTTAAAAATTATTATTGAATATTCATTAAATTGTGTATTAGCCATTGTAATTAATGAACATCAGTGTGTATCAGCACAAAAAATTTTATAAACTGTAGAGCACATAAAGAGGTGTGCACCTGGGGAATGAGCCTGACCTAATCCCAACTGTTCACCTTATAGACTCCACATTGTCGGGGAATATGGGTAATCTAAGGTTCAGGCTTAGTTGGTGAAATTCTCCAGGCAAAGTCAAGAGATGGTTTTATTTTCAATGCCACCTCAAACCTGAAAGAACATGAGCTGAGAAAAAATCTGCAGATTATTTTATTTTTAATTTTTTTAACTTTCATTTTAAGTTCAGGGGTACAAGTGCAGGTTTGTTATATAGGTAAACTTGTATCATGGGGTTTGTTGTACAGATTACTTCTTCACCCAGGTATTAAACCTACTACCTGTGAGTTATTTCTCCTAAACATCTCCCTCCTCCCACCCTCCTTCCTCTGATAGGCCCCAGTGTGTGTTTCCCCTCTTTGCGTCCATGTGTTCTCATCATTCAGCTTCCACTTATAAATGAGAATATTTGTTTTTCTGTTCCTACATTAGTTTGATAATGAGCCCCCAGTTCCATCCATGTTTTTGCAAAGGACATGATATTATTTTTTATGGCTGCATAGTATTTCACGGTGCATAGGAACCACGTTTTCTTTCCATGCATCATTGATAAGCATTTAGGTTGATGCCATGTCTTTCCCATTGTGAATAGTACTGCAAAGGATACATGTGTGCATCTGTCTTTATAACAGAACAACTTATATTCCTTTGGTATATACCCAGTAATAGGATTGCTGGGTCAATGGTATTTCTGTTTTGAGGTCCTCAAGAAATCACAACACTGTCTTCCACAGTGGTTTAAGCAATTTACACTCCCAACAATAGTGTATAAGTGTGCCTTTTTTTTTTACAACCAAAACAGCATCTATTATTTTTTGCCTTTTTGATAATAGCCATTCTGACTGGTGTAACATAGTATCTCATTGTGGTTTTGATTTGCATTCCTCTAGTGATTAGTAACGTCAAGCTTTTTTCTTCACATTACTGTTTGCTGAATGTATGTCTTCTTTTGAAAAGTGTTGCTGGGCACAGTGGCTTATGCCTGTAATCCCAGCATTTTGGGAGGCCAAGGTGGGCGGATCACTTGAGGCCAGGAGTTTGAGACCAGCTAGGCCAACATGGCAAAATGCTATCTCTACTAAAAATACAAAAATGTTACTCAGTCATGGTGGCACATTTTTGTAATCCTAGCTAATCAGATGGCTGAGGCATGAGCATTACTTGAACCCAGGATGCGAAGGTTGCAGTGAGCTGAGATCACACCACTGCACTCCAGCCTGGGCAAAAGAGTGAGACTATCTCAGAAAATAAAAAATAAAAAATAAAATAAAAAAGGAAAGAAAAGTATTAGTTCATATATTTTGCCTACGTTTTAGTAGGGTTGTTTGTTTTCTTGTAAATCTGTTTGAGTTGCTTATGGATACTCATTGGACCTTTGCCACATTTACAGTTTGTAAAAATTTTCCCCCATTCTATAGGCTGTCTTTATACTCCATGGATAGTTCCTTTGCTGTGTAGAAGCTCTTTAGTGTAATTAGATCCCATTTGTCAAATTTTGCATTTGTTGCAACTGCTTTTCATGTCTTCCTCATGAAATTTTTGCCTGTTTTTGTGTCTAGAATGGTATTGCCTAGGTTGTCTTCCAAGGTTTTTATAGTTTTGGGTTTTACATTTAAATCTTTAATCTATCTTGTGTTAATTTTTGTATATGGTGTAAGGAAGGGGTCCAGTTTCAATCTCCAGCATATGGCTAGCCAGTTATCCCAGCACCATTTATTGAATAGGGAGTCCTTTCCCCATTGCTTGTTTTTGCCAGATTTGTCAAAGATAGATAGTTGTAGGTATGCAGACTTATTTCTGGGTTCTCTATTCTGTTCCATTGGTCTATGTGTCTGTTTCCATATCAGCACTATGCTGTTTTGATTACTGAAGTCAGGCAGTGTGATGTCTCCAGCTTTGCTCATTTTTCTTAGGATTGCCTTCACTATTTATGCTCTTTTCTTTGGTTCCATATGAATTTTAAAATAGTTTTTTTTCTACTTCTTTGAAGAATGTCAATGGTAGTTTAATAGGAATAACATTGAATCTGTAAAATGCTTTGGGTAGTATGGCCATTTTAAAGATATTGTTCCTTCCTATCCATGAGCATGGAAAGTTTTTCCATTTGTTTTGTTATCTCTGATTTCTTTGAGCAGTGTATTATAGTTCTTCTAGTAGAGATTTTTCACCTTCCTGGTTAGCTGTATTCAAAGTTTGTGTGTGTGTGTGTGTGTGTGTGTGTGTGTGCGCGGGTTGCAGTTGTGAATGGGATTGCATTCCTGATTTGGCTCTTGACTTGTCTATTATTGTAGAAGAGTGCTAGTGCTTTTTGCACATTGATTTTGTATCCTGAGATTTTGCTGAAGTTTTCTATCAGCTTAAGAAGCTTTGGGGCTGAGACAATGGGGTTTTCTAGATATAGGATTATGTTGTCTGCAAACAGAGACAGTTTGACTTCCTCTCTTCCTATCTGAATGCCCTTTATTCCCTTCCCTTGCCTGATTGCCTTAGCCAAGATATCCAAAACTATGTTGAAGAAGAGCAGTGACAGAAGGCATCCGTGTCTTGTGCCAATTTTCAGGAGGAATGCTTCCAAATTTTGCCCATTCAGCATGATGTTAGCTCTGGGTTTGTCATTGATGGTTCTTATTATTTTGAGGTGTTTCTTCAGTACAGAATTTACTGAGTTTTTAACATGAATAGGTGTTGAATTGTATCGAAAGCCTTTTCTGCAACTATTGAGATAATGATGTGATTTTTGCCTTTAGTTCTGTTTATATGATGAATCACATTTATTAATTTGTGTAAATTGAACCAACCTTGCATCCCAGGGATGAAGCCTACATGGTCATGGTCGGTAATCTTTCCATGTGCTACTCGATTCAGTTTGCCAGTATTCTGGTGAGGATTTTTGCATCACAACTAAAAGGACTAGAGAACCAAGAGCAAAAATAAATCCCAAAGCTAGAAGAAGACAAGAAATAACCAAAATCAAAGATGAACTGAAGGATATTGAGACACCAAAAAACATTCAAAAGATCAACGAATCCAGGAGCTGTTGTTTTGAAAAAAAATAATAAAATAAGCCCCTAACTAGACTAATAAAGAAGAGAGAAGATTCAAATAAACAAAATCAAAAATGACAAGGGGGATATCACCACTGAACCCACACAAATACAAACAACCAACAGATAATATGGTGAACAACTCTATGCATATATATTAGAAAATCTAGAAAAAATGAATAAATCCCTGGACACATACACCCTCCCAAGATTGAACCAGGAAGAAATTGAGTCCCTGAACAGACCAATTATGAGCTCTGAAATTGAGTCAGTAATAAATACCTTACCAACCAAGAAAAGCCCAAGATCAGACAAATTCACAGCCACATTCATACATCTGAATGTATGAAGAAGAGCTGGTACAATTCTTGCTGAAACAATTCCAAAAAAATTAAGAAGGAGAGACTCCTCCTTAACTCATTCTATGAAGCCAGCATCATCCTAATACCAAAATCTGGCAGAGCCACAACAAAAACAGAACAGTTCAGATAATTTTAAATAGGTATGCATAATAAAAAAAAAAACAATATAAATAAAGGTATGCAACTCTAAAAGTTTTATATCTATAGATACATAAAATTAAAAGATATTATTGATTAATGAAAACCTGCATTATAAAAGGAAAACAATCTCTAAAGCATAATTCAGTGTTCAGTTATAACCGAGAAAATATGAAACAAAGATAATCATAAATGTTTATAACTCTAAGGAAACACAATTTAGGTTGAGTACAAATTCATTCAAAGAAGGAAGCAGAAAATATGAAGATAATGCTGGCTAATATTTAACTGAAGTTATTAAACTTCAATTTATATTAGTTTATATTTATATTAAACTTCAATTTATATTTATTATAGCAGATGTACACAATTGATAAATTTCTAGAAATAAGTTTAATAGGAAAAGAATTTGATTGCCCATTTAAAATATATTCATCTTGTTGCCACAATGGGGTGGGATTATAAATGGCAGAAACAGAGCAACATGTACAGTTCATGGCAAATAATACCACAATTTATAGTGTTTTACATAGTAAAACATGAAGAGAAGAATGCCTTCCCAAGTCCCTATAAATTTTACTAGCCTGCATATCCCTTAGTGATCTGGTGCCTACTGAGCAAATAACCAAGAGAAAATAGCCATTGCACATTTTGGGCATTTACAGTGATGTTGTGTAAAGAGAACGTCCATTTTCTAGGTTAATCATTCAGCAAGCCCAGGCATCAGGCTAGTCTACTCTATATTTGAATGCCTTTACTTTTAACACCTCCCTCCCATTTTTTCCCCATAACAACATAGCAGGTAAAATATTTTGTCCAATCTTCCAGGAACAAAATAGCTATTTGATACACCCAATGAAAGGAAGATGTTTTATTGTTTGAAACGAATGAAAGTATTTCACCTTTTTAAAGTTCTCTTGTCTTCACTACCTTTGATTTAGAATGTCATATAAATGTATGGACATATAAAACAATATGTTTATTCATGCCATTTCCATCAAATTTAAAGTTCTTCATTTTCTTTTTCACTTTTATTCCTCTCATGGTTCTCATTTTAGAAACGGCTCCAAAGTTTTCAGGCTAAGTATAATTTTGTTAGTATCATTTAGTTACTAACAGGTTGCATATAAAAGTGATCCCGGACTTCCTGCAGAGCTCAGGATTTTGCTTAGTATAATAGTTAGTTTAGGTAAATTAAGGAAGAAAGAAACAGTTATAGATTCTTTAGAATAGCTAAAGATATAAAATCTAAATGAATTATTATGCATAACTCATAAAGTCTAACTCTGCAGCTAAGAAAACAACTACCTGTGATGGCTATAGAATTCAGAAACTGTTGGTTTCAGAACCACACTTCCTCTGCCCTGATCTACAGGCTACTTGATCAGATAGCTGCCTGTTCAATTTGGAAGTGGCTCTTCATTTGTCTATTCCAGGACAAAGATAGTATGTTTCACAGCAGCAAAATAGATTCCCATTTTTGAGTGTCTCTGACATGACGGAGTTCCAAATCCAAGTCCATATCAGAGTAGTAGAATCTAAGTCGCAGCTAGATCCCTAGTTATTAATCAGTTTAGAAAATACAGCTTTAAGCTTTCCAGTCTCTGCAGGAAAGGTATTTTGGAACATGGGTTGAAGGAGTTTGCAATGCATATTGAAAAACCCAACCAACAGCAATGGCCTCACATGCAAATGACAGGCAGAACCTCAGATTACATAATAAAAATGAAGGTGGGACTACTGACATATATTACTTATAAATAAAGATATAATTTTTAATCCTTTACAAGTAGTTTAGTGTAAAACATTCTAACTTAAAAGCTTTTGCATAAAACATTTGTATGAGGTTGTGGATGATGAGTGGGTCCCAGAGACAGGAATATAGCCTGGGCTTCTGCTGACTACTATGTTGGAGAATCATTCAAGAAAAGCTCATCATCACTGGTCATTAGAGAAATGCATATTAAAACCACATTGAAATACCATCTCACACCAGTTAGAATGGTGATCATTAAAAAATGAGGAGACAACAGATGATGGAGAGGATGTGGAGAAATAGGAACGCTTTTACACTGCTGGTGGGAGTGTAAATTAATGCTACCATTGTGGAAGACATTCTGATGATTCCTCAAGGATTTAGAAATAGAAATACCTTTTGACCCAGCAATTCTATTACTGGGTATGGGTATATATCCAATACCCAGTAATGGGTATGGTATATATAAATCATTCTATTATAAAGACACATGCACACGTATGTTTATTGTGGCACTGTACACAATATCTAAGACTTGGAACCAACCCAACTGCCTATCAATTGTAGACTGGATAAAGAAAATGTGACACATATACACCATGGAATACTATGCAGCCATAAAAAAGGATGAGTTCCTGTCCTTTGCAGGGACATGGGATGAAGCTGGAAACCATCATTCTCAGCAAACTGACACAAGAAGAGAAAACCAAAGGCTGCATGTTCTCAATCATAAGTGGGAGTTGAACAATGATAATACATGGACACAGGGAGGGGAACATCACACACAGGGGCCTGTTGACAGGTGGTAGGCTAGGGGAGGGATAGCAGGGGGTGGGAGGATTGGGGAGGGATAGCATAAAGAGAAATATCTAATGTAGATGGCAGGGTGATGGATGTGGCAAACCACCATGGCACTTGTATACCTATGTAACAAATCTGCATGTTCTACACATGTACTCCAGAACTTAAAGTATAATAAATAAATTTTTAAAAAAGCAAAGTTAGGCCTGCCTTTAAAATGGATTATGTGGCCAATGGAGAGGAAACTTCATTCTATTCATCAGTTTTCTTGCCATTTTCACAATGGTAGAATGAAATGCACATTGTCCCAGGAGTCAGAAAAACCTGGGTTCTTAAAAAAAGTTTTTCTTCTAACAATTATCTTGAGCAAGTTTCTGCCTTTGTAAAATAGGATTAGCAATACCAGCTACAACATAAACTCTCTAGTTTACACTGTACCGAAGAGCAGTCATTACAAATTAATACAAATAGGCATAGTCACTAACACCAATGCAGGAGTAAAATGGATTATTAATATTTTAAGATTTACCAGAATATGGCAGAAATGGAGTAACAGGTGAAAAAAATGGGACAATTACATGACAAATACCATAATGGGGGACTCAAAAACTCAATCATATTCAAATTGCATTAAAGTGAAATAGACTAAACACTCCATTTTCAAGCAGAAAATTGTCAAACTTTATGAAACGAAAAAAGGTAAGATTCAGGTATATGGTATTTGCAAGAATCTTTTTTTTTTAAGTCACAGACCTGTTGAAAGTAAAGGTATAGGAAATGACAATGCAAACTGTTAGTTTAAGAAATATACTAACATTCTCCTTCATTCCTCTCCTTCATTCTTTTTTTTTCTTTTTCTTTTCTTTTTTTATTCTTTCTTTTTCTTTCTTTCTCTTTCTTCCTAAAAAAAAAAAAAAGAAAAGAAAAAAAGAAAGCAATTAATCATTACAACTTGTTGTAATAGCTACAAACCTTGTGATCATGAGAAGATTTGAGTTTCCTTATTTGAATAATCAGTTGCTTATTCTTGGGGTTGTCTAATACACCTTCAACTCTAAAATAATAATTTATGATTTCATGAATTATTAAAGTAAAAGAATTACTGAAGATAATTAGGTGTTGACAAACCACTAAAAGAAACTACACAAATCAATAGGTATAGGAGAAACTGGGAGTCAGAAGTATTAGAGCACACTTTACAAATCAAAAGGAGAAAGAACAATAGTAGCAAATATTTCCAAGGGGAGGACAGCTTACCCTGGTTAGAAATGACTAGGTAGGTCTGACAAAAGGGGACCCTGGGCAAAATCTTCACTGCCTCCAAGATGAAAGCTACTGCAAGAACATCAGTGTGAACACCTGGGAAAAATCACAGAATGCTGGGAAGTCTGGACCCTGGGAAATCAGTGAAATAGGAACTCCCTCTCCAACCTCCTATGGACTTTCCAGAATAGAGATATATGCTGAGAAAACTGAAAAATACAAACATACTCGGAAACAAACAAAACTGAGCAGGGCAGAAGTGACTGGGAGAAATAGAGGCTGAAGAATCAGATAGTGGGACAACGGTCGAAAGAAGGAAAGTTTTCAAAAGGGTCTTTAACATCATAATACCTAAAGCAGAAAGCACTGAGTAAAGGAGGCTCCTAGGGCTCATGAAGTAAGCATAGGCTGGAGACTGAAAGTTGTCCTGAATACACTTAGATGGAAAAAAAAAAAATATATATGCTGTTAATAAAATGCAAAACAGACTTCAAGACAAAGAAATAAAGGAAGACTTCATAGTTAAAGGATCGGTCCAGCAAGAGTATAACAATACTAAATTTGTACATAAACAATACAGCTTCAAATTACACAAAGCAAAAATGCAGAAAACTTCAGGAAAACATGCAAAAAAAAATCCACATTGATAATAGAACATTTTAAAATTTCTTCTTCCAAAATTCATAGCATAAGCAGAAAAATGCAGAGAAATATAGAAAAAGTGATTAATACTAATAAGTTTACTTAATTTAAATTTGTAGAACATTAAAACCAAAATCTAGAGCATAAATATTTTTTCAAGTTTACATTAGCGCATCCATCAAACAGATAAGGGCCATAAAAAAAATCTCAATAATACTAAAATGACTAAAACCACCCAGATTATATTCTCTGACTGTAACTGCATGAAATTTGAAATCAATATCAAGGGGATATCCAACAAAAATACCATCAAAATTGGAAATTAACAGCACACTTAAAGTAATCCACAAGTTAGAAACAGAAATTACAAGTAATATACCAAAATATTTTGAACTTGATGATAATAAAAGAAAAACGTGTAATATATTGTGGAATATAACCAATGGTATTTTTACAGTGATATTCATAGTGTCACATGCCCATACTAGAGAACTTTCAAAAAATAGTAAAATCAACTGAGTATGCTTCCATCTTAAAGAGATGAAAAAGCAAGTAATATTGCAAGCAGAAGAAATGAAATGATAAAAATAAATATAAAGTCAGTAAAATAGAAAATAGATTAAAAATAGGGAAAATCAACAAAGACATAAGCTGGTTCTGTGAAAAGATTAAGAATTACTGGCAAGTCTTTAGCAAGACTAATAAATAATAAGAGAAAGAGAAACATTAAAAGGTTAACAAAGTGATATTTTGAGTAACTTTATGATAATACAATTAACATAAATATACATTTTTTTGAAAAACATGAATTTTAAAAAATGCAAAAAGTTTTAAAAATCTAAATACTTCCATATATATTAGAAGCATTGAATGTGACCTAAAACACTTTCCAACAAAGAACACTGCCGGCCCTATGCCTTCATCAGTGAGTTATACAAACACCTAAAGTCTTGTCTCAGAAAAAAAAGAAGAAACAATGGAAGAAAAGAAAAGAAAATCTGCTATGTTCCAGTCTTCGGGCAGAATTTCTTCTTTTCAAAACCCTCAGTCTGCTTTTAAGACCTTCAGCTCTTTGTAGCTGCAGAGCAGACATGTTCCTATTCCGCCATCTTGCCAGCCATGTCTTATCCTCACTCATAAGTGAAAGTTGAATAATGAAAACACATGGACATAGGGAGGGGAACATCACACACCAGGACCTGTCAGAAGGTGGGGAAAGGGGGTTAAGGGAGGGATAGCATTAGGAGAAATACCTAATGTAAATGATAGGTCGATGGGGGCAGCAAACCACTGTGGCACATGTATACCTATATAACAAATCTGCACATTCTGCACAGTATCTCAGAACTTGAAGTATTTTATACACACACACACACACACACACACACACACACACACACACAAAGAATTTCAACTAATTCGAAGAGGTTCACACATATTATGAAGTGTAGTAATCTGCTTTACTTATAGTCAACTGATTTTAAATGTTAATCACATCTATAAAGATTTTCACAGCAACATCTAGACTGGTACGTGACTAAACATTGGGCACCATAGCCTAGCCAAGTTGACATATAAAATTAATCATCAAAGATGTCTACCTTCCCCAAAATAATCTACAGGTGAATCTTAGAAAACAAATTTTTTAAACTGACAAACCTACTGTAAAATATTTTTGTGGAAAGGAAAAATATATTGAGCAGTTAAAGTAATTTGAATAGCCAAAACAACCTTGAAAACAAAAAGAAAAATCCAATTTAAAGGCCTCATAATATCTAATTTCAAGACTTACTACCAGAGTAGGTAATAAGGGTAGTATTTTATTGGTGTAAAGATAGACAAATATATCAATAAAAAGAAATAGGGAGTCTTGAAATAGACTTTGGACAACTGATTTAAATAATTTTATTAGGTAAAAAAATATTTTTAATATGTTCTTAGAACAACTGGATATGAGTATGAATTTTAAAAGATGAACCTTGACTCTCATCTCATAGTACATGCAAAAATTAGTTCAAGATGTGTCTTGGGCCTAAGCATAAAACTGTAAAGCTTTTAAAATAAAGCAAAGAATATTTTCACAGCCTGAAGGAAAACAAAGATTTCTAGGACAGAACAACAACAAAACATAAACTCTGAAGGAAAAAAAAATTGGTAAATTAGAAGTCTTTAAAAACTTTCTGTCCTGTTCATCAAAATGCCAAGAAGAAAATTGTATGAAAGCCACAGACTGTGAAAAATATTTGTAGCACACATGTCTGACGAAAGCATTTGCTTCCAGAATATAGAAAAACATTTATAAATCAATAATTTACAAATGAACAATGTGACAAAAAAATGAGCAAAAGACTTGAACAAATACTTTACAAAGGAAGATCTATGAATGGGCAATAAACATATCAAAATATGTTTAATGTCATTAAAGAAATGCAAATTATAACTACAATGACATACAGTTTCACACCAACTAGAATTGGAGACTAGAATTGACTGGAAGGGAACATAGGGGGCTTTCCCAGGAGATGGAAAGTTAATCTTGTTATAAGTGATATTTGCAGGTCGTACGCCATTGTGAAAGCTCTTTGTTCTGACCAGTTATATTTGTGCATTGTTTATGTTAAATGTATCTCAGTGAAAATAACCAGAGAATTTTAAATATTTTGCGTGAAGTTTAAAGAAAGCAACTTAGCCTGGTTGGCATTAGACCAGCTAATAAAATAAACTTGCACATTTAGATTATTTCACATTTTAATTATAGTTTTAGCATACATTACACTTTGTTATCTCCCCAAATATCTACAGAAGTTTTTTGTTAAAAAGGCATAAGAAATATGAAGCAGACTTAGGGGACATCTTGAAAGAGAAGCAGTATATCTCGATAATGGAAATAATTGATCATGTCTTTCATAAATAAAAAGAAAACAGTCTTTCATGACAAAAATATTGTTATAAAAATAATCTTGTCTCTCAAGCATTAGCTTATCTTGAGATATTTAAAACAAGCACAGGAAAGGCATATTTATATTTCTAAATGAGAATAACTAGTTCATTTTGGTCTGAGAATTTGTATTCTAAGGTATATTACCATATATCATGTTTTGGTTGATTTATTACAAGCCTTCGAGCTTACAGGTTTTACAAAAACATACTGACACCGTCTTAGTTCTGGCAATGAGATTGCTTGCATGATAATTAGACAAGAATCTAATAATATTAAATAAAGCTGAGTAGGAAAACACCACAAGTAAATTAGACAAATGGGATTTATAATATTTCATTTCTAGCATAAAGCTACAAAGTTATTTAGTAATATGCTCGAGTTTTCAGAGTCAGAATAACCAGCATAGATTTGTTATCTAACTGGGGCAAGAATTTGAAAATGAAAACCTGTAAATATTAGAAATAATCATTGCTTTGCAACAGGATACAGATTTTTAAATATGTTTGATCCTGTACCTGTCTTCACGTGGCCACACTGGGACTGTACAGAGGAACATGAAGTTTTTTAAAAATAAAAGACCAATGACTCACTCTCCAGGGGGATAAAAATAGAATGAGACTGACAAACACAATCTGCAAGAAAATTAGTTCAGCAGTAGGTAGCAGAAAAAAATGTACTAATTGTCAAATATGCAGAAAAGTAATAGGAACTGAAGAGCGACCAGTTTTATGGAAAAAATAGCTAGGCTCACTAACATGAAGAGAGTACATCTCAAATGAAATGGGAATTATACCAGGTTGATTTTTTTAACCTTTTAATCAAAATAAATGTCTTTCAGAAAATATGACTGATTAATCATGAATTAATTCTAATGTGCAAATAATTCATCTTGGCATTAAAGGAAAATCGCTCTTTAAAAAAGTGTTTAGAACATCTTAGAATGGAACTGGCAGGCACCAATATATCATAAATTGTCAGAAAAATAATAAAAAATGCTATTATGTAAAATAGATGGAAAGGATTTAAATTAATCATGGGTTATTTTTGTTTGTTTTGACTGTAAGGTTCTTTTACAGTTCCCTAGAGCAGCTGTATCTCTGTCACCTTGGCAGGGGTGAATGTATGTTCTGGTTTTATAGCTGACTTACAGGAAAGACTTTCTTTTTATTAACTTTATTTTCAAATCCAAAGGCATTTTAGAAGTAGTTTAATTGTGTAGAAATGAATTATCTCCTTTGTGGTGCTTTAAGCATCTTGATTATCATCCTCTAAATTACTTTTGTGATTCAAATAAGGAAGGAGGTCGCTGAAAGTCAGATATGTTCATTTTTCTATTGATTCTTCTGTTTTGTGCAATCACACAAATATGCTCAAATTCCATTTAATTTTAAGCTATTTAAATGGTATCGAAATTTACAAATATAAAATCATAAGTTTAGCAAACGTTTTTCATAAAAACAAACAAATGACCCACAATGACAGTTAATTTTCTTGGTCTGTCAATATTTATGCCTCTGGAAAATCCATAATTTATTGCTCTAGTCCAGTAGAAGGCTGGCAACCTTGTTGTTTACTCACTTTTAACAAAGAAAGAAAAATAAACCATATTAATTTTTCTCTGAAAATTTTTAGCAATAAGCTAATTGTTTATTTCTGTGAAGATCTTATTCACAGAAAACATTTATTGTGCTTCAGATTTATTAATATAACATGTTTCTTTCTTTTTTTTTTTTTTTGTTGTTGTTGTTGTTGTTGTTGTTGTTGTTGTTTGAGAAGGAATCTCACTCTGTTGCCCAAGCTGGAGCGCAAGGACTCACTGCAACCTCTGCCTCCTGGGTTAGAGTGATCCTCCTGCCTCAGCTCCCAAGTAGCTGGGACTGCAGGCATGTGCCACCATGCCTGGCTAATTTTTGTATTTTTAGTAGAGTCAGGGTTTCACCATGTTGGTCAGACTGGTTTTAAACTGCTGACCTCAAGTGATCCACCAGCCTCGGCTTCCCAAAGTGCTGGGATTACAGGTGTGAGCCCCCCGAGCCTGGCCTAATGTAACACATTTCTTAACTGACTAGCATACACCAAAAATTTTTGGAGGACCAAAACCTATGCCATGCAGCAGCTCACAGATTAAGTATAGGGACAGGAGGAGAGACGTAAATCAAACACTAGAGCAACATAAAAAATGATGAAGTCAAAATGTAGAAACAGGGAGAGGGTTCTGACATGCCAGTAATGTTGGTTTTTTGGTTTGTTGTTTTTTTCCTTTTTTGTCTTTTAATTTTCCCTAAAGGAAAATCGTTTACTTAGAAGACTGGAAAGAGGGAAGGAGGTGGGACAGAGGATGTTTCAAGCGGAGGAAACAGAATGTGTAAAAACATGATAAACAAGAAAGAGACTGATGCAGGGCACGTAATTGGTGACTAATGACTCAGGCAGGCTGCAGCAGGGGTCCCGGCTCAGTGGCAAAGGATGAGTCTTCCCTGATGGAGAACAATAAAATCTCATAGACTATATTTGAGGCACTACAGTTCCTCTTGAAACACATAGGACGGACCGTTTTTCAGAAGCCATCAGGGGAGAACCACGTAGTGAGCTCTGTAAGAAAGGATAATTTTAAGTAGTAGCGTGGTCAGCAGAATCAAATCTTACAGAGGCATCAAGTAAAAATTAAAACAAGAAGAGTTTTTCATTGTTGTTGGCAATTAGATGACTGGTGGACTTTTCTTTCAAAACTAGAAAGTGAACTCTATATAGGTTGGTGGCTTCCACTCTGATTCAACTCTAGAAATATCTGAGGAACAAAAGTCGGCGTACTTAATCACAGAACTGTCTCTGTCTCTCTCCAACACACACACACACACACAACACCCGCTTCCCTGACACACACACACACACACACACACACACACACACACACACACACACACTCTAAACTGTGGCAAATTGTTAGGGGAGGCAGAAGGTGGTGGTTTACCTGTTGTGTATGGGGTGGGAGGTGCAGAAGCAGAAGAAGGTCAAGTGCTGTGGACGGGGGGTAATGGGACGGGGTTTCTAGAAAGCCACTTTGCTCGCGACAGATCATTGCCTATTCTGAGCCGTAGAGCTTAGAACTAGGTAGCACCTGAACTTTCCTTCTCACCTTTCTCATTCCCCCAATGGTTAGATTATTTCAAAGACACAGAGCTATGGCAGTGAGGTGTCAACCCAGTTTGTGTTCCTCTGTGTGTGTAGCATTTGGAGAGTGCAGAAGAAGACAAATAATGAAGAGACACAGGGCAAAATTATAACAAGAGAAGCTCTCTATCCTGAGGTGCACCAATCACAGCCCTGTCACCCCTCATTAAGGTCATCTGAAAACTCACAAGCTAGGGTTCAGGCTTTTAAACTTCACCACTCTCCACAGTTATGATTATAAAAATGGATAGCCTCTCTTCATAGGCTTTTCCAGACCATCCAAACATTCTAAACTGCATGCTTACCTCAGTCTCTGTCTTGTTTACTGCTTAATCTCTTCCGGATTGGAAAATCACTATATCTTTACAAAATAAAAATATATAATATAAATAAATATGAATACATAAAATATAAATAAAATTCAAAAATAAAATAAAAGACTGAGTCTTGCGATGTTGCCCAGGCTACTCTCAAACTCCTAGGCTCAAACAAAACTCCCACCTTGGCCTCCCAAAGGACTGGGATCATAGGCACCAGCCACCATACCCAGCATCATTTTAACTATTT
Organism: Sapajus apella; assembly: GCF_009761245.1. NCBI lineage: Eukaryota > Metazoa > Chordata > Mammalia > Primates > Cebidae > Sapajus > Sapajus apella. The sequence continues at coordinate 7,224,492 of NW_022437007.1, read as the reverse complement.
TAAATGAATGTATAAATCAACAGAAGGCAAAGTCTTTGGAAAATATTGGGGAATGACCTAGGAGGCTAATAGATAATAACAATGGGAAAGGCAAGAAGGTGTTGTAGCTGGTTGTCGTTCATCAAAGGAGTAGAGAATTTTACAGAGGCCTAGAGAAGTGGTATTTTAGGGCTGGCTATCTTGACTTTACTAAAACTATACATAGTTGATTCCAGCCCCAAAGTACATGAGAAGTAGTGATGAGGCAATTAGGTAGAATAATGTTTTGAAGAGGTTAAGAGTAAGAGAATACTTCTTGGAAATGCAGGTTAATGAAGACAAAGTGTTAAGAGTTAATGCTAAGAGGATGGTGGGTAGGAAAGTTTGGAAATGTAAATGAAGATGCTGCGGAGGTGTGAAGGAGCTTGCATTTGAGTTATAGCTTAAGGATGACAAGAATCATTCATTCAGTGCGAAATAAACATTTATGGGGCACCTAGGAACTATAAGCAATATAGTGATATATTTTGTTTTTTTTATTATTTTATTGCATTTTAGGTTTGGGGGTACATGTGAAGAATATGCAAGATTGTTGCATAGCTACACTCGTGGCAGTGTGATTTGCTGCCTTCCTCCCCATCACCTATATCTGGCATTTCTCCCCATGCTCTCTCTCCCCGACTCCCCACCCCCCACTGTCCTTCCCCTATTTCCCCCCGACAGACCGCATGTTCTCACTCACAGGCGGGTGTTGAACAGTGATATATTTTCAAATTTCATGGGTCTGGCAAGCCAGTGGGAGTGGTTGCAAGAATCACATTTTTTTTTTTACTGTTGTTTTGTTGTTGTTTTCATTTTGGAGACGGGGAGTCTTGCTCTGTCTCCCAGGCCAGAGTGCAATGGCAGGATCTCGGCTCACTGCAACCTCTGCCTCCCAGGTTCAAGCAATTATCCTGCCTCAGCCTCCTGAGTAGCTGGGATTATGAATGTATACCACCATGCCTGGTTAATTTTTGTATTTTTAGTAGAGACAGGGTTTCACCATGTTAGTCAAGCTGGTCTCAAACTCCTGACCTCCTGATCTGCCAGCCTAGGCCTCCCAAAGTGCTGGGATTACAGGCGTTAGCCACCATACCTGGTCCCAAGCATCACATTAACAAATGCATACATATAAACTGAGATAAGTACCTGACCAAATGAAGAGAAAAACAAAATACAAAATAAATGATGCTGGCCAGGCGCGATGGCTCCTACCTGTAATCCCAGCACTTTGGGAGGACAAGGCAGGCGGATCACCTGAGGTCAGGAGTTCAAGACCAGCCTTACCAACATGGAGTAACCCCATCTCTACTAAAAATACAAAAATTAACCAGGCGTGGTGGTACATACCTGTAATCCCAGCTACTTGGGAGGCTGAAACTGGAGAATCACTTGAACCTAGGAGGCAAAGATTGCAATGATCTGAGACAGTGTCATTGCACTCCAGCCTGGGCAACAAGAGCAAAACTCTGTCTCAAAAGAAAAAAAAAAAAGAAAAAGCAATAGTTACCTGTGGGGAGAAAGGAGGTAACAGATGAAGCAACACACATAACATGGTGTTGCAGGGAAAATGGTCCATTCCAGAAGTTCACAGAGGGACAATATGACTGGTGGCCAGAAGACCAGGAGATAGAATCATAGGAGAAAAATCATAGATAGAAAGCAAGGACCAGGCAATATAGAGATATTCTGTTTTGTTTTTAACTATATTTAAAGTTGTGGAGGATTTCTGTTTTTGTTTGCTTTTTTTTTTTTTAACTTTTTTGCTTTGCAATGAGCATGATTAAAGAGTCTTAGGATAAAAAGGACCAAGTTGTGTATTTTGAAAATGCACCTTAGCTGAGATATATACAAGAATGGAAAGGTGGGCAGGATGGATGAGGGAAGCCTGTCAGGATGCTAATATAGTTATGCAGGAGAGAGAGAGAGCTGGCTTGGACTAGGGCGCAGTCCGTGGAAATATACAAGTTGGAAAACTCAAACAGATATTTAGGAGGGAGAATCCACAGGATTCGGTGACGGACTTGACACAGGACAGGTGTGAGGAGGTGGGAGAAAGTCAAGGACCTGGTGTGGGAAGGAAGATTATGGGTTCAGTCATGGATCTGCTGAGTTTGAAAACTTCTGAAGCATCCATGTGAAGACTGCATGTTTCACTGAAGTCTCAGGTAGGGAGAATATAGAGGAAGAGAGTATTGAGAGCTTAGAATAGACCTTTGAGCAATTCCAGCATCTGCATTAATCAGTGAAAGGGACAAAGCAGCCAGTGAGATGGGAGAAAAATCGGACTGTGAGATATCGAAATCCAAGGGAAGAGATTTTCTTTTTCCTTTTTTTATCAGCTTTATTGAGGCATTGTTGACAAATACACTTTATAAGTTTAAGGGGTACAATGATGATTTCATATACAAATATATTGTGAAATGATTACCACTGTCAAACTAGTTAACACATTTATCATTTCACCTAATTACCTTTTTTTTTTTTTTGCTTTGTAGTGAGAATGTATAATATCTGTTCTCTTAGCAAATTTCAGGTATACAATATTGTTAACTATAGTCACCATGCTATACATTAGATTTCAAAACATATTCATATTATAACTAAATGACTATACCCTTTGAGCAATCAATAAGCAATGAATGGTCAACAGTGTCCCAAACCACTCAGAAGTCTATTAAAACAAGTCCTGGAAAATTTCCCATGCATTTTAGCCTCTTAAAAACAACTGGTCCTATTAGAAGTTATAATGAAGTGGACTAAGGAGATAGTAGGAAATGGGGAAATGGAAAGCGCACACACAAGTTTCAGGGATTTTGCTATGAGAAGGCAATATGTGGAAAGTAGAGGGAATAAAAGGATGTTTTTTTGAGACAGAGTCTCACTCTGTGGCCAGGCTAGAGTGCAGTGGCATGATAGACATGAGACACTTGAGCATTTTTAAACATCTGAGAAAAACCTGGATGAGAGGTAGTGGATGAAAATCTGGGGGAAAGGATCAATAACAAGTAGAGAGAGGACTGTGAAAGGTGAGAAGGATAGGCTTTAAAGTCCATGGGGCTTTTCTACGTGTAGAAGAGATGCTCCTTCTCATACAGAGATGAGTTTTTAGGGTTCATGTAAAGTTTGCTAGCAGGGAGTTTAAAAGTGTTTATTGGGCCAGGCGCTGTGGCTTATGCCTGTAACGTTAGCACTTTGGGAGGCCAAGGCAGGCAGATCATGAGGTCAAGGTCAAGAGTTCGAGACCTGCCTGGCCAATATGGTGAAACCCCATTTCTACTAAAAATACAAAAATTAGTTGGGTGTGTTGGTACGCACCTGTAATTCCAGCTACTCGGGAGGCTGAGGCAGGAGAATCGCTTGAAACAGAAAGGCGGAGTTTGCAGTGGGCGAAGATCATGCCACTGCACTCCAGCCTGGGTGAAAGAGCAAAACTCCATCTCAGAAAAAACAAATGTTTATATCAAATGAAAGCCCAGGTCAACCACTAAGAAGGTGATCCATGCAGCCATGGGAATCTCATGGTAGCCTGGCGTCCTCCATGCTGCTCCTTCTAGAACATGGAAAAGATCTTTCCTAATATCCCACAGCACAAAAGAGATCAGGCCGTAGGTGGCATACTCTAAAAGGATAATACAAATTTAACATAATACACACACACAAACACAATATCTTGAGAAAAAAATAACAAGTCATAAGCATGGCAGCTATAATCCACGTTTAGAAAAAATCCAACCCTCTAGGTTCATATTTATGTTAATATATATACCTTATGCAACGTGACATCTCAGCCTTAAACAACTGCATAATCAAAAGAGTTCAACAAAGTTTCTTTGCACACTCTAAGTAACCTATTATATTACACAAAATATATTCATTTAATTAATAACATTCTACAGTTGTTTAGTTTTCAAACATTGAAGTGACTCAGGCATTTGAGATCATTTAATTTTACTTCTTTGTTTAACATAAAATAGTTATTTTTTGTTGACAGCATAAATGTTAAGCAAATTTGTAACAATATATATTTGGTGATGAAATGCAACTGAGCATTTTTTTAAATACTCTTATTTTAGGATCAGGGGTCCATTTGCAGTTTTGTTGTATAGATTATTTTGTCACCCAGGTACTAAGCCTATAATCCAATACAACTAGTGCTCGACTTACGACCACAAGTGGTTCTGACAGACCGGTCGTAACACGATTTGGTCATAAGTTGAGTAGGCTATATGTACAGTACTGTGAAATGTTATAAAAATCTTTAAGTCATATTTTATCATAATTTTCTTTCATTATTGTTATATATCATAACTTTCTTTGTTCATTTCATGCCATTTGTATCATTTCTACATCATTTTGTTTCTTATTTTTACATTCATCAGGTTTAAGTAAAACACTGCATTACCAGTACAACTGGTTTAGTATTTGCAAAACATAGAAAATTACAAAATAGAGGTGCATACAAAAATACAAAATACAGGTGTAAAAAATACCATAGGAAACATTTTCCCAATCGCAAAACATATCAAAATATATAAACATGTACGAAACATTTTATTGGCCGCTGGTGCTTGGCGCGGATCATTGATGTCGTCATCTGAGGCAGCAGCTGGGGTTACCGGAGTTGGTTTTTTCATAAACGTGGTGAGCTTTGTCTGAATTGTATGTTTCTTTTTTTCTTCATAAATTTCATGATACGGACGAAACACATCGTGCGCCATCGTTCAATCCTTGCAAATCGTTTGATGTTTGGGTCCATTGCTTCGAAATGTATAAGAAGTTTATTGGGAGGGGTTTGATAAAAAATATCCATGACACAAAACACAAATTGCTGTACCGAGTCTGGCATAACAGTTGAAATGGTGCACGCGGAGATGGTAGTGCTGCCGGAAGCTGGTCCGCACTGTCGTATGCCCAGCTGGGCAATGTTTGCGCTGCCAGACGCGGAGCAGTCGTGGAGCAGTCGTGGCTAGCGATTGTGGCCGTAAAGTCAAATGGTCATAAGATGCATAGGTCGTAAGTCGATCAATACCTGTAGTTGTTTTCTCTGATCCTCTCTCTCCTCCCATCCTCCACCCTTGGGTAGGCCCCAGTGTGTGTTGTTCCCCTCTTCCTGTTCATGTGTTCTCATCATTTATCTTCCACATAAAAGTGAGAACATGTGGTATTTGGTTTTCTGTTCCTGCATTAGTTTGCTAAGAATAATGGCCTCCAGTTCCATCCATCTTCCGAATGCAAAGAATATGATCTCATTCTTCTTTTGTGGGTGCATAATATTCCATGGTGTATATATGCCACATTTTCTTTATCTGATCTACCATTGATGGGCATTTAGGTTGATTCCATGTCTTTGCTATTGTGAACAGTGCTGCAATGAACATACACGTGTGTGTTTGTTTATGGTAGAATGATTTGCATTCCCTTGGGCATAGACTCAGTAATGGAATTGCTTAAAACAGACATTAAATGGCTAACCAAAAATATTATTTTCTACTATACCTGGCTCAACTTAGTTGTTATTACCAAAATAAAATAAAGAAGTATTTTAAAATGCAACAAAATGCCCTAAAAGATTTTTAAAACAATATAGAGATAGAAAATTTGGAAATAATGTAAAATGTGAATGAATGACAGACACAAGTATAATATCAGAACTTCCATTTGCTTTGCTATTTTTAAACAAATGTTAAACATTTTTCAAATCTTAAAGGAAGATATACAACATATGGAGAAACCTGTAGTCCAGGAAAGACAATGGGATAGTAAGCAAGCACCTGGGTAGCCCAAATGAATTCAGAGCTAATCCCAGATGGAAAGCACTTGTAGGTAGAGAAGGAAAATTATTTTTGTTATCATTTTTGTCCTCGAAACAATTCTCTGAGGAAGATAAAACAGGAACTGTCTCCCCATCTTCAGCTCCCATAGTCAATCTCCACCTGTCCCTTAGTGCACTGTTCCCAGAACCACAGGGCTCATGGCTGGCAAGCGTCCTGCGGCAGATTCTTATGAATTCTCCTGTTTCACAGACAATAAAACTCTCATCCTGGGAGTAAATGGAGTTGCTCAAGGACACCGCCTTATTTAATTCAAAGTCACTGAAGAACCCAGATGTCCTGATATTAAATGAAGAACACTTTAACTCAATTTAGCATTTACTTGTGAAAACTGATCAAGATAAACCAAAGTATTTAATTTCTATTTCTCTATTTCTGTAACAATTTGAGATAAGTGAAAACACTCGCTCATGAACTAGACTGGCAAATATTGTCCATATATAATATTGTTCACAAGTAAAAATTGAGATTCAACCAGCAATCATGTAACATTAAAATTACAATCAATAAATTTTATGGGATTAAGTGAAAAATTCACTTGTAGAAATCACTATTGTCATTTTGCTTACTTAAATAATTAACCAAACTTTACATAAAAATTACTAACAATGATATTAATTACAGTTTTTTATTATTGCCACACACCTTTAGCACTTTTAAGCAACACAATTTTATGATCTCACAGTTCTGCAGGTCAGAAACCTATTGTTGACACAGTTGGTTTCTCTATTTTGGATTTCACAAGGCTGAAGTCCCGCTGTTGCCTTGAAAGGCTCTAGAGAAGAATCTGCTCCCTAGCTCCTTCAGTTTGTTGACAAAAATCTAGCTCCTTATGGTTGTAGGACAGAGGTCCCCACATTTTCTTGCTGGCTGGCAGCTAGAGGTCTTCCTTATCAGGGGATAGGAAGAAGCATCCTTGCAAGTGGGCCCTGCAGCTCAGAGCCAGCATGTCAAATCATTTTCATTCTTGTAATTGCTCGGATTCTCTTTCTGCTGCATTTCTCTTCAGCCTTCTTCTTCCTGGTGGAGACTGTTCTCTGATTTCAAGTGCTTATGGGATGCACTTAAGCCCACCCAAATAATTTGGGCTAATTTTCCTACTTTAAGTTCCATGGTTTTATTATATCTGCAAAGTGTTTTTTGTTATGTAAGGTAACAGATTCACAGATACTAGGAATTGGTACAAGGACATCTTTGGTGGGCCACTATTTTGGTTACCACAATCACCTGATTCCAGAAAGAAATGTAATAGCCCTCACCAAAATGTCACTGCTCTGTAAGATCTTATGTATTGGAGTCTAAAGCCCAGTTACCAAGCTCATCTTATCCCACCTCTATTCCCTGCCTCTTCAGTTCTTACTTGTGGTCTTTCACTAATTTTACTGATTGGTTAGTCCACGTGCATACACAAATATTATGGAAGTATGTTGTGACTCTTCTAAGACGTAAGTTTGGATAAAATGGTGAGCAATCAATCCAGTGTTAGGTGAAACTGGAACTCAGTGGTCGACAAGCCCCAGTAAGAACTGGCTATTGACACGTGGTCAGCATGACTGGAAGTCTCTAGTAACGTGTCACAGGCCTTGGACTTTTTCTGTGCTGGTGCCACGAAGAGGGTGATGACAGTCAAGACCTTGTCCTCATATTTGCACACGATCTAAAATTGGGCACAAAAATGATAGAAAAATCCAGATTGGAGTTTATTTCACCAGGCTGGACTGAATTGGACCCCAAGTAAAAATTAATCGAGAATGAACATTATGTCATACATAATGTCACACCAGTAACAAGATGAGATATGATTTGGTAGGAAAACTTCTGAAAATCATCGGAGAGTTTTGGTCTGTTCCATGTTTTCACTTTTAAAAGACTCTCAAAAATTGGTACTCTGAAAATCTGCAATGGCTCCTCAGTAACCTATTTCTCTGTAAATAACCGAAATAGGGAAAGAGCATGTTACTTTGTATTTCCAGAGAGTTGGAGGTAGTGGACTCAAAGCATTTGCTTTCCTAAGAGGTTTAATATGTGTCTTAAAATAATTAGGCAGAATTGAGCAGAGAGCTGTTCTTCACACCCTCTCTAATTACCAGTGCTTGAAGCAAATTAGAATGAATCCAACTGTTTCTTACCTTGTCAAAGGCTGTATTGAGGACAGGAATAATTAATTTTCAAATGGAATGGGTTTCTAAAGCTTTCATGTGGGTTGAATGCAAATTATATCTTAAAATATAATGTGCTATAACTTTGCTATCAAAAATGCTATTTTTCATGACATTTTAGAGAAAATCAAATAATTTTATTACATTTATATTACCTTCTTTACTTCTATATACTGGAAATATAAATGATAAATGGATAATCAATATGAAAACACCAAAAACTGTTGTTAAAAAGATTCTTAGTTAATATTTCCCATAGCACATGTGGCCCACTCAAAATAAATGTTTACTGTATAAAATTTGTATTTATAAAAATGTATTAAGTGGTATTTATTTGTATATCTGTAATATGTATATAACATAAATACATATATAATAAATATAAAAAATCATATATATATATTCGCTTCACAAAGTGATTCTTGAGAAAATATTGTAACATAATTAGCTTCTCCAATGAATGTACTGTATGATTTGGTTTAGTTAAATTTAATTTGTACCATTTTAAGGCAAGACACTAATTTTTAAGTAATACATAGCTCCTGGGGCTTACTGTCTAAATACAAAGACAACAAAATAATTCAAAAATTGTTATTAATTACTTTTAGGAATGTATAGTCATATTTAATGACAGAAGCAATTAAAGAGCATTCAAAATTTGGGATTTTTTTTTTCTGAAAATATGGCTGAGTTAAACTATTGATAAACTATACTTTACTTACATTTGGTCAAGTCTCTTGTTCTTTCCTGTCAATGGCTATTTTTAAATACTGCTATTTATTTAAGTTCCTGAGCTCCCCATTTCCAACCTATATATGTCTCCTTATTAGTTTTACCAGACATCTACATATTGAGCTCTAATAGGAACAGTATATGTGAGCATTCCAGGTTCTTTTTTTTTTTTTTTTTGAGTTGGAGTTTTGCTCTTGTTACCCAGGCTGGAGTGCAATGGCGCAATCTCGGCTCATCGCAACCTCCGCCTCCTGGGTTCAGGCAATTCTCCTGCCTCAGCCTCCTGAGTAGCTGGGATTACAGGCACGCGCCACCAGGCCCAGCTGATTTTTTGTATTTTTAGTAGAGACGGGGTTTCACCATGTTGACCAGGATGGTCTCTATCTCTTGACCTCGTGATCCACCCGCCTCGGCCTCCCAAAGTGCTGGGATTACAGGTTCTAAAAACAGTTAACTCTCTCTGTACCTATTTTCATTCTTGGCTGATCATCATTAGCTGTAGTGATAAATACTACTTTCTGGACATACAAGACCACAATTTTAGAGTTTGATAAACTCATCAAAATCACATTGTTCAGTCAATTCTCTGTAAAACCAACTGAAGTTTTCTCGGAAATAACCTCAGTCTCCCTGGATACATATGACCCTCAACCTAAAATGACCAAACACATCCATTTAGCTTTATCCTTAAAATATTCCCACTGTGCCTGGCCCCTGTGACTTTCAGTTCTTGAAGAATATTTATACTCCAATCTGTAACCCACCTCCTTGACTCTCTTTTTTTCCCACTGCTATCTAATCTCCCCAGACCATCACCTCCACCTTTTTGTCATGGTCTTAGCATTCTCATCTCCTGACTTTCCTGAATCGTTAACAGCAGTATACTATTCTTATTTCCTTCTCTTATTTCTGTAGAGGAACATTCTTTTTTTCCTACCAATAACCCAATCATGCTATTGATATGACTCCTATACTTTTATATGACTGTGATCTGTCAACTACTGTCTCTCTTATGTACTTAAACTTTCCCTTCTTCCCTTTATTCTGTCATCTTCCTAAGAATTTGACATACTTAGGTCTGTCTGACCTTAAAAAAACAAAACAAAACAAAGCAAATAAAATCAACAATGTCAGCAACAACTTGCTTATCTCAGCACAGGGTGCCGGGTTTCCCGTCCCTTGACAGCCAATCTTTTCTGGGTGATTGTTCTTTACTTCTCCAGCTACTGGAATAAAAAAGGCATTACCAAGACTCCAACAAAGCCAACTTTCATTCTGTGAAGATTTCTGCACCTCACAATCATCAAATTTAAAGTCTGTTCTAAGCCTTTAACATTACGGAAAATGTCAGAAAAAGCTAATACTGAAAGGATGAAATACTTTTGCGTCAGACCACAGAGCCAAAAAACTGGCTGTGCCACTCATTGTGGATGCAACTTGAGCAAGTGACTTACATTTCTGAGCTTACTTTTCCCATCAGTAAAGTGCACATGAAAAAGTGCCTCATGGTGTTGCTATGGAGTTATGACATTCAAATAGTGGCACAGAATCACCGAATGCTATTGTTGAATTCCTTCTTCCTAATACGTGCATTAAAATATGTATTGTACCATGTGTCAAACTGTTGCATATATTACATGTGGACTGGTTGGGGGAATGGTAGATGAAATATGTATATGGACAAAAAAGACTGTGTTCCTTCTGCCTTCTCCTGACTGTCCACCTACTGTCATCTATTCTCTGATAAAATATTGAAATGCCTTGTGTTATGGGCCCATGAATCTTTTCTTCTTGCTTCTTATACAGCAGTTTGTTGTTTCATTCAATAGGGTTTTTATTGCATGTTCAAGTACCAAGAATTACACCATCTGCTAGAAAGAGTGGTAAAAATGTTGGGGTTCAAGGGAGCCCTTAGTTCCCCTTAGAGGATGTTTCTCCAAGTTCTTGGTCTATCACTCCCCAAGAATGGGAGAGAAGACCATGGTGCAGTGCACCCATAAAAGTAAATGCTGGACTCAAAAGTGTTTGTAGAAAGTGATTTTATTTAGGTAAAGAAAGAGAAAAAGGAGAAGAGAGAAATAAACAGCTAACTCTCACACTGAGTGAGGGAATCCAGACAGATGGAATCCAGGAAAGGAAAGCAGCTTCCACACTGAGTGGAAGGGAATAGAGAGAGATGGAGTTTAGGAGGGGAAGACAGGTTTCCACAAGAGAGTGTGGAAGGGGACCCCAGAGGAGAAATCTGGGAAAGATAAAGACAGCTTCCACCAGGGTGGAAGGGGATCCAAACATGGAGTCTGAAGGGGTGTGGAAGAAGAGGACTTTTAACCTGGGAGGAACCCCGACCTTCTCCAAGCCCCTGGCCAATGAAAGGAGTTCCTTGGAACTTCCGCTGGAGTGATTGACTTGATTCTTCCTGCACCTGTGAAACTTAAAACAGAGACCATTAAATCTCCCGGATGGAGAGAGATGGGAGGGGGGCATGGTGCTGGGAAGTTCTTGCCCTTAAAACTATGCCCCCCTGTAGACCTGAAAAGAGAACACATTCCCTCAAAAGAAAGACAAGATTCTTTACCTTACAGCTATCACAAGCTGGTGTGAGGAGAGAGTAAATAAATAAGCAAACAAATAAAGGAAAATAAAAATATCACATTATCAGTGCCATGAAGCAAATAAACCAACACGCAGTGACTAAAGAAGGCTGTCACTCTCTCAGAAAATGTTGCACTGAGCTAACACTTTCATAATAAGTAGTGGTTGACCAGGAGAGGAGAGGGAGGCAAAGCATTTCAGGTAAAGGGATCACCAAATACAAAAGCCTTCAGAGAGCTATGAACTCGGCATGTTGAGAAACAGAAAGCTAAAGAAGTTGGAATTTGTAGATAAAGAAGTACGGGAATGGTAGATGAAATATGTAACTCAGATTTGAATTTATTCTGAGTGTGTAATGAGAAGGTGAGAGAAGTTTTAGATCATGTAAATGTTTATGACTAGATTTGTTTCGACAACATTACACTTGCCTGCTCACTGAATAATAGACAGTGTAAGGGCAAGAGTAACAGCTAGAAGTTCTAGAAAAAGGATATGACAATAATTCGGGAAAGAAGAGATGTTTACTTGGAATTGAGAAGTACCAATGACGATAGTGAAAAATGGACAGATAGCTGAAACTATTTTTTAAATGGAGATGAAATGTTTTGCCAATAGCTTGGATATAGGAGATTAATAAATGCGAGGAATCAAGGACAAGTCTAGGGTTTGGAGTTTGAGCATATGGGGAAATGCTGTTGCTTGGAGGGATGTATTGAAGTAGTGATCATATTAAATGTGCAGTGCATATGAGACACCCAATTGGAAAATCGCAGCAAGCATGTGAGTTTAGAGATCAGTGGAATTATCAAGATGGAAGTACACATTTGATAATCATCAGCTTAAAAAGCTGTGTGACAGGTAAAATCCAAGATTGAAAAGCACAGTACTGAGTCCTAGGGCACTTCGCCATTTATCAGAGCCAGCCAAGAAGACAGAGCTGTAATAGTCAATGCTGTAAGAAGGCACTTCAGTCCAGATGCCTCTTCTGAAGTTCAGATCCATTTTGACCTCAATCTATCTAAAGTAAACATATGTTCCTCTGAACCAAACCAAGGAGTTATCCTTAATAATGTCCTCTCCCTGACAATTCACTCTCAATCTATTTCCTAGTCCAATCAATTCTAACTCCCAAATATCTATTGAACATAGTGTCTCTGTCTCTCTCATTAAAATGATTCTGTTTTAGTTTCTACCTTCATAATGCATCATATGTGTCAATCTTCTAAGTGATTATTGTCTCCATTCTGCTGGTTTTACTCCATCCTTCCTCTGTTCTTAAGCGTATTTCAAAGTGTAAAATTTCTTTTTATCATTCCCTTCTTAAAAGACTTAGATGTATCTATTGCCTTTAAGATTTAGAATTTCAAACTCTCTTGCATTGTTTGATGATCCTGTATAATTTGAATAATGTCTCTCTTTTTTGTCAAATAAACTAATAAAAATTAATAAATGAGTGAATAAAGTTAATTAATATGTCTTGAGCCTTCTTTATGATATATTTTTCTCAGTATAAAGTAGGTCATTCAGAAAGAAATAAAACAATAAAGAAACTTTTATAAGAAAAAGGCCAAGACGAAAAATAAGAGTGTTTATTTTTAGTTTGTTTCAAATTCATTGAAAATGACTGAGATTGGAGTTTATGATGATATGAAATGATACAAACGGTAGCTGAAGTCTTAAGTGCTTATTAAAGACAACAGAGAAAAGGTCCCAAGCAAGGTAGTTGAGCTGACAGTGACAGACTCATCATTTGAGGATCAGTGAGCAGGAAGCCAGGAAAAGAGGCTTATTAGACACATGCCATAGTCTTTAACATGTCACATCTTAGTCCAGTCGATTTAAATAATCTGTTTAATTAAGTCCATTATAAAATTATAATTATAATAATGTGGATAATATAAAGCTAAAATTATTCTGAAAATCGTACACTATTAAAGGCATAAATATTAATAAAGTTTATAGCCAATTTCATAAATATTTGACATTGTTTGAAAACATGCAATAAGAATATTTAGTAAATTAGACATATTATACATGGATAAAAAGGCAAATAAAATACTTATTTTTAATTAACACCTCTTGAACTTTGAAGATACAGAATATGTCATACCTAGCTATGTTATTTCCCTAGGCTCTTCATGTTGACTATATAACCCAATATATAACTAAATATTTTGGAGAACTTTGAATGTGCTATTCTTAAACATGTCATATTAAACCCTAAGATTTTGTAAGTTTTTAACAGGATTCCCAAGGATTTTCGAGGATTCCTTAAGGAAGCCATCAATATCTATCACAAAATGTCTAGAGGAAGGTCATTTCAGGTTTAATTCATTCACTCCAGACTCTACATCTTTTTTTCACTGATAAAGTTGGCAGTGCCCTCACTCATGGCCTCAAAATCCCTGCTGAAATTTCAGACATCATGTCTTCATACAGCAGTACTTCAGGTGGGAATGAAATGCATGAAACAGAAAGTTCTCCATACATGGCTCAATTTCACAAACACAGACAAATTTTCACAGAAACAGATTATTTCTTATATCCTATTTGCCTGAAGAGTAACTAAAGGCTCATAAGTATTTTCATCAGAAAAAAAAGAAAGAAAATCAATTAGTCTGATTAACTTAGACTGATTTATCCTTTGGGATGGGCCACACTGCCAACCAAACAAAATTAGGATTCTGAGACTAAGAATGGAGAAATAACTATAAACCAAAATATTTTTGTAGTCATAAAAATCCTAAAGCAAAACCATGGAAATTATTAAAACTGATATTGGCTATAGGTATGGGTATTGTGAGAAATGCTCCTCAGTTTTAAAATAAAAAAGAAACAAAATATCCTATTTTTCTTCTTGTATTATTGCAGCACTTCCCAGCCTTTCTTCAATGCACTTATGTCGTCATGACAAATTTTACCACTATGAAATGTCACTCATTATCTCTGGTAATGCACTTTCTCCTAAAATCTGTTTTATCTGATGTTAATATAGCTGTCCAGGTGTCTTAAGATTAGACTCCATGATATATATTTTCTCCATTCTTTTACTTTTAATATATGGGTGCCTTTGCCTTTGCTTTAAACGCAAACAGAAGAACAGACGTTTTTTAATCTAGCCTGCAATCTTAGCCTTTTTGATTAAAGTATATAGCCCATTTATATTATATGCAATTATTGACATGATTGGGTTTAAGTCTCTTATCTTGCTATTTGTTTTCTTTTTATCTCATCTTTTTATTTATTTGTTCCTCCTTTTCTGCCTTATTTTGGGTGCATCGAATATGCGTTGGTGTTTCACTTGACCACTTCTGCTGGAAATGTGTTAGAGGGTTTCTCTAGAATAATAATATGCAAGCTTAACTTGTGACAGAATACTCTGACTCATGTCATACCATTTCATGTATAATATGAGAACATTACAACATTATACTTCCATTTATTTCTTTTTCCATTTTCCTATCAGTGTCATATTTTCTATGTGTATTATAAACTCGACAATACTATAGTTTGTAAAGAAGTTTATTATTTTGAAGGCATTTTAAAAAAAGAAAGAAAATTGGTTTCATATATGCCCACATATTTGCCCTTTTTTGTGATTTTGATTTGTTTCGGTAGGTATGAGTTTTCACCTAGCATAATTTTTCTTCGGCCCAGAGAACCTCATTTAACATCTTATTACTATTAGTGCAGGTTTTCTGGTAACAAATTCTAAAAATTTTTTTTTATTTTGCATTTATTTTTGAAGGGCATTTTTATAGATATAGAATTCTAATTGGAAATTGTTTTAGCACTCTACAAATATTATTCCATTGCCTTCTGATTTGCACTGTTTTCAATGAGAAGCCAATTGATTAGTGCTTGTTTCTTTGTATGAAATGATTTCCTCCCTGTAGCTGCCTCAAGGGCTTTTCTTTACGTTTGTTTCCCAATAATTTGACTATGATGTAGTTTAGTGTTCTTTAAAAAAAAAAAAAAAAAAAAAAACCTGCTTGGGAGGATATGATATTCAGCATATTTTCCATCATATTTGGAAACATTTTGGCTAGACTTTCTTCACGTAAGTTTTGTTTCTCAATTTCTCTCTCCTCTCCTTCTGAGACTATAATTACACAATGGTAGATCAGTTGACATTAATCCACATGGTACTGAAGTTCTTAATTTTTAAAATATCTCTCAACTATTTCAGTTGGATAGTTTCTACCGGTCAGTCTTTAAGTTCCTGGATCTTCTCTTCTGCAATATTAGGCTTATCTAGTGATTTTATAAATTCATATATTATTGTTTTGTGGTTTTAGAATTTCCAGTTGGGTGTTTTTCTATTAGTTCTATATCACAAATGATATCTCCCAGTTTTTTCTTCACTTATGATATCCATCTTTCCCATTAACTTATGGAAATATTTATAATGTAATTTTCACATTCTTACCAATTCAGAGTTTATTTCTAACAACTATATCTTTCTTCAGGTTATACATTGTATTTTCTTGTTTTTGTATATGTTTGTAACTTTTTAGGGTAAATTAAAATTGCTGGTACTAATCTGCTGCAGGTTCATTTTTTCCCATTAGAAAGTGTTGAGATTTGTTCTGGCAGTGAGTGAATTTATAATGACTTTTTATTAATGCTTATATCAAATATGAAAAAAGTCACGCATATATTTTTCAATCACACAGACAAATCAAGACTGAGGTATAATTTTATCGAAGTGCCTCCAAAAGTGTGGTATTTGATTTTTTCATACTAAAATAATTGTCTTTACTGATGATATGTAAATTAGATTTTATCCATCGAAAAGGAAGTGTTTTGCTTTTTTAAAAAAGTAAAATTAAACTAGAAAAAATTATCTTTGTACACAAGTTATTTTACTATAAAGTGAATTACTATTAGTTAGAAATGTAGTCAAATAAACTATAAATCTTTTTATAAAATTAAAACATATAACCTAGAAAAAAACAAGGCTTGGTTTTAAGCTTTGTAAAGATAGCATTTACCCTAAACCTAAGGTAGCTCCAGTCTTAAAATACTTCATGTGTCTCATTTAAATATATGAAATATTCTGCCATGATATCTTCATTCTGGCTAGCCAGAAACCCCATATTTTCCAGTGCTATTGGACTTCTGAGATTTCTGTTCATCTTAGAGCCCTCTGCAGGGTTAGGCTTTTCTTCTGCTAGTCCTCATGGAATCTCATCCTGGGCACATATATACAGCTAACATTTAAGGAAACTTTCTTTTACAGGTTTCTGGTCCCTTTTTGTTTCTGCAATGCTAACTCATCTCTGGTACCCTACCCCATAAATCCTAGACCTCAGCAACCCCAAGCTTTGCTCTTTGCTTCCTCTTCCCAGAAAATCTGCTGCTATTTGGTCTCCACTTCCTGTGTCAAGGTTGGAAAGGTGCTCCAGGCACTAAGCTAGGGTGACAGTGGAGATGAACTCACACTCCCCTCTCTCAAAGATCCAGTCCCTGTGTTGTCAGTTTACTCATGCCCAAAATGAATTGCTTCATATATTTTATCAAGTATTACAGCTGTTTACTGTAGAAGAGTAAGTATAATACATTTAGCTGGTAATAGCCAGTTCAGATTTTTCTGATGCACTTATAAATAATATAAATCCTTTGTGTCACTTGTTGCAGTTTGTCCCAGACCTATCACCCCAATTTAGTGAAAGAAATTCTACTTTTCACTGTACTCTAGTCATTCACAACTGACTTACTTTTATTTTAAAATAACATACTTAAAATTAAAAAAGATTTATAGGATCTACACTCAAAATTTCTTTGGGGAATTATCTTCCCAAGAAAAAAGCCACATGAAATAAACGCAAAATGTAAACTCCTGCCACTGCTTTAGTTTTATCATTTCTAAATATTATAGCTCCACCAGGATTTGAGACTCCCACTGACAAATGTACTAAGTTAAAATCATTGCATTTATTTACTGGGGAGCCATGAAGTTTGTTCAGCTATAATCCCTATGGTCTTTACATCTCAAGGTGCCCTCTTTTGCCTCATTTACATTCTGAAACCTCTCCTGTTCCATAGAGACAGAGCTCCACTCAACCCTCTGCAGTTGGTGTTCAACAGCAAACAGGGAGTACAATGAACTGCTAACTTATAATTATTCTAAAAGAATACGATTTTCCACTGAGATAATGGGAGAGAATAACGACATTCAGGAACTTATATAATACATTACTCCTTATTTTAACCTACAATTCGAGTTAGACTGCCTTTGGTTACATGTTTATTTGTGGCTATAATGTAGTTGCCCAGTATAATTGACAAGGAAAAAAAAGGAGGGAAATTGGTAGAGTAAAAGCAGCCATTGTAAAATAGTTCTAAGACCAGTTATTCTGTTACCTTCATATTTCTTTTTTATCACCCAATGGTGGAACACATATTTCTTTTGTTTTTGTACCTATAATTCATCTTCCAGCAGGGGACTGGATGTGTGAAAGTGGCTTCAATTTACTTCTTCCCTGCTGGCCATATCACTATATATTTATTTGGCTTGTTGTTAAAGTTCTCAGTTACACTTTTAAAAACTTTAACAGAAACTCTGACTGAATGAAAATAGCTTGAAAGATATTAGAAAATACAATTTAAAGGAAATACTTCCAATTAAATGATTGCTTTCCATCGTAGGGGGCTAGGAATTTAAACCATGAGAACTTGATGGAGAATGATTAATTACTATTCGTCCCATATTTCAAAATATCAATTAAATAAATAATAATTTATTTAAGCATTGTAGCTAGTTATATACATATTTACTATTTATTAGTCATAATATGATGCATAAAAATAAACATTCTCAGTTATTGTTATTAAGTTTTTTTGCTATATTTTCTTCATATTGTAAGAGGTAAAAAATTACCTCTTAACTTCATTATAGCCTATTTTTTTTATGCCAACCAATCATACTAACCTTTTTAATTTTTTGAGTACATACTACAAAACACAGTCTCCGTCTTTTATTTTTCTTTGCTTAGACATCTTTCCCCATATTTCACATAGCGATTACTTACTCATTGCCCAGTATCAGTCTAAAAAACAGATTTTGTTCACAGAATCCTTTCTTGGCATCTCCACCAAGAACAGTCTATTTTTAGTTGCTGTATACTCACATAGGATCGTATACCGGGTTTCCTCTATTTCTGCAATGTTCATCTTTTTACACATACTGAAAACTCTTTGAGGCAGAAACTGTATTTAATTTATTTGCTGCCATTTACTCTGTACCCAGTACCCAACACATTGCATTGAATGTAATAGGCTCTCAATAAAAATAGAATACCTGGGGAACAAATGAATGAATTTTAGGATTTCCTAGAAATGATAATTTTTAAATACTCACTCCAACCTTTATGCACATGTACATACACCCAGCGTGCACTGAAAGACCTTTACCATGGAGCACTGGAAGCCCTCGGATGCACTGTACTGAGCCAGAAGTTGTTGACTTGCTTATCTGTAATCAGCCAACAGTAATATTTAGAACACAAATTAGACATCTGCTCATGACCATACAACTGACTAAAATATGATGAATTTATTTAATCACCTGGATCTGGTTCATATAATACTAGAAACAAACAGTTTCCACCCATGTATTTCCTTAATTTGTTGTTTGGATTACTAAGAAAATTCAGTAAGAGTTGTTACACCCATTGCAAGTATATATTTAATTAAAACTAAATGGAAGATACCGACCTCAACAGTCATAAAAGATTTTCATTGCAATGTAATAAACTTTTTAACACTCTTATACTAATTGACATCTTTACTGACGTGAGTAAAATTTTGAAATTTTTACAGGCATTACTCCCAGAACATGTTCCCCAATATGTATAAATACCACACTGGAAATTGTTAGGAATCAGGCCTTTGTCATTATTTCCATGCTACTACATTTCAGTGTTATAAAACCTAACCAATGTTTAAAAATAATCCTTAATAATAACATTTAAAATTGATCTTGGTTTATGATTTTTATTATTATACTAGTCATTTGAGGGAATTTTGCCATTATTTTCACCAACATTAATGGTTCCATACCTGCACTTTAAGTCTTACTTTCACTGAGGTAATGAAGATCTGAGAAGCATACTCCGGGCTTGGGCTAATCACAGTAGGTCTGCAGGAAATCTCAGGCGGTCTGTTTGTATTGCAGCACTTTGAATTTCCCCTCAATTTCCTTCTCTAAGACTGCTGTAAAGTGAATGATTATTTTTTCTTAAGTATAATAAATTAATATTTTTCACATACTGTTTCATTTAAAAAACATTTTTCATTTATTGGTTACTCACTGAGAGTGAAATCACACAGATTAAATATCTCCTGGAAACATCTGAGAGATATTTACAGATATTTAAGGAAAAATGGGTCAGTTAAGCATTATATTTTTCACATGATGGATGAAAAGCAAATACATTCGTTTTCTCTTGAAAACAGAACCGCTATTAAATAATAGCTGTATGTCTGAAATGAAACGCCCTTTATGAAACTTTTTCTCTTGTACCAAGGAAATAATTAAATCAAGATATCTTTTTAATTAAAATTAAATAAATCCAAATGCTGCTAAGTAAAAATATTTATATTTAATTTTTCTAATTCACTCACAGTATGCTGCAAGGTACAGGCATCTCAAACTTTTTGTGTGGTACTGAAGCCTGTAACATAGCTGCAAGTTTCTTCTAATGTTTGGAAGAAACACAGCTATAGGTTCAAATAAGGCAACATTGTCTAAATGATCTAGTTCAGTGAATGTTATCCAAACACATCATCCTAACTGTTTTGCATTATAAATATAACCTGCCTTCCTATTTTCATTATCAAAAAAAAATTCCCAATGTAATATTTTGCCCAGTAGCTTAGTTCAAAATGTTTTAACTACGCCTATGGAAAAATTGGAAACTCAAGTACTGGTGATTCTTCTTACATTAACTTTCAAACAGCTGGTACTTTTACTATATTTAGTAAAATCATGGTTTAATTGTTTACATTGGTCCAATTAAAACAACTTTCATCCAAAGATATACTGTCAATGGTAGGTGCATTAATTAGAAATGCTGAGCATCATAAAACAGCATGATCTTTCATTTAAAAATCACAGCTCTTTGCCCAGTTAAATAACAAAGCAGCAGGGAAATTTTATGGTTCAAGGACTTAAGTAGTGAAATAGAAGCTCCGGGGCTAAAAAAAAAAAAAAAAAAAAAAAACCTCATCCCATCTGCAGAATGATCTTAGGTAAGTCATCTAATACTAGTTAATTTCCCAAGTTTTATTATTGGAACATACTAGAAAATGGGAAAGCTTGGTTATTTATATGTTGTGCAGAAGAATCAGATGTTAAATCTAGCCATTACTGTTCAAAATGAACTCCAAGACTACATGCAAAATGAAACAACCTTGTTATCTTCATCAGTACTAGAAAAAAAAATCACTATTTTGTATTTAAGAGAACAGTAACTTTTCCATTGAAATAATTTTAGCTAAAGGTTATTATTTTACTCACCCACATTGGCCTAATTCTTTGTATTGATTCAAATCATTATAAAATATTCACAGATAATATCTATAATAATTAAAATATGTCATAAATTAAAGGGAAGGTATACAAATAGTATGATGAAATGAGGAAAGTACAGTATGCGTAGAGGTAAGATCTTGCTTCGAACCCAGCTCTACTGCTAGTTTGATGATTGAACATGGGCAAGTGATTGAACATCTTGATTTTATGTTTGTACAGGTATGACTTACAAAATAATCTGCCTCTCATACATTTCGTTACTAAGAGTTCAATGAGAAAATACTCATTAATGGCAAACCATGTTTGAAACTTACATTGCCATCATGATCACCCTACATCATCACCTATAAATAGTAACTAAAGGAAACAGGAGTTCAATTACGCCTAAACCAAGGATTCAGTCTAACTCTGGAAATTGCTTTTGTTACAGCCAGTTATGAAATGTGCATAAGTGATTGTCTCACCCACGGTGAAGAAAGATGGTTTGAGAAGTGGGTGTGTAAGGAGGTGACTAGGACGGAGATAGAAATGTTATTCATATTTTAAAATCTGAGGTTAACATAGCATAGAAAAAGGACCTGTCCTTATTTGTTGGTGGCTCTAAGCATTAATGTGTTTGTGTGTGACTCTCTCAGAAGAGATGTCATTTCATCGTAGAAACAGAATTGTTGGTGCAGTGTGAATCTCAAGGTGTTCAGAGCACCCTTTTGGTTTTTACAATCATTTCTATACAAGACACCTCTTGTTACCAGAATCAGTTTTCCAGAAACATATAAATAATACCAGAAAATAATGTTTGTTTTTTGAGTTAAATGTATTCGTTCTTAAGAGAAAATTTACCAACATGTAAATAAGTGTTTTCTAAATGTTTGATTTTGAGTCAAATGGATTCTTAAGAGAAAATTTATCAACATGTGAATAAATGTTTCCTAAATAAGACTAAACTACTATGCTAGAGCAAAAATTATTACAATTTCACCTGACTTCTATTCCATGTCAAAATATATATTCATAATTAGAGTGCAATGACATAATTCAGTCACCCAGCACCTGCTTTCATTCCCCAGCACAATGAAGAGGCCATTGCAAAGGCTCACCCCAACATATTCAGCCAGCCATTAATTGAAATCCAATCTTTGAAATTTTTCTGTATATTTAAGCAATGCAGATTTATGGGTCTTATTTATTGATACAAATTTAAAATTCGCCTCATGGTTTTTTCCATAAAATTGTATTCTAATATTTGTATCCAATCTCCACATTCTAGAAACCTCCTCTGAACTTTTTAGCTGTTTATAGTCTTAACATCTTATAAGTTTGAACACGTTCATACTTGTATTACAGATAATATATGCTAGAACTTTACATCCACCAGTAGATCTGATTTTTTTGAAAACAAGTCACTGCATCTGTGTAGCTTCTGCAACAAAAGGCAACATGTCAGAGATTGTGCACATGACAGATAGTCAATAAATGCTTTTTAAACGAGTAAATGGACGGATGGATAAAACCAGCCATTTAATAATTATTTTTAGATGTAAGGGTGTTTCTAAAGGGATTTTAGGCACTCATCAAAATGAGCCTTTTTGTGTGTATGCTTTTATGCAGGAAAAAATAAAAAACCTGTTTTTTTTAAAAAAAAAAAACATAATTTCAATTCATAAGACTTGTCATAAAATGTTCTTGCCTAAAGATCTGTTATTTGTGGAATAAACATTAAACAATGTGTTTACAGACAGATTTGAAGTCAATTCATAGAAATAATTAAATGTTACTATTAACAATAACGTCTTTTTATAAAAGAAAGTGTTCTTTACAATAATACAAATTAGACAAGTTGTTTTTTCCAGGTCTAATGTGCACCTATTTTATATTACTTTTAAATTTTGTTGTCATTCTTAAGATGACAGAAAAATAAAGTACAAATCTTCAACATAGCAGAATTCAACTGTCTACATTCAAAAAAGAGAGAAATAAAAGGAAGAAAAATATTTTAGAAAGAAAGAAGGAAAGATTGAAGGAAGGGACAGAAGGAGGAAGGGAGGGAGGGAGAAGGAAAGAAGGAAGGAAGGCAGGAATGGAGGGAGGGAGAAAAATGAGAAATGTAGGTAGATAGATAATGTAGATAGCTAACTAGATAGATGAGATAGGGAGAAAAAGGGACAGAGAGATTAAGAGAGAGAAGACAAATAGAGAAAAAAAAGAAAAAAATATCCAGGAGGAGTAGTCGCAACATGCCCTAATTTTGAGTCACCATTAAAAAACAAGAAACTCTCCCACAAACAAGGTAATTCTCAATCTTGACTTATCTGCATTTTGATGAAAAATATTTCAGTTTTACCCGTGTCTATCACAGACTGGGTATGACCCAATTCTGCTATTTCAGAAATAGTCCTCAGAATTTAATATTGCCATCTATTGCATTCATAATCTATATATGTAAATACATAGGAGAAAATAATTCAGCAAAAGAAAATGCTGTATTAAATTAATGCCCAAGGGAAGCCATGAAAAAGAAAAAAAAATGTAGTTGTCACGCCCTAATTTTAAACACTGTTTATCAGATTTATTTACATGTACTGCTCCAGCCGCCCACTCAGTAGTTTGACGATAGCACAGCAGTTCCATGCTGAACAGATCCTTTGCTTCCAGAATTCAGAGTGAGTAACAGGATAAAAAAGACATCTGAAGAAGCTGCATCTTAATACAGCTAAATCTCAAGGCTTATGGCAGACGCTTGGTTATAAACACCTGCTCATATACAAGCAGATATTAAGGATACCATGTGTTTATGTTGGCATATCAACTATTTATATTCTTGCAAGGTAGTGAAACATTTGCTTAATATAATATAGCCTATACAGGCTTCCTCAGAAATTTTTTTTGTCAAATCCATCTTAAAGGAATAGTTTATAAGTTTATTTTTCTATTCTAAGGAGGCTACATTTCTAGAAAAAAATTTAAAAATCAGATAATTTCTCTTTCAATCTTACTACATGGTTGAAAGAGTCAAGTCTTGTTTCTGACCCAAACTGAATATATGTCAACCTCTACTCACTGGGGCAGAGATCCCCAACTGAACCACACCAGTGCATCAGTTGCCCATATACAAAGAAGAGAAAATAATTACTGTGGGAATTGCTGGGCTGGATGCCTTACTCAAATGTTATCTCATTTGATACTCACAGTAATTAAATGGGGTAAAATTTTATCCCTGACTTATCCATGAAAATGTTTGAAGAATCAGCTTACCAACCAGAATCCTAAATCAAGTCTCTCTGCTCTAAGCCTGTGTCGCTTCCACACGTAGTGTGTCCCATAAGGCACAATGAAGCTTTTTATTTATTACTGTTTAGATCCCAAGTCTACCAGCCAGTCCACAATTATACAAACAGTGGTTATATACTCTCATGGCATACTTCTTCATCCAGGTCACTCTGTGATGCAATCCCTAACTTTGACTTGTACTCTGCAATGTACCCAGCTCTTCCTAGTATTTTACCATGTTACAGATAAGGTGTGGGTGTCGGGAACCGAAAAACAGATATACTAGATTGGATGCTGTGCCTTCAAAATTCATGATCATCCTGAAATCTCAGAAATCTCAGAGTGTGACATAGTCCAATATGGTCACATCAACCAGGAGCCAGGAAGAGGCAAGGAAGCATTCTTCCCCAGAGCCTGACCCTGCTAACACCTTTCTTTCAAACTTCTAGACTCCAAAATTATCAGTCAATACATTTCTATTGGTTTAAGCCTTTTGCTGTTTGCGGTCATCATTTGTTAGGGCAATCCCAGGAAACTAATACATTGGGTAACTGGTTCTGCAGATTGAGATGTTTACTCCAAATGTTTTCATTTAATCTATACTGTTCTCTCTTTATGCTTGTCCAAGAACAACAATTTTTCTGCTATTTCACACAGTCCTTGCTATGGTTTGAATATGCCCCCCCCCAAAATTCATATTGGAGCCTAGCCTCTATGGTGGTGATATTAAGTGGTGGCGCCTTTTGAGGAGTGATTAAGTCATGAGGACTCCATTCTATAAATGGATTGGTGCGTACAAAGGGACTGGAGAAAACTACATTTGGCCCTTTTGGCTCTTTCTTTTACCAAGTGAGGACACAGCACTCATAGACCTTTTGCCCATTCCACCTCTTCCGTCATGTGAGGACAATGAGACAGTGCCTTCCATGAGGAACAGACCTTTGCCACTTTCTGCCACTCCCTTTATCTAGAGCTCCCCAGCGTCCAGAGCTGTGAAAATTAATTTCTATTCTTTGTAAATTACCAAGTCTGTAGTATTTTCTTATGCAGCACAAGCAGACTAAGACAGTCTTTCTCTGTTCTATTCCGAGACCAAATACTTTCTCCTGGATGCTTGAATTTCAAGCACCTTTCATCTTGTCTGCCCTTTGCCTTGTTTTCCTTCAAACCTCTTGAAGACATTGATCCATAGATAATTTTTTATGAAATTTCAAATCATTTTCCATAATCAGAAGAGTTGGAAGAGAGATGATGAGCTAAAGATTCCTTTGAAAGCGTAAACTCACTCTTTCACGATTTCAGAAGAAAGAGTGATGTAGTTTCAGCCCTGCCTGGCATATCTCTCATAAGAGCAGCCAAATGAGGGATTTGAACTAGATGATCTCCCAGGTCTGACTATTCTGATCTTAATTCTTCTTTCAGGACTAGCAGCAGATAACATAGAGAGGGCCTTCCTTCATTATATTTTATACCACAATGGCTGAAATACTCATAATTTGCAAGACCAGACCTAGTAGGTGTTAAAACTGGAAAATAAAACAAAGAGTTGACAGTCAACTTTTTGGGTTTTGGACGGCCTGCCCTTCATGCCCTTTCCATGGATACAAACAAGGAAAAGATGAACGAGAGCTACCTGCTGTCTTCCGAAGCTTCTTGTCAGGTCGACTGGCATCATGGGACTTTGCCAGCATCTTTGCAGCAGCACAAGGACCCTGCTGAGGTGCCATCTGCACTCTGAGACTGGAATCTTGACTGGAACTACCTGCCAATGCCAAAGTCGGAGACAGTACAAGTCTCACCGTTATAGTGACAACATTTTTTACACAAAAATCAGGACACAGTGTCTGACAGGTACAGCTATACCTATGGGAACAATGAAACAGGACATTTAAATTCAGAACTGTCCTAGAAAATCTGACATATATCTTAGCCTAAAGTTATCTGATCTGCTGGGCGCCATAACAATTATGAGAGAAATTGGGATTCTTTAAGAACCAAAAAATCAAATGGGTGACTAAAACAAATTTAAATTACATTAACTATTTTAACATTGATCTCAGAGTGCTGAAAAACTTTCATATGTTATTATATTATATATTCTATAGTTGTATTTTTACATATCTTTAGGCTATAAAAATACTACTTTTAAATGAAAGTTAAAACAATGTTGAAGAGCTGCATATATGCTTATATCAGTAACTTTTTCATATGCTCTTAGTATTCAAGTCAGATTCATGAAGGTGGTAATACCAATAATGCTGATTGCTATTAACAATTAGGAGCATTCTATGTGCCAGGCATTGTTAGGTGAGATAATATACACATGAAGCCGTCTACATGCATCGTCTTGTCTAATTCTCACAACAATACGTAATGTATGCATTTTAGCTCCACTTTACAGATGAGAACATCTAAGCCCAAAGTCACATAGCTAGAAAAATTGCAGAGCAGGATTTAAACCCAGTTCTATCTAAATACACACACACACAAAAGTACCCTTTAACACAATGGTAAATAAGAAATTAAGTTCATTAGAATATCACTTAAATGAAACTATTGGCCTTTCTCTATTGGAAAGATAATGTAAACACAGCAATCATGCCCAATTTCACTTCCACCTTAAGAAGAACCATCAGAAAGTAAGTAAAATTTGTGATCATCCTGAAATCTCGGAAATCTCAGAGTGTGTCATGATAGAATATGACCGTGTCCTAATCAAAAAACCAGAGGAGACATAGAGTCATGCTGAAGACAGAGGTAAAGATTGGAAAGATGATTAAGTCAACTCTGAATCTGCTCTGGCTTATGAGGGAAAAAAATGATTTATTTAACTGATTTGGTTAAAAGATTATCTGAAACAAAAGGATAAAAAATTAGTATGAAACTTAAAACACGTAAAATGGTTGGACATTAATTTTATGAAAGACAGAATAAAACCAATTTGGATCATGAACATTTTCATTTTCAGTGATCAGGATCATATTTAAAGGTAGAAATTTACATAAAATGGAAACATTTTACAATATAGAGATACTATGGAGTGGCACATGTATGTACAATAGGGGTTTTTATTTTACGAACAAGAAACTGTGACTGTGAAAAAGGATTGATTAATTTTGTTTTTGTTTCTGTGAGAATCTATTCTACTTTACTTACACTCTAAAATAATGTAAGTCTATTAGTAACAATATGTGTTGCTTTTTGACAAAGGACAATTTGACTTACTGTAAACTAGGCTGCTGCACTTAAATATGTAGCAGTTACCATGGAAACAATTTTACTTTGACTCAGAGCATATCTTGTTTTAAAGAGAGCAGCCTGTTGTTATGGCAATGGGAACTTGAGCATTTTTCCAAAAAGAAGACTAACGCAGGATAGATGATGCCGGTTATGAAGCATATACAAATACAATTGTGCTCACCTTTGATAGCTTAGAAAACTCATAGCTGGTAAAGACAATAGGTACCATTCTAGACTTGTTAGGAAAAGCCCATTCCCTATGTCCCTTCCTTGTTTTATTTTTAGCTACAATGAATAATAATAATGTAGAATTATCCTTAAAATTTTACTCAATGAAGGCATGAATTCAAAATGCCATTGCTATAGCAACCTTATTTGATGTTTTATTAAAACGTTAATATGAAGTACATTTGAGATATTCAAAGAATCATTTATCACTTATTTCACGAGATGATGGTGATGATGATGATGACAACAGGAAACATTTGCAGAAGGGTTACTATGTGTCAAGCACTGATCTACGACATTTTGTTATATTACAATATTAAGATTCTCATACTTCTTCTAAGAAGAGGGTATTATTAATATTCAATTTTACAGTAAACAAGACTGAAGCACAGAGAGGTTAATTTATTCATCAAAAGCCACACAGCAAAGAAGGGCCAGAGCCAGAAACAAAATCTGAGAAATCTATGCTCCTATTCCCTAATGTCAGCGTTTTCAATGGCTCAATATTTTCTGTTTTTCTTATATGAATATTGAATCTCAATCATAACTTAAAATACTAAATTATACTCAGTCTGTAAGTTTTACAAAGAATAATATAAATTTCATACAGAAATTGACAACATACACCTTAATTTAACTGAATCAAATCAAATAAAGTGACTTTTCTCAAGAATAATCCTATAATGTTAGTAGAGTTAATCTTGGAATTCATTAATATTTACTTAATTTGGGGTCATTTCAGTAAATATTAAAGTGAAGAGATATTCTGTAAGTATTGGAGTGAAGAGAGTAAAATTCCTTGAGGGATTAATCTGACTATATTTGTAAGTCTGAAATGTATATACAAATACAAAATTGCAACTAAAGGATTTACTGCAATTGGACTCTAATTAGAACTGCAAAATATTTTATTTCAGGGGTTTATGCTTAGGTTTTAAACCCGAACCATTGCTCTTAGTTGTTTATATGTTGCAGATGAATCATGATTTTATCTCATTTTGGCCTGTTAGGCAATGATTACATAAGTATTTTAACAACACAAAATGTTCTTTCCATTTTTTGTTATTGAAAAGATGTTATTGAAGGAAAAATTATTTCTTCTACTGCTTTGTTTCCGTGTAGGCAGGTGAATTTTCGATAAATAACTAGTTGCTAAAAAAGAGAGTGGTTGACCTGCAAAGGTTATGGATACATTAAAAAAACTGCAATACATGTTCTAAATGGAGTCATATTAAAAATATTCCTTTTCAAATCAGAACTAGGAAGAGAATGGTACTACTGTCACTCCTACCACATTGCACTAGAGACCCCAGGCAGCAAACTAAGACAAGCAAGAGAGCGGTTAACAGAGAGTTAGCAATTGTTCCTTTTACATAAACATTCAAAACACTTAATAGTTCATATAAAGATGTTCTCAAATAAATAGTACTGCAAACAGTAGTTTGCTTACAAAGCAATATAGTTTAGTAAAAAGCCATTGCTTTTCCTCCTGGCTTTTCCCACGCCAGTGCTTTGGCTACGTCACCAGTGCTCATGCCACAAGCAAGTGTGGACACTGCTGCCTCAATCAGGGCCGGAATTTTCCACCCTCTGCAGCCCAACTTGCACCTCAATTATGAATGTTCACACAATTCTTGTTCCCTATTTTCACTGTAGTTTTTAGACTCACTCTCACATATGATCAGATTGGATTCATCGATACAATGTATAAAGCTTTAACGTGGTTGCTTCAAATCGTGATAGAGAAACAGGAGTTTACTTCTAAGCATCTACCATGTTCATGGAGACTTTACCATAATTAGGGAGTTGGTTGTAAGAACCTGGACTTCGGGGACAGGGCAAAGCTGGAGACATAAATAGATAGGAATTATTCAAAAATTAGCGCATGGGCGTGTGTTTACACTATAGTGAGTACATATAAAGTTGCAATGTCTAATATAACTCTAATGATGACTGCCATTTACTGATTATCTGTTAGCACATATATTCCTACATGTGAAAACCAGTTTTCAAGGTAGAAACTATCCCTGTTGAATAGATAATAACTGAGGTCAAGGGATAAAAAGTAACCTGCCCAGAACAACACAATTTGTCAATTAGGAATGGAGCTGAGATACTAATATAGGTCTCATCAAAAAACCCTATTAATTTCCCTACAGCAAAGTTCCTCTAAAAAAGCTTTAAGACATCTTTAAAGGAGAATTCTCCTATTGTGGAAAAAATGTTTTGTCTAATCAAATTGGTTGTTATTTTAGAAATTCTGTGCTTAATTTTTTAATTTTCCCACAAGACAATCGTAACATTCCTTAGTAACTTCACAATTTTCAATAGATCCTAAGACTTATTCTTCCTTGCTTCCTAATCTTCTTTATCTCTTAAATTGCATTCCTTTGTGCACATCAAATCTTCCCATGCTTTTTTCAAGGCTGTTTCTGATGGAATCAATGGTTTTATTATAATCTTGAATATATTTGCTCTGTCTCTATCTTTGTTTGTGTCCTTTCTTTTTTTTTGCTTATACTTCTCTCTCCCTTTCTCTCTCTGTGTGTGTGTCTCTCTCTCTCTCTGTGTGTGTGTGTGTGTGTGTGTGTGTGTGTGTGTTTACTTCACCATCACTGTGAGCAATGATAGTAGATAAAAGATACTATATATTAGGCACATATAGCCTCTGCCTCCTAATAAATAAACTTTTTCCCTCCCCTCTTTACTTCATTTAAAAGGTATGATCACCATTGTAACTAGATAAGCAGATTGATCAATTTTTGAATAAAACATATTTGTCCTATGACAACCATTTCTGTATATTCTATCAGATTACAATATTATATTCAACCATCTCAGAGTGTATTTTTTACAATCATTCCTTTGATCATTTTACAAACATTTGTTTGAACTTATGAGAAAGGCACTGAGCTGGACTTTGGGTATGGAAGGGACACAAGTCTATGCTCTTATGAAGCTCATATCTTAAGGAGGCAAAGAGGTAAATAACAAGTACTTATAACGGAGTATATATCATATGCCATTATAAAGATATTCAGAGAGTTCTAAGGGAGCACAAATACAAGTCAGGTTTCTCAGCTGAGAAAGAAGTAAACCTGTAGATAAAGTTTAGGCTGAGTCTTTTTAAAAGGGTAAAGACTTCACAAGGTACAGAACAAGATGAAGACTTTTCATGGAAAAGGAACTATTAACACCAAGACGCAAAGTCATGACACAGCATGGGACATTCAGGAGGCCAGTCATTCCTCAGAGTGGCTGTGGGATTATGGTACATGACAATAAAGAAAAGATTTAGGGACTGCTTTATAAAGTAAATTATTTACCTGTTGGGTAATGAAACAAGGCAGAATTGATGAAGTAGAAATGTGTCATTTTAGACCAACATTTCTTTTTTAGAAATTTCTTTTGAAGGGAATGAAAAAGAGGATGGTTAGATAGATAAGCATGTTGGATCGATGGTGTGTGTATGTGTAAAAAAGAAAGAGAGAGGAATTGATACTCAATGCTTCTATAACTGGAAGGGAATGAGATTTGGGTTATAGCAAGATGTCTATTCCACTTTGAAGTAAGAATGGTGAGGCAGACAAAGTGAGTGGTAAATATTTCTCCATAGGCTAAAGAGAGAGTCACTTAGAGTCAGATATTAGATTATCTCTTCCAACATCATAAATATAGAAAAATCTGCATCTGCACAGCTTCATGAAGCTCATAGTCTGAAGTTTTTAATTCACTCATATCAGATGATTCACACTTTACCATCATCTGTTATGACTTATATTTAAAAACTAGTAAATACTTGATTCTGTGCAGGAAATACTTGACTATTTCAGATTCTAACAAGGAGGAGAAGGCAGGGAATGTTCTGCCTTGCTTATTACCATATCTGTATGTACCGGAAACATTATGATCACTCCGTAGACATTGTTAATCAATGAGTAAGTGAGTGATCCCATTGTTTAGGGGTAGAGCTTGTTCCCTGTTTCCTATGTTTCCCATTTCCCTCCCGTTTAAGTAAGACCCCTGGCATCTCTCCACTTCTCCACCCTCTCCTCTGTGGAGTCAGAGTGACTGAGTTAATCTTATTAAAGAGCTTTAAGGAAAAAATTAACATGTGATGTCCAGCCACTTTTGCCTTTTATTTTTTTATTTTTTTGATGAAGTGTCATTCTGTTGCCCAAGCTGGAGTACAGTGCCAGGATCTCAGCTCACTGCAACATTCAACTACTGGGTTCAAACGATTCTCCTGCCTCAGCCTCCTGAGTAGCTAGGACTACAGGCATGTGCCACCATGCCTGGTGAATTTTTTTGTATTTTGAGTAGAGATGGGGTTTCACTACGTTGGGCAGGCTAGTCTTGAACTCCTGACCCTGTGATCCGCCCACGCTGACTTCTCAAAGTGCTGAGATTACAGGTGCAAGCCACCATGCCCAGACCCCTTTCCTGTCTTAGAGTGACCAGTGGGACTACATTTAGGGCTATTAAGTAAGTCTTTCAGGTTCTGGAGTTAAATGAATAAGCCCCCTTCACGAATTTCAGGTTTATCAGAAAAAATAAAAAAGATATTTCAATTTTAATCTGCCAATTATCTGTCCTGTTTCTCATTTGATTCCGAATTTGAGTGAAGAAGTTGGCATTATTTACTGAGCTCTTTCCAAATCTCTGGTAGATATAATTTGGCAAAGCCATCAGAAAGCGGCTTAGCTTTGGTGGGTTCATAGGAAAATATATATTTCATTATTAGGGTTCTGTAGAAAAGTCTTTTTCAGAGCTGTTCTTTACTTGCTATCTGACCTGAAAAATCATTCACACTTTGCATAATTCAGTTTCCTCATCCATAATGTGAAAATAACCCCTGCCTTACATACTTCACATAAACAGAAGTATTACAATGCGATTTGACTTGTGCCTACTATACCGCCCCTTGCTTCCTGAAAGTCACTATTAGCCTGATTATCCACACTGGGATTTAGTTTGGGCTGTTTTAGAACTTTATGTAAATAAAATCAAAGGGGAAAAAGAGATTTTCTTTTTTAAAAAAGTTATGTAAAGCATTATAAATATAATACTTTGGGCTTTTTTTTTTCTTTTTTTTGGAATAACCAGAAAATGTACTTTCTCCCAGTTGGTATTACCTTAGGCAGGACCAATACCATGATCATATTTGCCCTAGTCATGCAATAGCTTCCCAAAAGGTCTTTTCCTTCTAAGATGATATCTGTGCCCCTCGTCAGTGATACTCAAACTCAATAAAAAGGAGAGATTACCATTGAGGAAGACAGGTTTATTCTTAAAAGTGGATCCTGAGAAGATGTGTGTTCAGGCAGCTTATCCAAGAGGAAATTTCAGAGAGCAGGAGGGAGCAAGGGAGGAAAGACTAATGCAAAGACACATTATCAAGCAGCCCACTGAAGGCACAGTAACTGGTTGCCATCTGGAACCCACTGCAGAGCCTACAGAATGCTCTCAGAACTCACCCCTTAGATAAGCAGGAAAAACACACCCATCACGTGCTCCTATTCTTGAGAATTGTCCACAGTGTGAAGTGACTCCAGTCCCTGGAATGGCCTACAATCAGAGCCAGAATCAGAGGCGAAGCTGAGAAGATGTGAGACAGAGCAGCAGAGTGGCTTTACCTGTCATTTTTATTCTATGAATGTCATGAAACATTTGAAGATGCATTTGAGCATACAAACTGGGGAATTTTTATAAGAAAAAACATGAAATTGTGTATTTTTCTGAGAAAATATAAAACATAAAAACAAAACCATAGACATTACATGTTTGTGAAAACTAAAGTTATAGACTAAGCATAAATGGCTGTTCAGCTAATAGAGTTTTTTGTTAAATCAATACCAGATATGTTTTTGATTTATGTCACCTGCTGGTATTTGTGGTAAAAATAAAAAATAGAAATTTAAAAAATTGAAAATATGGAAGAAAATCTTATAGTTGAAGAAAGCACCAATTTTGAGTTTTTCCTGCTAAACTACTGTTATTTGATTTGAGTAGCTCTGACTACACCAGTCTTCAGACAGATACAGGTATCGATCAACTTACGACCTACGCAACTTACGACCATTCGACTTTACGACCACAATCGCTAGCCACGACTGCTCCGCGTCTGGCAGCGCAAACGTTGCCCAGCTGGGCGTACGACAGTGCGGACCAGCTTCCAGCAGCACTACCATCTCCACGTGCATATAGCCTACTCAACTTACAACCAAATCGTGTTACGACCGGTCCGTTGGAACAAATCGTGGTTGTAAGTCGAGCACTGGCTGTACTCTAAGACTCACTAATGCAACATCTATTTTGTTGCCAGAGGGGTTTTTCTAAAATTCTAATTTGATCAAGTGACTCTCCTCCTTAAAAGCATACCTCTCTACCTCCCTGAACCTCCAATTCCTAGAATATCCTTACCTTGTTCCAGCCGCTTTGCTTTAGTACACATCATTTCCTGCCTAGAAATTCTCACTATGTCCTCTGAGGAAATCTCCCCTCATCCTTCAAGCCCCCAGACAAACCTCAACCTTCCTGATGTGTGTTCCTGCTTGAGGTGGGTTTCCTACTGGGGTTTTCATGGTTCTTTTGTAAATACCTTCAATGGGGCATCATTTGTGGTGGGATAACCTCTCTGAATATTAACTGAACTCTAAACTCATCCCCAAATAGGCACACATGTGTTGGCTGAAAGGTAATTTCATTCAGGCAGCAGCTGGGCCTGTTTCTCTTCACTGACCCAGGGAAATGATAGGAAATATCATTGACATGATCATTATGATATATCAACTAATATAAAATATCAATTTTTCAATTTGTACTTTAAACCACTTTTACTTACCTTGAAACTAAAAATTAATTATTAGAGATGTGATACCATCTCCATATAATATGGCATTCACTGTAGTAAAAGCATAATTTTGAATATAGCACATTTTTTTACCACTAATTATTAGGGGAAATTATAAAACAGTGAAATCTTAAATCAGCAAAGCTGGGACTATAAATTTGGCAGATGGTGTTGAGGGAATGAAGCTGAGGATCACATGCGATTTGTTAGCAAGAGAAAGCCAGTAAGTATTTTGGTTTTATAAGCTTCTTGTTACCGTTTTTCATTCATCCACCACAAGATTGTTCTCCATGTCGCCTTTGTAAAGCACCACCGTTAAATATTCATTGAGGCAGCTGGGGGTGGGGAGGAGAAGGATAAAAAATGAGAAATAGAAAAGGGTGAGAACAATCAGTTTCTAGGCTTTCTAAGGCATAGAAGACTTGGATATAATTTCAGCAGGAGTGCCATCGGAAAAGAATAGAAATGTTAGCGTACCTGGAGGGAAGTCGTGACAACCAACACAAAGAAAAATAAATGCAGAAAGAAAAGACAGCAATAAGCTAGAGTGACTTGAAACCTCAAGATAGATATTATATTTGATCCGATCAATGCCAAATGTCCAGTGGTCAAGTGTTCTGATACCTGGAATCAACGCAGTGACTCTATAGCTTGAGCTACAGGAAAAATAAAATCTCAAATATTACAAATCCTGAAAATAGGAATAAATTTAAAAGAATTCAGGAATCTAATCATGAGTTAAGAGGAACTTGGACTAACTGACATTAAAAAGAAATGTGTGGGAAGAGCAGGCAGGAAAAGTTACAGAATGTGTTAGTAAAGGATGAAGACTCTGATATACAGAGGAAAAATGGATTCGGGAAACCCAGGTAAGGATGACGTCATAACTACACAAATCAATCGGAGGGAGAGAGCTTAGATTGAAGATATCTACTTTCATGATGCTAAATTTCCCAGAGCTTTTGTTTTGAGATGACACAGACACAGAGAAAGATGATGGTCCACATTGAAGGTGAGATACATTAAGGCTGCATGGGAACAAATAAATAAATTTAATTCATAGCCTCATCCTTCACAGGAATTTTATGATCATTTACCCTTCTAGGGACAATCATTATTTTCACTTGCAGAAAAGGTATGTTTTTAAAATACGTATTCTATTATCAGATAACAGCCAAACACAGTTGGCCAAGCTCTGGAAATATTTAAAATGGTACACTAATAACAAATAGTGATTTCTTTCCTCAGTAGTTAAGTGTTCTGACTATCATAGAAAGTTCCATCACTACTGACTTGATGCAATGTGAATCAAGCTGTGTTAATGAGGGCACTTGATTTAACAGAAAATTAGGTTGTTTTTCTTTTGGCCTGTGAGATCCAGGACTGTTTGAGGAGAGGGGACTCAAACACTGTCAGCAGCATCTTGGTTCTGTTTTGTATTTGTGGGGTTTTATTATATGGTATAGCATTTGGAGACAGGTCTCTCCAACAGGGGGTAGAAGACAGGCTGAAACCTGCAGTGTTTTTAAATGTCAGGTTGAAAAGATTCTTTTTCCCAAAACCCTAAGGGAGGTTTTACCTTCACAGATAATATGTGACTATCAGGCTGCATTCTTCAGACAACTTTGCTTGTCAACCCCAATCTGTGAAATATCAAGTTGGGAATGTGGGAGGTATGTGTTAAAATGGAAAACTACTCAGTACACCTTGGCCAGGCTTCATCTCCACTGCCGCTAAGTCTTAGAGGCTCAGAGTCAATGATGCGGCTTATTAGGTCACCAGGTAGCTTAACAGTTGTGTTTACTCTTGAGTAGAACTGATATAATGAAATTAGTAAAATAATAATAATAATCATAAGAATCTGAAGCACATTCACATATCTAATTGCCTGACTCTGAGTTTAGTACAGAACCACCATAGAACAAACAGATATTTTTTCTAACTACACTTTCTCCCATATTCTTGCATATGATCTGGGCAAACCTCACCCAGGGTCACCTAGAATAATGCACACTTGACAAACCACAGACTGCTCCTTCTCAGCAGTCTTGAATGTTTGCTGCAAGAATAACCCTGGCTTACAAATCTCCCTCATGCTGTGCAGCTGACAAGCTAAAGAATCTTGTAAATATCTGCCCTTGATCCCCTGCCTCTAATACAAAAGGAACTTTGCCCAGTGCCTCAATAGATGTCTGCATGCTAAGCTTTTCCCTCCAAAAGTATTTATGGATTAGTCACCACAGAAAACTAAACCCAAGTATTTTCTTTCTAAATAACTCTACCAATATATCTTTCATAGAACGTCGTCTCCAGCATTTTCAGAAACCCCTTCTGATGCCAGATCAACACCAGGCTTTTGTGTGGAACCATCAGTAAGCAAAGCACAGGCATGGTGTTTTTCCTTCAAGCCTGTCTCAAGTGTCCTTATTAAAGCAGCCATTGGGGTAAAGCTAGAGAGGTTTTGCACAACTTCATCACAATGCCACTGCATGTGGAGAGACTCCTCAGCAGTGCCTAACAATTGAAAAAGGAAATTCCTCTTCTCTCCTTTCCTAGCTATGACATTTATGAATGCCCACACATGACAAAATGAGCCTTGTTTTATGAATTTGGCTTTCAAATGTCTCTACACAGTGCTTGTTTTAAAAAGGAAGCACGATCCATCAGCATATGAGTCACTCCACAATACTCAGGTGTAGTTATTTGTGAAAAGTCTCCAAATTTATAAAAGAAATAAACGGATTTGAACTTTGAAAAATGGTAACATTGAGGGAAATCTTTACAAAAGCTTTATTGATACAATATAAATTAAATGTGCCTGCGTGGTCCAGAATGGTTGTCGTCCCTTTAAAAGACAGCAATAGACTTCCAGTTCTTTTTTTTTTTTTTTTTTTTTTTTTTTTGTCTTTTCTTCCAAGACACGATGATTAACTTGTGCTGATTCATCTCTTCTGGCTCACTCAACCTCAGGATTCATGAAGGACCTCCATTTTGTTTAGATATATTGGCTTTATTTGTACATGCTGCATAAACCTGGGCAGCTTGTCTGCGATAAAGGCCACTTGGCTGAAGTAGTGAGAAGAGGCTGAAATGCAGTTTACATCCTGCATGGGGCAGCCAGGGTCACTTTTTCTAAATAATAAAATGTTGCTATATAGGCTAAGAGCTGCCCTAGATCTAAAGCAAGGTTACCAAATGATACATGTCCCAGGCAGGTTCACAGATTCAAGATATGTGGGCTGAGAAAGGAGGGTGGTGTCGTGAAGAGCCATCAGAAGGGAGCAGCGGCTCCTTTGCTGCAGTCAATTGGTCCCAGATGGGGCATGTGCATATCACTGGGACAGAGCTTCTGATTTCTTAAGTAAAATTAGAAACAGAGATATTTTCGTTACATGTTAGCAACAATAAACATCTAAAAAGGCGGTCTAAATGAAACACTGAGGGTTAGATCTGACCTGTGGGCCACTGATTAGCAAATCTAAGCTGGAGTTAAGGATGAAATTGGGCACACAGTTACTAAGAGTGGAACTAGAAAGCTCACCGAGGGATGGAACTCACAGCATTGCTTGCCTCCAAGGTCACCGTGCTCTAAATAACTCTGAACTCTGCATATTTTATGGCATTCAAATCAATCTTCAAAACAGGAAAAAACATGTAGGGCTCTTTGGCTTGTCTCTTCTGAGTCTTAGAGGTAAAAACTAATTAAAGGTGTCTCCTTCCATCTACCAGACTTTACAAATTTATGGAGTCATTTGACAAAACCGTCATTTTGACAAAATGCCAGAACTGAGTTGCTCTGGTACAGTCTGTAACTGGCTCAGTAGACCAACAAGGCTCAGGGAGGGGGACATCATACCTTGGAACTACAGAACTTATGAGTCTGGCATGTTTAACAGGGAGAGGCTGATATAATATTTTGATGTAAGACTCTTTCTTTACAAAAAAATCTTTAAAAGTATTATTCTTAAATTTTTAAATATTTTAATCGTTTCTGGGGTACATATGATTTTTGGTTACATGGATAACTTCGGTAGTGATTTCTGACGTTAATGCACCCATCACACAAGCCATGTCCACTATACCCAATACGTAGTCTTTTATGCCTCACCCACTTCCAGCCTTACCCCTTAAGTCTCCAAAGTCCGTTATATCATTTGTATACTTTTGCATCCTCACAGCTTAGCTCCCACTTATAAGTTAGAACATATGATATTTGGTTTTCCATTCCTGACTAATTTTGCTTAGAATAATGGCCTCCACTCCATCCAAGTAGCTGCAAAATATATTACTTTATTCCATTAATTGCTGAGTAGCATTTTATGGTATATTTTTATATATAATACTACATTTTTTTATACACTCCTTGGTTGATGGGCACTTAGCCTGATTTCCTATCTTTGCAATTACAAATTGTACTGCTATAAACTTGTATGTCCATGTGTCTTTTTCATATAATGACTTCTTTTCTTTTGGGTTGATACCTAGTAGTGAGATTCCTGGATCAAATGGTAGTTCTACTTTGAGTCCATTAAGGAATCTCCATATTGTTTTTCATAATGGTTGTGCTAATTCACATTTCCACCAGCAATATAAAAGTGTTCCCTTTTCACCACATCTATGCAGACATCCACTGTTTTTTTTTTAGTTTTTAATTATGGCCATTCTTAGAGGAATAAAGTGGTATCTCATTGTGATTTTAATTTGTATTTCCCTGATAATTAGTGATGTTGGGCATTTTTTTCATATGTTTGTTGGCCATTTGTCTATCTTTTGTTGAGAATTGCCTACTCATGCCCTTTGTCCACTTTTTGTTGGGATTCTTTGGCTTTTACTTGCTGATTTGTTTGAGTTCCTTTTAGATTCTGGATATTAGTCCTTTGTCATATGCATAGGTTTTGAGTATTTTCTCCCCCTCTGTGGGTTGTCTGTTTACTCTGCTGTTTATTTATTTTGCTGTGCAGAAGCTCTTCAGTTTAATTAGGTCCTGTTTATTTATTTTGGGGTTTGTTGGGGTCTTAGTTGTTCATTCTTTGCCTAAGTCAATGTGTAAAAGAGTTTTTTGATGTTATCTTCTAGAATTTTTATGGTTTCAAGTTTTAGATTTAAGTCTTTAGTCCATCTTGAGTTGATTTTTTCATAAGGTGAGAGATGAGGATTGAGTTTCATTCTTCTACATGTGCCCTGCCAGTTTTCCTAGTACCATTTCTTGAATAAAGTGTTCTTTTCCCAATTTATGCTTTTGTTTCCTTTGTTGAAGATCAGTTGGCTGTAAGTATTTGGCTTTATTCGTGGGTTCTCTATCCTGTTCCATTGGTCTGCATGCCTATTTTTATACCAGTGCCGTGCTGTTTTGGTAACTATAGCCTTGTAGTATAATTTGAAGTTGAGTAGTATGATGTCTCCAGATTTCTTTCTTAGTATTGCTTTGGCCATCTGGGCTTTTTGGCTCCATATAAATTTTAGAATTGTGTTTTCTAGTTCTGTGAAGAACGATGGTGGTATTTTTATGGAAATTGCTTTGAATCTGTAGATTGCTTTGGGCAGTCTGGACAGTTTCAAAATACATTGATTCTTCCCATTCATGAGCATGGTATATGTTTCCATTTTTTTGTGTCATCTATGATGTCTTAAAAAGCATTATGTTTCAATATGCTCTCAAGTTTATTAACAAAATAGAAAGCATCCTAAGCCCATAAATATACAGGCTTACTAAATGTCAAAATGGCTTCCTATCAAATGGTTTGCAAAGAATTATTTATTAGTCATTTTTTTTTCCTCTAGAATTGAAAGAATTGTTTCTAAACAAGCAAACAAAAATATATAGGAGAAATAATATGAATATTTGAATTCTTTATTTTTGACCTTTTAATTTTCACAGAAAATAATAGTGTAACAATAAAATTATGGAGTCATTGAGTTCCTGCAGTACAATGAAGTACAATATGTGAATTCACAAAGATAACCATACATTTCCAGTATGAGTCAGATAATAAAATTAAAGCATGATGAATTCCTATCTTCATTGTAAGATACTTACTTTTACATTAAAGGTATTACAAAATTTAAATCTTCACATAGGTGTTCTCAGTAATCTTGACTGAGAATTTACAAAGCCAATAATGGGCCTAAACTCAAATTAGAAGCAATATTTCCCTATTTGACTTCCTACATGATTGTTTGTGTTCAGATAGCAATCTTTTTAACACTGTAGTCTAAATGAGTATGCATGACATTAGCAAACTATGTACTCAACAGTATATCAGTCCTGTAGCTAGGGAACATTGGAATGGGAACTAGTTCAAGCAAATTTTCCCATCCTTCCTATCTTCTTTCCCTCTTTGTTTCCTATCTTCTTTCCCTTCTTCTGTCCTTCCTTGCATGAGATGTGTTCCTAGAAATTGAATTCTGTTTTATTAGAACTATATAAGGGAAATTCTGCTGATCCTTGTACAGTGATTAAGACACCTGCTCCCACACAGAGAGAATAAACATAGCACAGTAGTATACATACATGTAGTCAAAAATGAACAAACAAATAAAACCATATACACACTTGTAACCAAAACTGAACAGGCAAATAAAAATGCAGTTTAAGCTGGATGCGGTGGCTCACACCAGTAATCCCAGCACTTTGGGAGGCTGAGGCAGGTGGATCACGAGGTCAGGAGCTCGAGGCCAGCTTGGCCAATGTGGTGAAATGTGTTCTATTAAACATCTACTAAAAATACAAAAATTAGCCAGTTGTGGTGGCACATGCCTGTACTCCCAGCTACTTGGAAGGCTGAGGCATGAGAATCGTTTGAACCTGGAGGTAGGGGTTGCAGTGAGCTGAGATCATGCCATTATACTCAAGCCCGAGTGACTGGGGGAGACTCCATCTCAAAAAAAAAAAAAAAAAAAAAAAAAAAAGTCCTATAAAAGAAAAAATCCAATTTATTTTAATTAGTATTTGACAATTTAGCATTCCCATTCCAGGCCTAGTAGTCTCAGTTTCACTGTTTACAGGGCTTCTGACCTCTGTAAAGATAACTGCACCCTCTCATTTCTCTTCTCTAGCACACAGCAGCTTACATTACTAAATATTTTAGATGAGCTCTATAATCTTGAGGTCATTTGCATCCATTTTAAAATGACTATTTCTCCCAAAAGCCTGTGGGAGGGAAGAGAAAATATAGTACAATCTTAAACTTTTTATACTCATAGCAATTTCTAAATTAATATTTATATTTCATAATTTGATAGTCATGACAATAGTGGCATAGGAAAGTGGTTATGAAAATGACACTTTCACTGTAGTAAACTATGAATAAAAACATATTACTGTTTCTGGTTTTGGAATAGAAAGTTTAATGTGCAACGAGGGTGAAATGAGAATGTGTTGTGAATGTACAATAAAAAATTTAAAATGCCTCATATTCTAGTAATGGGAAAGACCATCACATCTCCCCAAACAATAATGCCTTGATGATCATTTCACATGTATGCAGCCACTCAAACTTATTTCCAGTGGAGTTAACATAAATACATGTGTCATCTTATTGCTATCAATTCATAGCATTTAAAGATTTTATTAAAAGTGCAATTTCAACTTTCACAGAAGGAAAGGAATTAGAGAAAAAAAGATAAAAATGAAAATGAGAATTTGACTCAAGCTTTTTTCTTTTTCTTTTTCTTTCTTTTTTTTTTTTTTTTTTTTTTTGTTGAGATGGGGCCTTGCTGTGTTGGCCAGGCTGATCTCAAACTCCTGGGGTCGAGCAATCCTCCCACCTCAACCTCCCAAAGTGCTGGGATTACAGATGCGAGTCACCACACATGGCTGGGAGAATTTGGAAATCAAAAGAAAGAAAAAAGCGAAAAGGAAGTTGAGTCCAACTGCGCGTGGTCCAGTTAAAATCTGGGGAGGATCCAAAGACTCAAAAAAGAAAAAATAATTGTCCCAGTCAACAAGAACATAGTGTCTGGAATAGCTGAGGCTAAGCCACGGCCGTGGAAAATTGCAAAACACAAAAGTAATAATGTATCTTTGGATTGGGCATGGTGAAGGTTACTCCAGGCATTTGAGATTTATAAAAATCTAAGCACATTTCTGGCTGGAGTTCAGTAGTAGGACCCTGGTCCCTAGGAAGGCGAATGGAAGGAAGCCATCTTCTAGAGGCACTCGAGTACCAGGCAGATTACCAAAACGGGTATTCAGTTCCGTGATACATAAGGAGAGGAATCAATTTGGAAGAGTTTCATGACTGAGCTAGACATAATTATAAGGTATTACAGGTGTGCATTTTGCTCAACACCCTCCCAAAATATTATTAAATTGGCAAGAAGGGAACAGGAACAACTATTTAAATCCAACAAGACAAAAGAATAGAAGAGAAGACAACAGAAACTGATTGATCTCAGCAAATTTTGGAAAACCTAAAAGTATCGAATATAGCCAAACATTTATCTAGCACCTGTTATCTGCTGGATATTTTTATAATTACTTTAATTGTTGTACTAGCTCTATGGGGCAGGCAATATTATTATCTACAATTGACAGGTGAGGAAGGCACTGAAAGACTGAAAAAGCTACCGAAGATCATATACTTCATAGGTGACCATCAAGATTTGAACCAAGGCAATTTATCCCCAGAGCCCGGA
The DNA here is from genome assembly GCF_009761245.1 of Sapajus apella. NCBI lineage: Eukaryota > Metazoa > Chordata > Mammalia > Primates > Cebidae > Sapajus > Sapajus apella. The sequence continues at coordinate 7,181,394 of NW_022437007.1, read as the reverse complement.
CACCTAATCACTATTTGTCATGTTGCTCTGAGTGGTAAATGACTTACAGGAATACAGAAAGTTCTCATCTACGTGCCTGTCTGGGGAGAAAACTGCAAGAATTAATTAACTATTTTTGGGCCACAGAATCTCAGAAAGACTCAGGAACTGGAGACATGTACTCTTGAAGCAGGTGAAATGGGTGTCTGTGAGAGAGCAGGGAAGCTGAAAGCAGAGGGCTGGTTAACTCCACTGCCCTCTCTGTGCATGAAGTAATTAGTCTGCAGGCCTGGAGGCATACATCAAGGAGAGCTGATGTGCTGTACCGAAAACTACGGAGTAAGAGAAGTCTACAAACTAAATCACGAGAATTGTGAGACTTCTGCTTCCTCAGAATATTCAGCATGCAAAATACAGCAACCAAACCAGAGACTTAGATGAAGAGGTCAAGAGAAGAATAGTTATTCACATTTGGAAGTGGGCTTACTCATTGATATGCCTTCATGCTTAAGCCCTACGCAGGCACCCAGTGCTTCCTTTTACTCTGTAAAATGAATGAACAAGCAATGAAGAACAGAGAAAACTTTATAAAATTAAACATAGAAACCAAAGAGGAGAAAAGGAGTAATTTTGCAGGAAGGAGAGACAATGTGGGGAACAGAAGAAATTTTCGGAAAAGCTGCAACTACCATTCTTGGAGACGTTAGGGGGAAATATTGCCTTCACGATACAAGAACCTAAGAATGGATGGGGCTTTTAAGCAAGAAATAGCTCAGCTGGGAAAGGAGGAAGGTTGTGGAGAACATAAGTCAGAAGGGCTTGATGCGAACCATCTGAAAAGAAGGGCAAAGGGCCGCTAATGACTGTCAGAGGTGGAATGCAATAGCCCCAGTAATGGGAGACTTTACTCCAAAGTCCACTATCTTTTATGAAATGTATTTCTTCACATTATGTACCAAAAAAAAAAAGCAGCAGCAAAACTCTACCTGTTTTTCCAATGCTGTTTCTGCAATGAAAAGAGGGGAAGTACTCACTATCACTAGAGAAACAGAAATGTTATGTGTAGGGAGGAGGATAGAAATTCTAATTCTGCAGCATGTCTTAATAGAAGGAGCACTGACTATGAAAAGACATGTAGCTTGGTTGACATGACAGCTCTACTTTCGCCATGTTGCTTTCACTCTCTGCATTTGTGTCCTCATTGGTAAATGGGGAGAATATCACACACCACATAGAGTAGATTACATGTAATAGAAAATGTGAAATGCTTCTCATATTCTAGTTATATAAGAAAGATTATCTCTTTTCTATGGATACTCTACATAGCAACCAAACAAAATCATGACAACTTGCATTGTCTTGCTCATTCATCAATGCACTCTCATTACTTCAATGTATATTATTGATTGCCGCTAATGACCAGGTACTTTTCTAAATACCAAGGACACAGCAATGAATGGAGCAACCAGAAATCTCAGGCTTTGTGGAATTTACTTTTTCTGGAAGGGGAGAAAGAATCCATTATAAGACACAGCATTTCAGAGCCAGTTGAGTGCTATGGAAATAGAGAGCAAGACCGGGAAGAGCAAGGTGGAGAGCTTAGAAGTTTAACTAAGATGGTAGTTCAAGGAGTTGAAGAAGAGAAGTACATAAATATCTTAGCAAAGGAATTTTCAGACAGAAGAAAAAGTGAGTGAAAATGCCCCGAGGCATAGCCCTGTCTAGCTTGCTAGGGGACCAACAAATAAGTTAGTGAAGCAAGAGAAGATTGAACCAGGGTGATCGTCATAAATAAAGTTGGAAGTAAAAGGCAGAGGGATAGAGCCTGTGGGCTTTAGTGGGGATTATAAGACCCCTGGCTTCTATTCTTCATGAGAAGGAATGCCAAAGATGGGTTTTGAGCAGAGGAATCAACAGTCTCAATTATTTGTTACAAGGATCACTATGAAAAATCTATTGAGAATAGACTGTTGGGATACTAGTTAGACATTTAGTGCAATTATTCAGGTCAAAAATGATAATGGCCTGGCAGTGATGGAGGCAATGAGGAGTGGTTGGATCACGGATATATTTTAAACGTAGAGTTTTTGGAAGTGCTGACTTCACATAAGGTATAAGGCAAAGGAGTCAAAAATAACATCAAGGATTTGGGCCTCAGCCACTGGAAAAATAAAAGTTACTATCAACTCAGAGGAGACAGGCTGTGATCAGAACAAGTTTAGAAAGGGAGGTGAAATCAGGGGTCATATTTTGGACATGTTCAGTTTGAGCTGCCAATTATAAATGCAAGCAGAGATAGTAAGCAGGTAGCTGGATATATGGAGTTCAGGGGAGAGGACCAGGCTAGAGAAATAAATTTGCAGTTGTCAGCATACACATAGAATTTATAGCCATGAGGCTGGATGAGATCACTAATGGAATGCGTATAGAGGGAAGGAAAAAACAACAGATGGAAAGACTGAGCCCTGGACACCACAATGTTGCAATTAACTAAATCAATGGAGATAGAATCAAGGTAAGCAAAATTGTGAAGATTTACTTCCACGAATAGGCAGAGAAAACCTAGAACAGTGCCTGGACAAATTGTTTGTCTACGTCGAAGAAGCAATTAATAGTGCTAAATGAGTCAACACATCCAGTCTGCAGAGAGGAAAACAGAGATCCGCAGTCTGGTTAAGACAGAGTGAGACAATTTTCCTGACAATTTTCCAGTTTCTTTGTGACCCAGCTGTAGTTTAGGTTCTACATTTTCATGCTCCCTGTGTATCCTCAGTTAAATCCCTTATTACCCGAGCGAGTTTGAGCGGCCTTCTCCTCTTTATAAACAAATTACCCCGACAACAAATTATTTTACCTGCTGTACCCAAAAACCCCTCTAGCTTAAATTGTTCTGCCTACAACTTCTATAATGGTATAAACCTAAAACACACAGCCTCATTTTGCACAGCCGGGCATCTGACCCAAAAGGAATCATGGACTCATTAAGCCAAACGTTCTGTCTCTGGAAAATTTAAATGAAGGTCACAGACATGTAAATTAAGAGTCACAGTTCATGTGACCTATAAACTCACGTGGTGCTACAGTGGCAATAAATCAGAACAAACCAGAAGTATATGCGATGGGAAATTAAGGGAAGCAGAGAAGTCTTTTGTAAGCAGAGAAATCAGGTGAGCACAGAGAAATTAGATGGCTTATATCTAGTTGGGTAGCATAGAAGCACAGAGAGAAGCAGGGATAAAAGACTCCAAGACTTTCACAGTCCTGTGGCAAGGCAAAGGGGATCCTCTTAGACTTGACTTCCAGCCTCAGCCTCAAAGTGCTGGCTGTTCTTCGCATTTTGTTTGTGGATATTTATAAACTTTTGTCATTCTTTCAGCAAACCTTTGGAGGGACTGCTGTTGCTTTCAGTTGCAGCCTTGACCAGCTAAGGAAGACTTCAAGGAGCTTCTTGAAGTTTGGATTTGAAGAATAAATTTTTGCTTGAAGGGTGACTTTTTTTTTTTTTTAATTTGGAAAGGTAAGGGAAGAGCTAGCAATAATAGTTACCATGTACTGAGTACCTCAATGTGTGTCAAGTGTTTACAAACATTCTCTCATTTAATTCTCACCACATCCCCATGGAATAGGTATTATTATCTTCATTTTACAAACGAGGACTAGATAGGTTTAATGAATCCCCAGATTATACAGCCAATAACTGATGTAGGCCAGGAGGCACTTCTGGTCTGTCATACTCCAAAATTCTCTTAAACATTCTGCTGTAATGTTTCCAGGTTGGGGAAATCACAACAACAATAAAAACTGGAATCAGGCTTACGGGACAACCAGTGACAAAGCTGGCGTAATCACAAGAGCACTTATCTGTGTGCTGGGAAGCGATGGAAAATAACATAGAAATATGAATATGTCTGAAAAAATGCTGAGAGAGTAGATAATATGTGCTCTCACTACGGAAATGACAGCCATGTGAGGTAATGCATTTGTTAATTAGCTCGATTTAACCATTCAGCAATGTATACACACTTCAAAACATAATGTACATACCTACATATATTTTACCCATTAAATAAATCCATTTGAAATAAATAAAGCAATTGGAAAAAATGAAAAAATACTGCAGGGTGCCATGAAAGCTCAGTAGATGATTTTCTACTTTATATTACATACTATTTTGCATAGGTATTTAAAGTTATTAAGTATGAAGATAATTGATACTATGAAAGCAAATGTTTAAAAGTTTCAAATGATAGCAATAAATATAATGTCTTACTGGAAAAAGGGATGAGACGCTTCTGAAGCCATGTTTATATCTCTACCCTTGACTTTGCCCTTAAATTTTAGAATTAATTGAACTTGGCATCACCACTTAAGTGTCTAATGGCTATATAAAATAGAACATAACTGAAAGAGCATTGATTATGTGGCCAAACACACGCCCACCTTCTGCCTCATCTCCCCATTCTCAATGTTCCCACCATCCACCCAGGCTCTCAATTCCCAAACATAAGAATTACACTCAATTCTTTCTTTCCCTTTCCATCCTCTTTATCCAAGCAAAAGAATTCTCAAACGACTCTACCTTCAAATAATTTAGAATCTCAGGATCTCTCTCAGTACTACCTCCAGGCTATTTCAAGCCAAATGGTTTCTCCATTAAACCACTACCCAAGCTGCTATAGTGAATATATGTCACCTTATTGCATGTGTAGCTTATGAAACCTTCCTTACACTTACATCATGTGTCATGAAAACTTGCAACCTGCTCTAGGAGCTGAAATTACATGATGTGCATTTCATAGCTTTTCTTCTTGCAGAACTTCAGAAACCAAAGACAACTCCCAGGACCTTGAGTCCAAAGCTAGAGACCCACAGAAGTAGAGAAACTAGAACATCTCTGGGGAGGAGTCAATACCCAGAGACGGAAAACTGCGGGGCTTCTAGGTGTGCAGAGCTGGGTGAGACCTCAGCTGCAGCCTGGTCTACCAGCTGGGTCATGTAATTCTCATTGTGTTTCTGTTTCCCCAACCTTCCTGGTGAGTCTCTGAGTTAATCAATATGCTGACCAAAAAATATAACTTTCTGCTTAAACCAGCCGAAGTTGGTTTCTTTGCTCGTATTTAGAAACTCATTGAGTAAAACTCCTTTTTCCATATTCATCCTGCACAGAGAAGCCTGAATGAGTGATCTGATCCTGTCACTCCCTGGCTTACACCAACCAATGGAATCCCAGCACAACTAGAATCAGAGATGACTCCTTAATAGGATCCAATCTGAATGTGCCCTATAACCTCCTTCTTGCCCGTGTCATTTGTCTCCTATACATCATTCATATGGATTTTCTTTATATTCCTCAGACACAAAGAATTTATTTCTTCCACAGATTCTTGCAGTTGCCCCTCATTCTGGATGACTGTCCTTCCACAGATTTTCACATCCTCAGCTCTTTTGTAACAGTGACATCTTAACTCACATAACACTTCCTCCAACGAGGCTTCCTTAACTATCAAATCCTATCACACTGAAAATGGCCCAGGTTTCCTTCTTGGCGCTTATCACTATTAGAAATCACATGTTCTTTTATTTGTTTACCTAGTATTGTCTGCCCTTCCCTGTCCCACCACATGCACACATATAAGCCTAAAGAGTACATATTTTGTTCACATCCGTGTTTCTCGTGCCTGGAACAGTGTCTGATACACAGGTTGGCATTCTGCTGATAAGATGTAAATCTGAAAGTTTATGAAATCCAAAGGTAAACATAGCAAATTTGATATCTATTTGACAAAAAAGAAACTTTCGGTGCTTATTACCACAAGGGGGTAATCAAGTAGATAGAATAAAAGATATGTCATGGGATATAACACAGAAGAACTGGGCTAATGGTGCTGTCAGTTTTTAAATGGATATTTTGAAGCCCAAAGACTCTGAAACATGAGCACCACAGTTTGGGATTTTATTCGAGTATATTACCTAACAGAATTGATGGTATGTGTAAAAGGAAGTCGTTGGAAAAATTTGATGGGAAAAAGACTTTTAGAAATGCACACAATATAAAGAATTTCTAATCGTTATTAAGTGCAATCTTAATAATCCAAAGGTTTGGATGCACCTTTATAGAGGGGAATTTTAGACACTCAGTCTTAAATGAAGACCCAGGATACATGGAGGAACTCACAATGAATGAAATAAGGGAAGTTATACAATTCCAGGCAAATTTTTCTTGCGATTCATATCTAATCCAATTCCTGAATGAAATAGGCATACTCATGCACATATGATTGATCACCTGGAAACCTTCATTCTTTTCTGGAGAAGGAGGAGGAAGTGGAGGAGGAGAAGGAGACAGGGGACATTTTTTGCTGCTCTCCAAGCAGGTACATACTTCCATAAAGCCAGAGTTACAGCTCTAAATTTCTTCCTCCTCAATGGAGAGAAAACCTTCCTTTTCTCTCCACTGACATACTTCTTTCCTTCTGAAGAACGATAGTGTCCCTTTTAAGTATTTGTATCTGAGTTCAAAACTCAAGGAAGCTTTATTTATTAATTTTGTCCACTGGTTCTTCTTGTTTTTTGCACAACAGAGCACACTATACATCTTAGAATAAAAGCATAGAGATTCAACTCAACCTAATTGAGTAAAGATAAAATATTGCCCTACTTGTATAAGCAATTTACTTGATAAGTTTAAAATAATGCACAAATTGCAGATGTTCAACCAGTTCTGCAGAGAGACCATATGTCAGCTTCCATTCTGATTCTTTAGATAATCAAATTCGGAGTAAACGGAGTAAAATTAGCTGCTAATAAATTAAACATGCCTAGTATCTCATATCTTAAGACCGACTAAAGAACACATCCTATCCATTAAGCATTAGCAGTGAAAGTGAAGGCAGAAAATTTGCAGAGTATGTCACAACAAAAATAGTGCAAGCCGATCCTTAGATTTATGAGATGGCTTTCTCTACTCTTTATGTATGAATCAAAGCCAAAATGGATGAAGAAATTACTTGTCAAGGTTAGAGTGGAGGTAAATGGGAGCATTTTTTCTACTGCTATCTGTCCCACACAGGCAAAATAAAATAAACTTCATATAATAGTTCTATAAACAGATCCATCCAGCATATGCAACTTACTGACAACAAATCAATATGCTTTTTGGATTCAGATCTGACAAAGCTTAATAGCAAACAAAAGAAATATTTCTCTGAAGCAATTCTGTACAACAGTACAAAAGATCTTTATAGAGCTTTTCTTTCTAAATAGCATTCATATCCTACCTCTTTCAAAAACGCTGATATTCTGCAGATGTCCTCTGATATAATCTCCATAGGCTCCAAATAGCTTAGATTTACTTGTATATTACCCCAGAATTGTGTCAGACAGCCTGTTAAAAGTTTTATCTGGATTTCAGAAGTTAACATGGATTTTTAAAGATTCATGCATCAGTTTTTATTTACATATTCCTTACTTGAAAGAATAGCATTCATGAATGCAATTACTTTAAAGATGGGATTTTGCTAGGTTCTGTTATATTCAGAGGAAGTGATTTCATACCAAAGACACACATTTGTAGTTAAATCACTTGTGGTTGCCTAGTGTCTAGAAATGCATTATTGTCACTAACATCCTATTTCATTTCCTACCTCAGAATGTGAGGAGGCACTTGGAAAAACCCCTTGCTAAGTATGAGGGGAAGGGTCTCTGGTGCCATCTGTTAAGTTTTAAACTCCTACATACAGAAGAAAATATTATAAAATATGTTGTTAATACCAACCTATCTAGCAATTCTTTGAAAGACTCATCTTTATTTTGAAATTCCCCCTGCCCCCTACCCCACAAAAACTTAAACTTTGCTGAGAATTTTCACACCATCTACATGATAGAGAGGCTCTACCAGTACCCACATTTGTAAATGAATAAAAAACATCACTGGGCAGGGTGGAGGACGGCCCTGTGGGAAAGCTAAATAGAAATTTCTAAATTTAATTGGCAGCATCTTTGACACTGAGCACACATTATGTTCTATACTAGAGCACTCTTTTAGTATAGTCTATGGACATTACAAAGTAGTGAAGGACATTTTCTAGTATTAAAAAGGAAAATATTATTTTGGCCAAAAATATTACAGCTAAAAATAGAAGTCATAAAAGTGACACCGAAAGTTCCTTTGATAACTGGGGTTACGGTAAGAAAATGTATTGTAACGTCAATTAAAATAAAGTCAAATGTACGTACAAACTCAAAACATATATCTTGAAGCAGAGGAAAGAAAAGACTGTCATAATAAAGAGAAATAAACCCAACCTGTCCTCCAGCAAAGAACCCATGAGACTAAAGGTATGGGGGAAGATCTACACAGACAAACTTAGATGAAAGAAAGTTCCAGTTCTTTTACCTCTCAGCAGATGCTGTTTGCCCAAATACTTTAAGAGAGCTATCCTAGGCCTTCTCCCTACCCAGTTCATAGGCCATAGGAAGGAAGCTCAGCAAAACTTCTCTGAATTTCAGGTTTCCCATTTCCACTCTTTTTCCCTTTCGTGCTTACCCCACTGTCCTGGACTGATTTAAGTTCTTCTTCCCCTCCAATTTCCACCACCATAATCTTGGCTTTGACATCCATTTGTGGCCAGATTTAATCTGATGGCTCCCTGAACTTCTTTCCTGTATTACTTTGCCTCTTCTGCATAGATTTTAGTTTCTCAATCCCTTGAATTCTGGCATCCCTCGGATAAGAAACTTCTGCCCCAACTTTCAGCACCAAGAAAGTCTACCTGCATTCACTCAAGTCTATGTCTCAAAGGGACTGACACAGTTAAGGCGATGTTTACAATAACATTTCATATCAGTTGAGACTCTTTCTCTGCAAGCAAGGGATCCCATTCTACTAATTCATATCAAAAGAAACTTACTGGGAGCATTTTGGGAACCCATAGATCAACAGGGCGTACTAACGCATCACATTTGGAAATGCACAAGACTCACATCCCAGGACTAGAAAGTAAAAACTACGAGCAAGGTTTTCTAGCAAGAAGAGTCTAGTGAACACACAACTTCTGGTATGGATAAACATCAGTCTTTTTTAGTCTATCATTCCCTTGTTTACAGTTGATATTCCGTAGAAGGGGAGTCAAGTTGCCTAGCTTAAGGGATATGCCTGCTGGATGACAGTCTCGTGAAGATATGTTCAAAGGGGAAAAGCTAAATCAACAAAATAAAACTGAGATTCTCCTTAGAAAGGAGAAGAGGAAAGATGAACCAATAATAACAATAACAATAATACAATCATCCTTTAGGCATCTAAAGAGAATGGTGGCCTGACCAGAGACTGTATCTAGCACCCATAATTACCTTAAAATTATGTTTGTGAACTATTTCTTCTGTCTGATATATATTTCTATTAGAATTTCAGAAACCCCTTTAACTCCCAAAATTCATACATATTCTAGTTAATCAAAGCCAAATACCTGACAGCTAGAGCAAGTTATTTTCATTGCAGTGGTAAAGATTAAAAGATTAAAATGTTCATGTGTATGATCAAATTAATCATTTAATATGAATGACATTCTATTCAAGTTAAGCAGTTCTATGTACCTACTTCATTTAATTCCCACAAAATATCTGCAGGTGGGTATTACTAGATATCTTTAAAGGTGGGAAAACGGAACTTAGAGACCTAGGATACATTTAAATTCCTAAAGGCAACAGTATTTGAACCCAGATGTATCGACATGTAAAGGAAATATTAGTTCCTGTGGAGTGAAATCAGGAGGTGGGGAACATGTTATTCATGATTGTGGATCTGACCCAAAGGAAGCTGGGATATAAAGTGATAAGGGGGCTTTTCAATAGATTTAAAAGGAAAAAGCTTTTCCTTATAAATTTAAATCGAGAAATACGGAGCTGGTATCCATGTAGCTAACTGACTGTTTAACATTGCCCCTTGCATGTCAAATAGACATTTTCCAAGTTAATGTGCCAAAAATAAGACTCTCCATTTCTTCCCTCAAACTTCTTGCTCCAATAATCTTTCCCATATCAACTCAGTAAATGGCTTCCCTCACCAACCCACCTGCTCAAAAAGCTCTACCATTAAATAGGTGTATTTAGTTTCTATTTTGAAATCATCCTTTCAAAAAACAGATTCCAAGAGGCTTGAGATGTTTTTTATCTTGTTAATCGTTTCCTCCCAGCTCCTTGTGACTGGCATAAAGTAGATGGTAAGTTAAATAGGTCTCACATGAATAAGAGGTTGTGTTTGAGATTATCACCAGAGCTTCTCAAATTTAAACGTGATCAAAAGCTAGGCAATGGAAAAGTAGAATCAAAAAGGCGGTTATGCGAGAAGTTAGAAGACACTAAGAGAATGAAAGACTGAGAGCACCTGCCTTTTAAATAGAGGACCTTAACATGAAGGTCCGTAAAGCCTTCCCCTGAGGGTCCAGATATTTCGGTTTGAAGGACTTAGATATTCACATTTGCTTCTCTGGAATTCCCATGATTTTCTGCCTCCCATATTGCTTTCTATATATTTGAAGTATTCCCTGCCCATAGTACTTAAATTTCCGTGAAAGTCTTTGTTCTTTGCAACAATAATAAGTCCAAGGAAGAAGTAAGGAAGAAGCTAAAAAGGAGTGGTGAAAGAGGCAGATAAAAAAACGATATTTTGGAAAGAAAGAGAATTTCAAAAAATAAAGAATTTCTAATGTGATATGTGAAATCAGAGTCAAATATTTAAAACTTTTAAAAGCGCCTATTGGATATGCAATTGGAAAGTCATAAGTAAGTGTGCGTCTGTGTGTGTGCGTGCATGGTGTATATGCATGTGCAGTGGTGGTGGTGGTAGCAATGTCAGAAATACTGGGAAGAGGGGAAAATAGGAGCTAACAACAGATTGCAACTAACTTATATGCAGATTTTGTTTTAACCCTTACAATAGATTGAACATATGTGAATTGATTTTTTTGTTTTACCATATCTTTAAGAATGCAAAACATTAAATGAGATTTTCACAATCTCTTCTAAGATCTGTTTGCACTTTTCCTAAACATCACTAGCAAAATGATTTCTGCAGATGCCTGTAAGCTTACTCACTCATTATATTAGTTTTTTATTGTTGTAACAATTTAATGCAGAGTTGGTGGTTTCAATTCACACGGAGTGTGTTATCTTATAGTTCTGTAGGTCAAAAGTCTGGTAGAGTTCCTAATGGGCTAAGATCAGGGTTTCAGCAGGGCCGTGTTGCTTTCTGGAGTCTCCGTGAGAGAATCCATCCATTTGCTTGCCTCTTCCAGCTTCTAGATGCGGCTTGCATCCTTGACTCCTAACCATTTTCTCCGACCTCCAAGTAAGTAAAAATACAATAAGTCCTTCTCACATCACCTTACCTTGACCTCCTCTTCTGCGTCCCTTTTCCACTTCTAAAAATGCCTGTTATTACATTGGGCCTACCTGGATAATATGGGATATTCTCTTCACTGGAAAAAAAAAAATCAGTTAGCAACCATAATTCCATGAGCAACCTTAACTTCCCTTTCCCAGATAACAGAACGGACCCCAGGTTCCAGGGATTAGGATGTGGATGCTGTTTGGAGACTACTGCTCAGCTTCCCACATTTATGTATCTCTTCAAGAGTGTTGCCTCAAGTCCATCAATTTCAATCCATAAAACACATCTAACATTCATTGAGTGCTACCGTATGCTAATCAGCATGCCAAACATGTTATGATTTTAGTAACCATATAGAAAATGTGTGTGGGGAGGGAGACTAGAAAACGGGGATTTCACCTTAATTTGTATTTGTCTGAAACTTCCCACTCCTGCTTCATCTCAGGCACGTGGCTCACTTTGTCTCACTTCCTGCCTTAAGGATTTCTGGCTAAAAGAAAATATTGTTCTTCTTAGAAACAATCGATGAAAATACAATTTTCTTTCACCAACACATTCGTACTTCACTGCAAGTATATGCTACATTGTCACCCTTGCTAGGTATGTGACCACCTATAATCTGTTTTTTGTTTTGTTTTGTTTTTTTGGAGACAGAGTCTTGTTCTGTCACCACTATCTCCACTCATTGAAACCTCTGCCTCCAGGGTTCAAGCAATTCCCCTGTCACAGCCTCCCCGAGTAGCTGGGACTACAGGCAAGCACCACCACACCCAGCTAATTTTTTGTATTTTAGTAGAGACGGGGTTTCATCATTTTGGCCAGGATGGTCTCAATCTCCCGATCTTGTGATCTGCCCACCTTGGCAAAGTGCTGGAATTACAGGCGTGAGCCACCATGACTGGCCTAATCTGTTTTTCAAAGAGTAGTTTATTCTGTAATTTGATAAAAAAAGGTTTGATACTCTAGAATTTAATTTGAGTAATTTCATAGGATTGTGTTTCTGTAGAACCATGCTTTTTTATGGTGTTTTCTATTTGTTTCTAGATAAAACTTTGTTATTATTAATGTTGTTTGGTTTAAAATATCATTATGAAACCACACTGAGATATCATCTCACACCAGTTCGAATGGCAATCATTAAAAAATCTGGAGACAACAGATGCTGGAGAGGATGTGGAGAAATAGCAACAATTTTACATAGTTGGTGGGAGCGCAAATTAGTTCAACCATTGTGGAAGACAGTGTGGCAATTTCTCAAGGATCTAGAAATACAAATTCCATTTGACCCAGCAATGCCATTACTGGGTATATACCCAAAGAACGATAAATTGTTCTACTCTAAAGACACATGCACACGTATGTTCATTGCAGCACTGTGTACAATAACAAATACCTGGAACCAACCCAAATGTCCATCAATGATAGACTGGACAAAGAAAATGTGGCACACATACACCATGGAATACTACGCAGCCATAAAAAAACGATGAGTTCATGTTCTTTGTAGGGACTTGGATGAATCTGGAAGCCATCATTCTCAGCAAACTGACACAAGAACAAAAGCCAAACACCGTGTGTTCTCACTCATAGGTGGGTATTGAACAAAGAGAACATGTGGACTCAGGGAGAGGAGCATCACACACTGGGGACAGTTGGGGGGGATAGGGGAGTGACAGTGAGGGGTGGGGAGGGATAACATGGGAAGAAATTCCAGATATAGTATGCACCTAAAGTAAAATAAATAAATTTTTTAAAATAATAAAATAAAGACAGTTATAAAAGTAAAAAAATAAAATATCATTATGACCATAATCTGAAAGAAAAAATGGAGAAAAAGTTGGAAGAAGTGGGAATCTAACCTTTAGCAAGAAGTAGATATTAAATATGTTTATTGCATTGCTCTTCCCTAACTGCTTTCTTTAGTTTCCTTTCTTTCTTATCCTCTTTTTTCCCTTGTTTTTAATTTCTTCCCTCTTTCCTTCACTAATCAAAACATTATCAAAGCCCTCTTATATTCAGAGCTTTTTAAAATTCTACCCTTCTTTTTTGAGAAACTTGTAAAAATAAGAACATTTTGTTTAGAAAAGTTCTTAATGAAGTAGTAAGCTAAACAAAGAGGTCTAGAAATATTTTTCTGCATGTTCAGATTATGGTCATGATGGTATTTTAAACTAAAACATAGCATGCACAAATTCTCTTCCAGTTCAAAGGACATAGGAAATAAATATTTTACGTAAAAAAGATTAAATTTAAAAAATGGATATTTACAGTCTATTACCTGAAATTTGAATTTAATGGAAGAGTTGAAAAACAAGGAATAAATCAAAGTAAAAGCTTTTTACTGTTTTTCCTGGCAGTAAAATGTCTTTGTCATAAAGTAATCATAGTCTTGAAATCCTTTCCTTTTTCTGAGATCAAGTATTCCATTTAAGCACAGACTTCTTTCTTCTAAGGCTGTTAATTATTACCAAGGATACAGAAGTTATCTACAAATCAGAGATGCACATTGGCACAGAGGATAAAATTTTACATCAATAAGTTTGAGATGAAGCAAGTAACAATGATTTAATATTTATTTATTTTTCAAACCAAATGGAATTGGTATTATAAAACGAAAGGTCAGTTTTGTATAACAAGCAATATAGGACCAGGCATTAACAAGACTTTCATTTGACTTGATTTCATTTGATTTGTGTTACTTCCTTCTGTGGTACAGCAATTGCAAAATTTGTCTATTTCTGGAGTTGCCCTGTGCTTACCCTCCCATCACAATACAGAGAACCCCAATGCTTGGTTAACCACTCATGATTCCCCAGAGGCCAACTTTCAGTGGTACTAAGTGCTGCTTGCTTGTAATGCTCCACTCTCTATGAATTCTCTCCCTCTCACCATCTTTTCCCACAAACATTTCTTGCTTACCTGATCCACACCAGGAACTACGTGCTGAGGATTCAAATGTAATAAGGCTGTAAAAAGATTGGGCTCTTTCCCCCACAGAATTCAGTCAAATGGAGAGAGAGAGAGAGACTCATAAAGTGGTAAGTGGTTTCCTACAATGTCTTTTCACCTTTTTTGAACACTCTCCATAAAAAAAAAAATACATTGTTGCAATATAGTAGATACTTGTATCAGGAAAAAAATAATTCACAAAGCATTATTTATTATTGTAATGCATGATACACTCTGATATCCCCTATTTTATTTTTTCTATCTCTTTTTTTCAAGTGAACCAACACTTAGGAAATTGTTTTAATGGTCCTGTATGTTACAACTCAGCATTAAAGAAATATGACTCTAGAAGATGTATGCAGACAAAAAGAAAGGCCAAAAGACAGAGATATACTATTGTGTATTTACTATGGCAACCCCAAATGTTTAGCAAACTCTCTAGCATAGATTAGCTATCCAACAACCACTAGTTGAGTGGATGAATAGATGGATGGACGAATGGATGGCTGGAATAAATGTTTTAATCACTCTGTAACTCTTTGCAGATAATCAGGAAAGTTTCTATTAAATAGGGAAAGCATGGGTAAGCTGTGAAAGATTAGCTGTATTTTTCAGAGAAAATTATTACCTAACTGTCGGTAACGGTGGAGGCATGAGAAAGCATGGAATACTTGTTACTTGATATATAACAAGTAAATCAGAATGACTGCGATTTTCCAAGGTGATGAATTCATTCAGCCCCTTAGTTTAAATTTTATCTATATACTGATGATGCCCAAATTTATTTATTTAGTCCTGACCTCACCCTGAGCACCAAACATTTATTTTTAATTATCTACTTAAATTCTCCACTTGGATATCCAATGGGCATGCCAAATCTTACATTGTTCAAGCAAAGATCCTTTATTTTCTACTTTTCCCAACTTACTTCCCTCCCATCTGATACTTCCCAACTTAGTTAATGGGATTATCATTTACACATTCAGCGAGCAAAAATTAAGTCTTCCTTAATAGTCTAATTTCGTAATCATTCTTCTCATTGATCAACTAATTTGTTATCTTTACCTTCAAGATACATAAGAATTTGACAAATTCTCATAAACTTACTGCTACCATTTAGTCCAAATCGTGACCCTCTCTTGCCTGAATGACTGCTTGAACTTTAACTGAACTTTCTGTTTTCATTTTTGTAAGCACACCCACCTCAGACAAACACACAGACTGTCTTCCACACAGTGGCCAGACAGATCTTTTTGAAGTGCAAATTATGTCTTATCTTCCTTGCTCGATACTTTGCATTAGCTTTCCATTACATTTAGAAGAAATTAAAATACTTATTTAGTCTGAAAAATTCAGACTTATTTAGTGTAAAATGATGATTAGAACCATAGATTCTAAAGTCAGACTGCCTTTGTTAGTGACAGATTCCATTATTTACCAGTTACAAGTTTTACTATGTGATCTTAGGTAAGACATTAGTTTTCTTTTTGCTATATGTCCTCACTTGCAAAATAGTGGTTAATAATAGTTCCTTTGTCACACAGATATCGTTAGCATAAAACTAGTAAATGCTTATTTGAAATAATGTTTGGCATAATGTATATACCTTAGCATTACATTATTGTTATTGCTCTTCTTGCCTATAGAAAATTTGGCCTGGCGCGGTGGCTCACGCCTGTAATCCCAGCACTTTGGAAGGCCGAGGCGGGTGGATCACAAGGTCAGGAGTTCGAGACCAGCCTGGCCAAGATGTTGAAACCCTGTCTCTACTAAAAATACAAAAATTAGCTGGGCGCAGTGGCACGCGTCTGTAATCCCAGCTACTCAGAAGGCTGAGGCAAGAGAATCGCTTGAACCCGGGAGGCGGAGGCTGCAGTGAGCTGAGATCGTGCCATTGCACTCCAGCCTGGGTGACAGAGTGAGACTCTGTCTTGAAAAAAAAAAAAAGAAAGAAAAGTTATTATACACTACCTGGCCCTACTGACTTTTCCAATTTTACATTAAGCCAATTCTCTCTACCCACTCCCGACTATGTTCCAGCCACCTGTAGTTCTCACTGTTTTGAAGGTCTTTCCACATGCTGATCTCTTTTCTTAGACTTCAGTTACCCCAGCTATTTGTATTAATGAATTACTTCACGTCTGAGTTCAGGTATCACGTCCTCTGAAAGATCCAGCCTACCTAAAATAGGGCTTATTTTATCACCACACTGTAGCCACTCTATTTCAAATCCTCTTTTATTTTCTCCAGAATGTATTACCATATTTATTATTTTATTGAATTAGTGTTTGTTTTGTTTTGTTTTGTTTTGCTGCTGCTGTTTATTATTCATCTCTGACCATGGAAATGTAAGTTCCTCTAACAAAAAATGCAAAGGGGTTCAGAAAGAATTTGAAAAATGACTATGTATGTGTATATATAAGTATGCATAATTTATATCTATATATGTATGTATATATACACATTTGAATATATGTATATATATGTTCCACATTTGTTCTAAGTCATGAGAGAGAGTGGTAAGAATCATGGGTAGACAGGTTTTACGGCTCTTGAAAATAGATTTTGTTTTATTCTTTTTCTTGGGATGCCACTGAAGGAATTAAAGTACTAATGTACTTTTATAACCTAATCAGACCTTCAAGTTTTAAAGACAATTCTGGAAGCAGAGCAGAGGATGGTTGGGAATGAACAAGACTGAAGAATGTTATATCAGCTACAAGTTTTTTGAAAAAAAAATTCAGAAAAATGTCTAAACTACAGCAATGGCAGTGGAGATATAAACAAGAGCATGCATAAGAGATGCTTAAACACAATTGCCTCATTCTCATCCTCACTTGCCAATAAGTACAAATCTGTGACATTTATGATAATATTTCAAGTCTGAATGCTTTGTAACCTATATGCTGATTCACATTAAATACTATTCCCAAATATAACTTACTCAAACCCAGAGGTTCAGTAAAAGTGCATATGGCAATTAACCATGTAGATTGAATGTAACCTAGTAATTTTCCTTTTAATAATCAAAGGTGAGGCATGTCAATTAAACAAAGCTTCTATCTTTTACTGTCATTTTTATCAGCTTCATTGAACATTGTTGTTCTACTCAGTCTACATTCTGCCTTCTGTAAGAAGTGAGAAGGTCAATTAAGCAAGGAACATGTTGAACCCATTTCATATCTTAACTGTGAACATGATTCTTTGACACACTCTGGTCTTGCCTCTCAATGCAGTGTGCATTGCACAAATTCTAACCTATTTAGAGATCCTCTTCTCTTTTCAATTCAACTTTCACTGTCCCCCTCCCCATCACCTATCAAATAAGTCTGAAATGAGAAATAGTGGACCACATTCAAGTTCTTTATCATTGGACTTTTAGGCCTAAGCACTTTAAGAAATGGGCTCAGCTTGTGTTTCACCGTTCATGTAAATGAATAAGACACAAAATGTAAAAAACTGGTAGGTACAGAACAGCTTGAGAACCTTTAAGGAAGACAATATTGCCTAACTCCTTGTGTTGATCTCTCAGACTCTCAGTGTGTGTGCTGTCAAAATACCACTATACTGGATTTTAAAAGTTAGTGCAGGACTCCCATATTTTTGGCTTATGTGATTAGACAGAGGGTAGAGTCATTCACCAAGAGGCAATGAAGGCACAGATTTTTAGAAGATTTTTAAAATATTTACTTTCCAGAAGACTTGAGATTTCTCTGTAGAAATACATATCTCATCTTTTCAAAATAGATTTACAAGCATGTGATTTGTCATTTACAAAATCCCTATGATGTGGGTTTCAAAACTATTATATATCATTCCTGTTTTGTAGGAGAAAATCAACCCAAACTAAATTGTAAGTGTATGCTTACAGTTAGAAACCAGGAGTTTTGGCTTCTACTACAGGGTTTTGTTTGTTTGTTTGTTTGTTTGTTTTTTCTTTTTGCTTCTTGTATATCATGCTACCTTTCTTTAACCTGACCCATCTAACTTTCACATTTCCTCATTAACTTTCTCAACAACAGAACATCTGATTGTCTTCTATCATGACTTTTTTCCAACAAGAAAGCAGTATGTGCAGGGTTAAGAGAATAATAGGTAAAGTGCAAGAAGATCACAAGTGAAAGATACTCAACCCCTCAGACTGCATGAACTCTTTAAGCTCTGTCTTTGGGTCTCATGAAATACTGTAAAATATCCATTATTTTTAATCATATAAGTTCTACTTTTTTGTCTCTATACTCACAATGTCTTTGCTATAATAATTTCCTTATAATAATGGATAATGTAGTGAGATCTTAACAGTTCTATATATATTTTTTGGCGTTATTGATATTCAGGCAGAATCCCAATCACGGGTCATAAAAGGAAATAGAAGAGGTTCATGAGCCTCATTTCATGAGACATATATTTAGCTGCAGACATTTTCTATGAAATTTCTTACTATAGATTTGGAGAGAAAACCTGTAAGGCCACCGTATGTCTCTCACCTTCCTCTGGCAGTCACTGCTTCAGGGATGATCTCACTCTTAGCAGTTCCTGGAAACCATCAAACACAAAACCTGGCAGAGAAAGAGACAGTGCACTCATACCTTATAGAACAGGGGAAGCAGCTTCGAAGAGTTGAATACTGGTTCATCCCAAAGTCTAGACTAGTAAAATTAGGTTAGGGTTAGCAAAAACTATGGTTATTTGAAAACTATTGCCAAAACATCTGGAAACATAATAGAAATTCTGGAAGCCTTTGACCAAATGTGACGCTTTGCAGCTATAAAAAGGCTGTCATGACCCTTTACAAATGATATATTAGGATGACGCTTACAGTAAAACTTTAGGATTGGTTGTAAAGGAACCTTGCTCCTTTGTGGAGGTACGTATTTCCACTCCACAATATCTGAGTGCTGCTTCCTCCCTGAAGCTTCAGATAATAAAGAGTCCATTGTATACTGTGATCCAATTTAAAACAAAATTAAATAAAGCAAACATGCACACGTTCAAGCTCATCAAAATGCATACTTAGACAAGTGCGATTTTTCTATGTCAATTATGCCAAAATAATGCTAAAAAAGTATTCTTACATTTGCATTTTATATTTTACCAGCTATGGCCTCATGGGCATTGTTAAATTTTGTCAACACTGAAAATTATGTATTTATCTTATGTTTTAGGATGGTTAATTATCAATTCTTAACTTTTTAATAAATAAAGACTAAAAATATAATGCTAAACCCCCTGTAATCTTTGTGGAAGATAATGCTCGAGTTCAAAAGTTGAATCCGTCAACTGACCTTGAAGTCATGTTTATGATGCTCAAAGCATATATTTGATTATTATGAACCTCAAATTTCACAAGTTTGTATGTGTATATAAAATTGTTTTTGAAAGATATCAACAAACACAAAGAAATCAGATTTGCTTCTTCTCTAATAGAATACATTCTTGACTCAGTTCAGTAGTTGTAAGACTAGTTTTGGAGCCAGAAAAATAAGAGAAGAAATAATGATAAACATATTTTCACAAGAATTTATAATCTAAATTTTCTGTTGGTAAAACATATTACGTACTTATTGTGTGCTAGGCAGCTAGGCATGAAAGTTTACGTTAGCCTCATTCTATTGACAAGGAACTGGAGGCTTAGCAGTCAAATTTCCCAAGGTTATTCTAAGAATAAGTGGCAATGCACAACCTATCAAAGCTATCTTTGAGATTTGAGAGTAAGTCTTATGGAACATACTCACATTATCCTGTATAGGTATTCCTTTACATCTTGTCATTTTGCTTGATTCTTAAATTAGTATTTTTTAATGTATCTGTTCAAGTGGGTGTGAAATATTGTCAACATGGGGTTTTAATTTGCGTTTTGTGTTATGGTGAGTATAAATTTTACTTTTATGTATGCTGCAACCCCAAAATGCATGGCTACTATTTTTACTTTTGATAGTCATCTATCTGTAGGAGCAGATACCAATATTAAGAAATGCCTTTTCTATCCAACTTTATTTTAACTATTTTTGGAGTTCTGTATTTCTTTTTTATAGATCCAACTTTTTATCTGGTATCACATTCTTTACGACACAGAAATTTACCTTAACATTTTTGGCAGTAAAGATGCAAATTCTCTTTGCTGTTATTCCTCTGCAAAATCTGTGTGAAAAAAAATGCTATTTCTCCTTAATTTTTGGAAGGTATTCTAGCTGTGTATATCTAAATTAGCAGGGTTTTCCCCCCAGCATTTTAAAGAGTTACCTCCCTTGTTTTCTGACTTTCATAGTTTCTGATGGGAAATTTACTCTTATACTTCTGTTTACTCTTCTATAGTAATGTGGCGCTGGCTGTTTTAAAGATTTTTTTTTTTTATTATTTGCCTTCAGCAAATTGATTTTCATATACCTTGGTATTTTTAAATTTATCTTTAGCCTGCTTGAAATTAGTAAGTTTTTTTCATCCCTTGGTTTATAATTTTCATTAAATTTTGAAATTATTATTTTTCAAATAATTTTACCTACCTCTTCTTTTTCTGGAATTCAAATTACATTTATATTAGATTACTATTTTCCCAGAAGGTTTGAGTCTCTGTTTTGTTTTGTTTTTTTTGTTTTTTTGTTTTTTTTTTTTTGAGACGGAGTTTCACTCATGTTACCCAGGCTGGAGTGCAATGGCGCGATCTCGGCTCACCGCAACCTCCGCCTCCTGGGTTCAGGCAATCCTCCTGCCTCAGCCTCCTGAGTAGCTGGGATTACAGGCATGCACCACCATGCCCAGCTAATTTTTTGTATTTTTAGTAGAGACGGGGTTTCACCATGTTGACCAGGATGGTCTCGATCTCTTGACCTCGTGATCCACCCGCCTCGGCTTTATTTTCAGTCTCTGTCTTCCCCATCTTCTTCATTTTGGATAATTTCTATTGTTATGTCTTCAAGTTTAAGAATCTTTTTTTTTCTACAGTATTTCATTAGCCATTAATTTTGTCCAGTGAAATTTTTATTTTATGTACTGATTTTTAACTCAAAAATGTTGTTCCTTTTTTATATTTTTCATTCGCCTTCTCACTGCTTTTTCCTACAAGTCTTTAAGCATAATGAGTATATTTATAACATCTGTTTTGATGTCCTAATTTACTAATTATATCATCTATGTCACTTCTCTATTTCTTTTTATTTTATTTTATTTTATTTTTTATTTTATTTTTTTGAGACAGGGTCTTGGTGTGTCACACAGGCTGGAGTGCAGTGGCATGATCTCTGCTCACTGCAATCTCCACCTCCCAGGTTCAAGTGATTCTCTTGCCTCAGCCTCCCAAGTAGCTGGGACTGTAGGTGCCCACCACCATGCCTGGCTAATTTTTCTTTCTTTCTTTCTTTTCTTTTTTTGTATTTTTAGTAGAGATGGGATTTCACTATGTTGGCCAGACTGGTCTTGAACTCCTGACCTCACGATCTGCCCACCTCAGCCTCCCAAAGTGCTGTGATTACAGGCTTGAGCCACTGTGCCTGGACTCTCTATTTATTTAGAGAGATTGGATATTTTCTTGTTATTATAAATCACATTTTTCTCCTTTTTGCAAGCCTATTAATTTCAGGATTGTATGCTTGACTTTGCAAACTTTATGCTACTGAGTGCTTGTTTTTATTTATGATTTTAAAGAGTTTTGGACTCTGCTCTGGTGGGTAGTAAAGTGGCTTACAGATGTGTTTTTGTCTTTTGGAAACGTATTTGTTTGTTCTCACAATGGGAATATTTGTTCTATTTATGTTTAATGTAAGATCTCTTATTGGGTTTATACATAACATGTTACTACGTGTTTCCTCTGTGAATCTATTTTTTCTCATTTTTAAAGGGTAGGTATTTGAATTCTTTTTGACTTGTTTGGTCCCAATAAACCTGGCCATTTAGAGGGTCTACACCAAAAGCCCCACGTATCCAAAAGTGTCTCTCAACTCTAAGTGCTAGAAACAACCATGATTCTTGTTCCTGTGAGAGCACTCGGCAGTTTTCTCTTTAGAGGTCAATAGAACTCGTTCATTTCCTGGAACTATTTTTTGACTTTACACATATGCAGATTAACATAACTGTCTATGCAGATTGCTGGAAACTTTTCTGCTGGCAGCTTTGTCCTCTTGGTACTTTGTCTCACCAATTCTACCTGTCTCAACCTCCCTAAACTCTGATCCATATCTCATAAAACTTAGGAACACAGTAGGCTCTGTTTGGGTCCTTTTTCTCCGTGTCATGGTACAAAAATTGCCTCCTGTAGCTTGAGCAGCCCCAACACCTGACTCATTTGTTTCCCTCCTCTTAAGGATCATAGGCCTGCATTGCCTGTTGTCCCTTGTCTTAAAACAATGATTCCACATTTTGGCGAGTTTTCTATTTCGTGACAATGGGATAGTGATTCCAGTCTTCATAAGTCTGTCATGAATGAAACACACACTGCATCATTTCTCCCAGAGGCGACGGAGGGCACAAAGACTCTGGACAGAAGTGACATACATTTCCATTTCAGATCCACAGAATGGTGTAATCACCCAATGGTTTATATTGCCTGCTGCCCTGAAAAGCCAATGTACTGAGAACAGCAGGTTTTTGCAATAGAGAAAAGGTTAATAAATGCAGAGTCAACTAAGCAGAAGGACAGGAGTTTGTTATTACTCAAATAAGCCCCTCCAAAAATTCAGAGGCTAGGGATATTTTAAGGACAGTTTGGCAGGCAGCAGGCTACAGAATCGGGGGTACTGATTGGTTGGGTTGGGGATAAAATCATAGGGAACTGAAGCTGTCCTCTTGCAGAGTCAGCTCCTAGGTGGGGACCACAAGACCAAATGAGCCAGTTTACTAGGCTGGGTGGCTCCGGCTAATCCAACATCACGCAGGGACTGAAAAATACCTTGAACACCAATCTTATGTTTTACAATAGTGATGTTCTCCATAAGAGTAACTGAGGAAGTTAGGAATCTTTTGGCATCTGGCTACATGACTCCTGAGTCATAATTTCTAATTTGTGGCTAATTTGTTCGTTTTACAAAGGTGGTCTGGTCCCCCAAAGAGGAGGAGGTTTGTTTTGAGAAGAGGCTGTTGTTATCTTTGTTTCAAAGTTAAATATAAACTAAATTCCTTCCAAAATTAGCTTGGCCTATGCCCAGGAATGAACAAGGGCAGCTTGAGGGTTAGAAGCAAGACAGAGTTAGGTCAAATTTCTTTCACTGTCATAATTTTCCTATGTCAGGTTTTTCTCACTTTCACAATATTTATAAAAGTAATTTCAGTACTAATTCTGGGAGTTTAAGCAATGTATTAACCTTCCAGTGCCTCAGTTTATTTACCTGTAAAGTAAAGGTGGTAATAATGGTAACTACTGGATGGGTTTGTTGTTATGAGTAGAGGGGTTATTATGCACTGAGCTCTTTAAACAGTGGATAACATGTAGGAAGAACTATGTAATTGCTGTTTTTACACAGGCTACTTCCTCCGTTCCTTGACCTAGTTTCCCAGAATGATTGCTTCTCTCTTATTAAAGAGAAAGTAATCTGCAATAATTGACAATAAATTTCTTACTGCAATTATGCCTGGGGGAGGGCTGTAAGGAAAAGTGGTAGCGATCAAAGAGAATTTAACTTTCATTTGTAATGTTTTGATTTTTTTTCTGAAGAGAATATGTGCTTGTGTTAATTTTGTAACTAAATCTGCTTTTAAAAAGCAGAAAAAGCAACAATATTTCTCTATGTTAGAGACTGCTAGCTGATCACCAAACTCCAGACTTACTCTTACGGAGAACATCACTATTGTAAAACCTAAGATTGGTGTTCAAGGTATTGTTCAGCCCCTGCGTGATGTTGGATCAGCTGGCACCTCCCAGCCTAGTAAACTGGCTCATTTTGTCTTGTGGTCCCCACCTAGGAGCTGACTCTGCAAGAGGACAGCTTCAGCTCTCTATGATTTCATCCCCAACCCAATCAATCAGTGCTCCCCATTCTGTAGCCTGCTGCCTCATAATGTTCTCCTGTTCACACATCAAGATTCTATTTCCCAGCCTCTTCTGTTATTAGATGTAGCCATAGGAATAAGATCTAGCAAATAAACTTTTACTGAATGTTCCATGCTCTACTTCTGAAAATATACTTTTCTGAGGGCTGAAGAAGCCTAAGGCAATGTTTGATGACTTAAGATCAGAGGGAAACGATCCCTAAAGTTATGGTCCTGTCTGATAGATCCTATGCATGAAGAGTTCATTTGAAAAAACATTTGTTTTTTAAAACATTAGCCCTAGCTTTTGAGTTGCGTTACTGCTTCAATCATACTGTTAAAACTATGAAAACAAGAATACCCTTTGTTCTAATATTATTTATCCTCTTGGTATTTGGCAAAATGTCAAGGACATCAGAAGAATACATATAACCTTCATGTTGTTTTTTTTACTTCCTCACATACAGATTTCACTAAGAATGAAATATTTTGAGGATTATTCACTTGTCATTCTTGTTTATGTTTAAACCTTAGCTCCTTAAATTCAGAGTATTCACAAAGGATAGTCTGCTACAAATTGCCAACTGCTTCGAAATCTCAATTTCATATATTTTTCATTTTATTGTTTAACGCAAGTTTAATTATCATAACCTAAACATGTCTTTTACTAGAACAACAAAATACCTATGATGGCTACAATAATTTCCTCTACCATTAAAGATGGATGCAGATACTACCATATAAATAAGGGAGATTTAAACCTCCATTAAAATCAAAATTGCTTCTTTTTTTTTTTTTTTTTTTTTGTATTTGGGCTCTGGGATACATGTGCAATGCACACCCTGCATCCTGCAGGATTGTTGCATAGGTACATACATGCCCTGATGGTTTGCTGTCTCCATCCCTCCCCTCTCTGTTGCCTACATCAGGCATTTCTCCCAGTGTTATCCCACACTATCCTCCCTATCCCACCCTCACTGTCCTTCCGTTCCCCTCCCCTCCACCGCCACACCTAGCCCTGTGAGTGTTGTTCCCTTCTCTGTGTCCATGTGTTCTCATTGTTCATCACCCACCTATGAGTGAAAACATGTGGTGTTTGGTTTTCTGTTCTTGTGTCAGTTTGCTGAGAATGATGGTTTCTAGGTTCATCTACGTCTCTACAAAGGACACAAAGTCATCGTTTTTTATGGCTGCATAGTATTCCATGGTGTATATGTGCCACATTTTTTTTTTGTCCAGTCTCTCATCCATGGACATTTGGGTTGGTTCCAAGTCTTTACTATCATAAACAGTGCTGCAATGAACATACATGTGCATGTGTCTTTATGATAGAACAATTCATAATCCTTTGGGTATATACCCAGTAGTGGCACTGTTGGGTCAAATGGAATTTCTATTTCTAGATCTTTGAGGAATAGCCATACTGTCTTCCACAATGGTTGAACTAATTTACACTCCCACCAACAGTGTAAAAGTGTTCCTATTTCTCCACATCCTCTCCAGCATCTATTGTCTCCAGATTTTTTAATGATTGCCATTCCAACTGGTGTGAGATGTTATCTCAATGTGGTTTTTATTTGCATTTCTCTGATGACCAGTGACGATGAGCATTCTTTCATATGTTTCTTGGCCACATATTTTTATTCGTTTAGAAGTGTCTGTTCATATCCTTCTACTTTTGAATGGCTTTGTTTGTTTCCTGTAAATCTGTTTTAGTTCTTTGTAGATTCTGGATATTACCTCTTGGTCTGATGGGTATGTTGCAAAAGTATTTTCCCATTCTGTTGGTTGCCAGTTTATTCTAATGACTGTTTCTTTTGCTGTGCAGAAGCTCTTAAGTTTAATTAGGTCCCATTTGTCTATTTTGGCTTTTGTTGCCATTGCTTTTGGTATTTTAGTCATGAAGTCCTTGGCTGTGCCTATGTCCTGAATGGCACAGCCTAGGTTTTCTTCTGGTTTTTATGGTGTTAGTTCTTATGTTGAAATCTTTAATCTATCTGGAGTTAATTTTTGTATAAGGTGTAAGGAAGGGGTCTAGTTTCAGCTTCCTGCATATGGTTAGCCAGTTTTCCCAACGCTATTTATTAAACAGGGGATTCTTTCCCCATTGCTTCTTTTTGTCTGGTTTGTCAAAGATCAGATAGTTGTAGATGCATGGCATTGTTTCTGACACCTCTATTCTCTTCCATTGGTCTATATCTCTGTTTTGGTACCAGTACCATACTGTTTTGTTTACTGTAGCCTTGTAGTATAGTTTTAAGTCAGATAGCGTGATGCCTCCAGCTTTGTTCTTTTTGCTTAGGATTATCTTGGCTGTGTGGGCTCTCTTTTGGTTCAATATGAAGTTGTAAGTGTTTTTTTTCCAGTTCTGTGAAGAAGGTCAATGGTAGCTTGATGGGGATAGCATTGAATCTATAAATTACTTTGGACAGTATGGCCATTTTCATGATATTTATTCTTCCTAACCATGAGCATGGAATATTTTTCCATCTCTTTGCTTCCTCTCTTATTTCCTTGATCAGTGGTTTGTAGTTCTCCTTGGAGAGATCTTTTACCTCCTTTGCTAGTTATATTCCTAGGTATTTTATTCTCTTTGTAGCACTTGTAAATGGGAGCTCATGATTTGGCTCTCTGTTTGTCTGTTATTGGTTTATAGGAATGCTTATGATTTCTGCGCATTAATTTTCTATCCTGAGACTTTGCCAAAGTTGCTTATCAGCTTAAGGAGGTTTTTGGGCTGAAACAATGGGGTCTTCTAAATATACCACCATGTCATCAGCAAATAGGGGCAATTTGACTTCTTCTTTTCCTAATTGAATGCACTTTATTTCTTTTTCTTGCCTAATTGATCTGGCTAGAACTTCCAATACTATATTGAATAGGAGTGGTGAGAGAGGGCATGCTTGTCTAGTACCAGCTTTTAAAGAGAATGCTTCTAATTTTTTCCCATTCAGTATGATATTGGCTGTGGGCTTGTCGTAAATAGCTTTTATTGTTTTGAGATACATTCAATCGACACCTACTTTATTGAGAGTTTTTAGCATAAAGGATTGTTGAATTTTGTCGAAGGCCTTCTCTGCATCTATTGAGATAATCATGTGGTTTTTGTCTTTGTTTCTGTTTATGTGGTGAATTATGTTTATAGACTTGTGTATGTTGAACCAGCCTTGCATCCCCGGGATGAAGCCTACTTGATCATGGTGAATAAGCTTTTTGGTGTGCTGTTGGATTTGCTTTGCCAGTATTTTATTGAAGATTTTTGCATCAATGTTCATCATGGATTTTGGCCTGTAGTTTTCTCTTTTAGTTGTGTCTCTGCCAGATTTTGATATCAGGATGATGTTGGTCTCATAGAAAGAATTAGGCAGGATTGCCTCTTTTTGTATTATTTGGAATAGTTTAAACAGGAATGGTACCAGCTCCTCTTTGTATGTCTCGTAGAATTCAGCTGTGAATGCGTCTGGACCTGGACTTTTTTTGGTCAGTAGGCTATTAATTGCTGCCTTGACTTCAGACCTTGTTATTGATCTATTCAGCGTGTCAACTTCTTCTTGGCTTAGTCTTGGGAGTGTGCAAGTGTCCAGGAATTTATCCATTTCTTCCAGATTTACTGGTTTATGTGCATAGAGTTGTTTGTAGTAATCTCTGATGGCAGATTGTATTTCTGAGGAATCGGTGATCTCTGCTTTATTGTTTTTTGTTGCATCTATTTGGTTCTTCTCTCTTTTCTTTTTTATTAGTCTAGCTAGTGGTCTGTCTATTTTGTTGATCTTTTCAAAAAACCAGCTCTGGGATTTATTGATTTTTGAAGTGTTTTTTTTTTTGTGTCTCTGTCTCCTTCAGTTCTGCTCTGATCTTAGTTATTTCCTGTCTTCTGCTAGCTTTTGAGATTTTTTGATTGTGCTCCTCTAGCTCTTTCAATTTTGATGATAGGGTGTCAATTTTAGATCTTTCCTTGTTTCTCATGTGAGTGTTTATTGCTATAAATTTACCTCTAGACACTGCTTTCAATGTGTCCCATTGGATCTGTACATTGTGTCTTCATTCTCGTTGGTTTGAAAGAACACTTTTATTTCTGTCTTCATTTCATTGTTTATCCATTTGTCATTCAGGAGCAAGTTGTTCAGTTTCCATGTGATGGTGCAGTTTTGAGTGCTTTTCTTAATCCTGAGCTCTAATTTGATTGTGCTGTGGCCTGAGAGACTGTTTGTTATGATTTCCATTCTTTTGCATTTGCTGAGGAGTGACTTACTTCCAATTATGTGGTAAGTGTTGGAGTAAGTGCAATGTGATGCTGAGAAGAATGTGTATTCTGTGGATTTGGAGCGGAATGTCTTGTAAATGCCTATTAGGTCTGCTTGGTCCAAATCTGCATTCAAGTCATGGATATCCTTGTTGACTTTCTGTCTTGTTGATCTGTCCAATATTGTCAGTGGAGTGTTAAAGTCTCCCACTATTATTTTGCAGGAGTCTAAGTCTCTTCGTAGGTCTTTAAGAATTTGCTTTATGTATCTGGGTGCTCCTGCATTGGGTGCATAAATATTTAGGATAGTTAGCTCTTCTCGTTGCCTTGATCCTTTTATCGTTGCATAATGCCCTTCTTTGTCTCTTTTGATCTTTGTTGGTTTAAAGTCTGTTTTATCAGAGACTGGGATTGCTACCCCTGCTTTTATTTTTGCTCACCATTTGCTTCGTGAGCAAATCTTCTTCCATCCCTTTATTTTGAGTCCATGTGAGTCTTTGCATGTGAGCTGGGTCTCCTAAATACAGGTGTTGTATTCAGGAGAATGGTCTTGACTTTTTATCCAATTTGCCAGTCTGGGTCTTTTGATTGGGGCATTTAGGCCATTTACTGTCAATGTTAATATTGTTATGTTTGAATTTGATCCTGCCATTTTGTTACTGGCTGGTTGTTTTGCCCATCAATTGACGTGGCTCCTTCATTGCGTTGTTATTCTTTACCATTTGCTACATTTTTGCAGTGGCTGGTACTGGTTGTTCCTTTTCCTGTTTAGTACTTCCTTCAGTAGCTTCTATAAGGCAGGTCTTGTAGCGACAAAATCTCTCAGCCATTGCTTGTCTGTAAAGGATTTTATTTCTCCTTCACTTATGAAGCTTTGTTTGGCCAGATATGAAATTCTGGGTTGAAAGTTCTTTCCTTTAAGGATGTTGAATATTTGCCCCCACTCCCTTCTAGCTTGCAGGGTTTCTGCTGAGAGATCTGCTGTGAGTCTTTTGGTCTTTCCTTTACTGGTGACTGGACCTTTCTCTCTGGTTGCCCTTAGGATTTTTTCCTTCATTTCAACCCTGGTGAATCTGACAATTATATGCCTGGGGGTTGCTCTTCTTGAGGAATATCTCTGTGGTGTTCTCTGTATTTCCTGGATTTGAATGTTGGCCTGCCTTGTTAGGTTGGGAAAGTTCTCTTGGATAATATCTTGAAGAGTGTTTTCCAACTTGGATTCATTCTCCCCGTCACATTCAGTTACGCCAATCAAGCGTAGATTAGACTTTTTCACATAATCCTGTAGTTCTTAAAGGCTTTGTTCATTTCTTCTCACTCTTTTTTCTCTAATCTTGCCTTCTCATTTTATTTCATTGATTTGATCTTCTATCTCTGATATCCTTTCTTCTGCTTGATCGATTCAGTTGTTGAAACTTGTGTATGCCTCGTGAAGTTTTCATGTTGTGTTTTTCAGCTCCATCAGGTCTTTTATGTTCTCCTGTAAGCTTGTTATTCTAGTTAGCATTTCGTCTAACCTTTTATCAAGGTTCTTAGTTTCTTTGCATTAGGTTAGAACATGGTCTTTTAACTCAAGAGAAGTTTATTACCCACCTTCTGAAGCCTGCTTCTGTCAAGTCGTCAGATTCGTTCTCTGTCGTTTTTGTTTCCTTGATGTTGGGAAGTTGTGATCCTAGGGAGGAGAAGAGGTGTTCTATTCTTCGGTGGTTTCATCTTTTTTGTGCTGTTTTTTTTTTTTTTTTTTTTCCCCATCTTCGTGGATTTATCTCCCTTTTGAAGTTGGTGATTTCGGGAAGAGTCTCTGAGCGTCCGTTTTTTTTCTATTGATGTTGTAGCTGTATCTTTTTTGGCCTGTAGAGAGCGTTGTTGGGCTCTCTCAAGTTCAGTCAGGTTGCCAGGTGGGTGGTCCTTCCCTGGAGTTTGTTTGCAGGTGAGATTGGCCCCGCCTTCCCAATAACGTGTCTTCCAGAGTGGGACGTCCATCCCGCTGGCCTTAGTCCAAACTCCCGCCCAGGTCCCTGCGACAACTTGCTGAGCCGGGTGCTGCTCAGATTTGCATTGACTACCCATGGCACCCCACCATCTGTCAGGGCCGCCGTGGACCGTGGGTTGCAGGAGGGATGAGGCAAGCACAGGGTCCGAAGTGGAGCTCGCAGGGGGTTAGGTCCCCCGACCCTCAGAGCTGCACGTTTCACCCTGTCTTGATTTGCCCCTCTGGGTGGTTGTCGGCAGCTCCTTCCCTGGGCCCAATTCCAGTGCCCTATCAGTCCCACAGAAAAGAACTCGGCACCTCATTTGGAATCGTGAAGTCCTTGCTTATGCCTATGTCCTGAATGGTATTGCCTAGGTTCTCTTCTAGGGTTTTTATGGTGTTAGGTCTTATGTTTAAATATTTTATCCATCTGGAGTTAATTTTTGTATAAGGTATAAGGAAGGGATCCAATTTCATCTTTCTGCATATGGCTAGCCAGTTTTCCCAACACCATTTATCAAATAGAGACTCTTCCCCATCACTTTTGTTAGGTTCGTCAAAGATTTTAAAAGCATCTCTTTATAACATGACTCTGGAGCTAGAGTCTGTGTTTAAATCCATATACTCAGCCACTTTCAGAATAAAATTAAAGTTATTTATATACAAAATTAATGAGGAAATGTGTCAAGGTTTTTCTGTCATTTATTTGCTAGTTTCACTGTGAACCTTAGTGCTTCTGCTGCATAAATGCTATGAGGAAGACAAACACACATTGACAAATGAAAATAATTATTTCATAATTATTCCAATAATATATTAGGAATTTAATGTTATTATAGAAAGTCATTTCATATAACCGAAAGCCATCCTAATGCTGGTGTTTTGTTTTTATCTGCCAACTGGATAGCGATAATTTAAAGGACCTATGTAAAAGATAATTTTGTTCATCACAGTTAATTTTGACTGTGTTTCAGTCAGCTAGCTACATATCAGTGTGCATGCTTTCCCTTAGTGGTATAGAGCTTTTGCTTGTGAATTAGTTATCAAGCCACATTCCCCAACATCACTTGGCTCTGTATGAGTTTTCACATGAGACTTGTTGTTGCCAGTAAATGTGAGTGAAGGTGACAGGTATTGTTTCCTTTCCAAAGAGTTCTTTCCAGGGTAGTCTTCCCAAGACATTCCCTTCCAAAATATTCTTTTTTTGTTTCTTTTTCTGATCAAGGCAAATGACATCAAGGGTGTGAGGGAAAGTTAATCCATAAGATGAAAGGAACCTGTATCTCTAAATCACTAAATGAAAGAGCATCACCTGCTAACCAGGAACATCTATTTAAGACTGTTAACTGAACAATAAATAAATTTCTTTTTTGTTCAGGCCATAAGCACCATTGGATATTCTGATTACAGTTCAAGGTATTTGTTATAGCAGCTAAACAATAGTCTGTTATAATAATTGGATACATTGAAGGCTAATGTCTATTTCTATCTGGTAAGAGAGAGCACCTGAAGGAAGACCTACAATGATATAAGAGATCAGCCTGACTCTAACATTTGTCACCAGTAAATTGCTAGAATTGATCTGACTACTCTGTCTACCTGGGTAAATTTCTCTTCCTGCATCCTCACTACTCCAAACTGGCCCTCCACAAACCACCTCTGTTGAAGATGATCCTCTAATAATGGAAGTATTTCACTGGTGAAGAATGTAAGCAAGGTAAGTCTACCTGTGTGAACTTTCAAGAATACAGAGCACATAAAATAACAGTAGAGCATGAAAGAAAGCAATCCTTGCTAACTAGACTCTCACTAAAAAATATAGGGTCATAGACCAAAACAGCCATTATTATATCATATGTAAAGACACTCAGAGGTTGATGTCAAATCAACATAGCTGCTCAAGGAAGTCATCAAAGGCCAACGCACATTTTCTCCACCTACTCTGCCATCTTTGATTGTGATTGTCATATGATTGTTTCACATTCAGATATTAAGGCATTCCAAAGAAAAAAACGAACTAAAGGTAAATGACAAAAGACATGCCTATACTGACTATATGCCTTTGTTATGATGAAAAGAATAACTTTTCTAGAATTTTATGTGGTAGACCTTTGCTTATATTATATTAGCCAGGACTGGTTACGCAGCTACTCTTAGCTGCAAGGGAGACTAAAGAGTTGATGACAGGCACGTCCTCCAGAATGTCTGCCCTGGTAATAATATTACATTTTGTTTATATCACTTTCAATCTAAAGTTTTTAAGAAACAAAATTTTACGATGCGTGTTTCATTGGTTGTATGTGTAAACATCTTTTTTTAGACAAAGTATATATTTTTTAAAATTTATACAATGCAACTTGGAATAATTTTGAATGAGAATACAAATACAATTTAGGAACTATAGGAATCATGTGATGACATTTTAATAAGCACATTGAAAATTAATAAACTGATCCCAGAATCTGAAAGATGCATCCTGTATATTACTGACCCTACAAGGTCTCATGCTATTGCATTAAAAATAACTGTTTCTTAAGATCCTAATGTGACTGTTACACACATTCATATACGTATGTCTGTTTGTGTGTGTGTGTGTGTGTGTGTGTGTGTGTGTGTGTGTAGGCATTTTACTGCGTCTTAACTACATTTAAGATAATGGTCAGATTATAAAATGTAATACATTTAACTGTATTCTGTTTAGTAAATTTTCCTGTCATAATATTTATTTTAGCAACAGATTACTGATATTTAGTGGGAAATGACTACATTTTAAAATTACGTGCATTACTACACTCAGCAAAATCAAGTATATATTACTAAGTAGGGGCTAAGGAATATTGAGTATGTAACTTAACAGTGTGGGTCATACAAACCAACAAAAATCTTTTATGTTCTTAAATAAATTTTGTATATGGGCATTTTTAATTACGTAAGATAATTTGTTCAAACACGATGTTGTGAAACCTTCAATCACAAATATGGCTTTAAAATTGTGGAGCCCAATTACTGTACAACATAAAAATCTAAAGTACTCATAAGTAACAGTGTGTTTTATTTACACTGGTTCAGCTGTTAGTTACACAAACTATCACAACTGTGTACTTTAAGTGATTTTTAACTTGACACGCATTCTAGTCACAGTAATCAGGGTGGAAGACAAGGCAGAATACAGTTACGAATATTAATTCGCCACATTGTAAATGCCAGTACAGGATTTATTTGTTCCTTCTGTTAGTTAACACCTATTATGTGAGTCAATATGGGACTAGTAGAGCTAATATTGTTGCCAAATATTCTATATTATTGTTATCATCATGGCAATTGTGCAATCTATTCATTTCTGTTTATGTCATATATTTACCCTAGATTACAGGAGAGAGGGCATAGCTTTTATGTGCCTGAAACAGAACTCAAATGCTAGTCCCTCTCTCTGATCCTAAAGGATTATAAAAATGAAGGAATCTGCCTCCCTGAACTTGCAGCCTGGGACAGGTGATGAGACATACTGAGGCAAAAAGAAGTTGCATATGACAGAAAACCCCATCTTATGTAATGCTTGCTTAAAAAAAAACACTTATAAATTTGGTCCCTGGAATTTTAGTCTTTGAAAACTTTTTCTTCAAAATTATGAAAGAAAACTGATACAGGGTTGGGTTTGTTAGAAATATTAAATAACTTTCCAGAAATTTGCAAAATACAGGTGAATAAAAAGTAAAAAATGTTAAACAAGCATTAGAAAATATGGGGCCTTTTGAAACTATGTTATTGAAGGCATATGGTTTCTGGAAACATGCAATTTCATGGGTGATTTTCCTTCTTGGATATGATAGCAAAAGAAAAAGTAAATAAACTAGACTTTACAAAATTAAAATCTGTTGTGTATAGAAAGACACAATCAGCAGAGTAAAAAGACGACTCACAAAGGTGAGAAAATTTGCAAATCATATATCTGGTAAGGAACTGATATTCAGTATATACATAAAGTTCTTAAAACTCAAAAAAAAAAAAAAACCTGATTCAAATATGGAAAAAAACTTGAATAGGCATTTTCTAAAGAACATATGGAAATAACTAATAAGTGCATGAAAATATGCTCAAAATCATTAATCGTTAGGGAAATGTAAATCAAAACCACAATGAAATACAATCACACAACCATTAGGATGACTACTATCCAAAAAATAAATACATACATAAAAACAGGAAATACCAAGTGCTGGCAAGAATGTGGAGAAATTGGAATCTTGTGTGCACCGTTGGTGGAAATGTGAAATGGCATAGCTGATATGGAAAACAGTACAGCAATGCCTCAAAACAAATAAAACGAAATTATCATATGATTCAATAATTTGACACCCTGAAAGTAGGGTATTTGTGCATTCATGTTCACAGCAGCATTATTTGCAGTAGCTCAAATGTGGAAGCAATCAAGTGTTATCAATGGATGAGTGGATGAACAAAATATGGTATATACCTAAACAATGGAATACTATGTTTCCTTAAAATTCTGACGCATGCTGCAACATGGATGAACCTTGAAGTATCATACTAAGTGAAATAAACCAGATACAACAAGACAAATACATTATGATCCCACATCCACGAGTAGGCAAATTTATAGAGATGGAAAGTATAGTGGTGGTTACCAGGGATGAGGTGTGGGGAAAGGGAATTACTGTTTAATGGGTACAGTTTCCATTTTGCAAGATGAAAAGAGTTCTGGAGAGGCATCATAGTGATGGTTGTGCAATAATGTGAATGTGTCCAATACCGTTGAGCTATATACTTAAAAGTGGTTAGGACAGTAAATTTTACTTTATGTGTATTTTAGAATAATAAAACTGTTTTATAAAACATACATATAGAAAATATAAATGTGGCAAAAAATATAAATAAAGATTTATCAAAGAAAGTTAAAAATTGAGACAAAATATTTAAACGATAATAATTTTACTCAAGAAATGTAAATATATCTGTGCATGGAATCTAACTCTAAAATTTCAAAGTTTTTTAATCTCGATTTCCTTCATCTCTGTGTTCTATGTATGAGCTCCCCAGTCACAGAATTGATTCAATTTTTTTTAATGAGGATTGATCAATAGTGATTAAATATATTAATCAGATAAGCTTTCTCCCTTTGAGTTTATTAATTATCTGCTTTTGAAACACACATAATCAGGGACCTAGGAGTGCTTATTAAAACTAGTAAAAGAGTAAATGATTCTGGGTGACCAGAAGACAGCTCCTCTCTCCTGACTCCCAACCCCAAGCCATCTGTCACTGCTGATAAAAGCCACTTGGGACCTACAGAGCACAGGAAAAAGGATGCCTCTGCTGGATTCTATAGAGGACTGAAGTAGTCTGTTTTTCTGAGGGGATGAGTAAGTTTCTAGAGAACAAGGTTGAAGTGTGGAGAAAGGAATATAAATAAAAAAGACAAATTCGTAACTTTCATACAAATGAAAAGTGAACATATGGTCAACGCCTGCCTGCCTTAACTATTACTAAATTAATTAATGAAGAAAACCAAAAAAGTGCCACAAGGATTAAAAAGGGAACTTAAAGTTGCATAGAACATTTATAGTCAGAAAAGGAATGCTGAAATGTTATTTACAGAGGAACGAAAAACTGGCAGAACTAGTCAATATTCTCAGGGCAATGACTAATTGTGTTTCATCAGACACAATTTGCATTTCTATGGACAGAAATCATTTGCATTTCTCTCAGTTTTCTACAAATTAACATCTCTCTCTATAGAGTTATGAAACAGCCTAGTCAAAGACGAAGGCAGAGATAACTCACATGAAAGAGCTTGTCAGGACACCCACCACATTTCGAAGTCTTTCACAATTTTTCCTCACAATATATAGATACAAATAATTAAATCTGAAATGGAAAACGATGCACTATCTGGGAATGGATGACACAAATTTAAATAAAATCCTTGGAACAGATGAAATATAGTGTAGTGGAAATTCAAATAATAGCATAAAACTAACAATATAGAACCATTTAAAAAATCAAGGATTGGTGGTTTGGGGGGTAGATATAAGAACGGTCCAAATTTGTTCTCAGGAGTAAAGGTAGGAAGAGAAAAAAAGTAAGTGAACATATTTTAAAGATTTCAGTATATAGAGTTGATGGTACATAGTGTACAAGTGGAGCATCTTTCTTGAGAAAACACAAGCATCTTTGTGTGTGGTTGCTATTTTCTTTCCAAATAATAGTAGAAAATTATATTTTGGGTATCAATAAAGAGAGAAGGAAAGAAACTAAACTTAGACCATCACTTAGCCATAATATTGCCAATAGGCTTAGTTCTAACTTACTAATAAATTATCTTCAGAGCACATACTGAAGGAGGAGTTTGGAGCTTGGTTTATATTTTAAAAACATCTATTCTGAAATGCCTTATAGTGAGGCTAGGAATTTTTTCTTTTTTCTTTTCTTTTTTTTTTTTTTTTTTGAGTTGTTTGGGTTGGTTTGGTTCTTTGGCTCAAAGATTAAAAATTGTCCTGACATGAATAAAATATGGCTGTCATCCTACATCTTGCTGTTGTTTGTCTTCTCCTTACAATTCACACCAATTAGCTTCCAGGTCATCTGAGGAGTGAGACCTCAGAAACTGAGACTAATTAGGGTAGAGGTGGTTGCACAAAATAGACAAGGGGAGTTTGCTGGTCCCTGTGAAATTTTGGGAGGAAACAGTGTAGCGGAACTCAAGAAATATAAACAGTGCTTTCAGGTTTATGGCTAATGCAAATTTGTATCATTTGAGTACAAACTGCTGCCGCAGTTTAAAATATGCCAATATTGAGTGCTATGGCATTTAACATCAGGGAAATGAGAATCGGGCACAGATGGGTTTTCGGGCTTCAAGGGAACAAATCCTTAAATTTAAATAACTGTGAGAATAATTACATAGTTTTGTTGCAAGTTACGAGGAATACATCACATTCTTTCAAATAGATCTTTTTGTTTTCTATAATTACACCTTCTAGAGAGTGTTAACAAAAAATACTGAAGCATGTCTTCCTCAATAAGCGTGATCATCATAAACATTGAAGTATATTTATTAATACTCTCGTGTGGGCTTCTGTGAGAAGAACTATTCACAGCTACAGAAATAGGGGCCGTCATTGTTTAAATTTTCCCATATAATTATAAAACTTGATATTTAAGTTTCTCAGCAATGAGAATGAAAGTATATATAAATTATATATAATGCATATCACATATAATTTATATGTAAGTCATCTGTATCAATTAACACACATTAGCTCTAATATTTTTCTACCATTAGTTCATAAGGACAAGGTCAGAATAGATGTTTACTTTCTCTGACAAAACACTGAAGAGTGTGCAGCGGCATCTGGAACCTCAAAAGTGTGATTAAGCCCTGAATGTCATTCTGCACCTAAGTACGAAGAAAGGGAACTTCTCAAACTGAAAAATTGGAATAAGATTTTCCTTTACAGCTTTCTATAAACAGATTTCCTTTCCTTCCAACTGGAGATCCAATAAATACTGCCTCAAGTATTGTTTTGTTTAGTTGTCTGTTGTTTTTAAACAATTTTATTTTAAATAAACCACCTAATCCTTAATTCTCGCAAGGGACAAAGAAGGTGAGGTCTAGGAACACAGATCCAGGGGAAGATTCTACAAAGACTCTGGAAATGTCCTCAAGGCTCTTTGAGAAGGAAATTTCAAGACCAGAACCAGGCGCACGGTCTGAAGAAATGGGGGATGGTAATATCTGTGCGGAAACATCCCTCTTGCCATGCAGATTCCCTGAAGTAGGTTGTGGTCAAAGAATCTGTAAAATGTGGGTCTCGTGGAAGGGACCTCTTTGGCAGGGTCTGAGGATGGTACCCCTAACCGCAGTTCCTACGGGAGTCAGTAGACTCCTTGTAGTCCATTTTCTGCTGCTTATAACAAAATGCATGAAATTGGGAATTCTGTAAAGAAAATAAATGTATTTCTTATGGCTTAAAGACTGAGAAGTTTCAGGTCAAGCAGCTGCATCTGGTGAGGGCCTTTTTTGCTGGTGGAGGCTCTGCAGGGTCCAGAGGCAGCACAGGCTTCACAGAGCGGGGAGGCTGACAGTGCTAGCTCCGATCTCTCTTCCTCTTCCTACAAAGCTACCAGTCCCACTCCGGTGATAATCCATTAATCCAGTAATCCAGTAATTCACTTATGAAGGCAGAGCTCTAATGACCCAATCACCTCTTAAAGGCCCTACCTCTCAATACTGTCACACTGGGGATTAAGTTTCAACATGAGTTTTGGAGGGAATAAACACTCAACCTGTAGCAGACTCTATACAGATTTTTTTTTTTATTTGTGTGAATTGCAACTAAACTACAAAAAAAAATTTTAAACAGATCAAGTCATTTTTTATAATTTCTTACATATTTTACAAATATTTCAGAAAATATTATATCAGTTATGTATATATGAGAACACATTCATTAACATATTTCATTAACATATTTGTACATTCTTGAGAATATTACATTGGTCCACTATATTAACAGTATCGTGGCTTGACACGTGACTACCAATCAAAAATGGACCGTGGCTTCACCATGCCATGGCCCCCTCCCCAGGTGAATGACAACAGCAAAAGTAAACCTTCCCAATGGACATAGCCTTGATCATGTACTCTCGCCATCCACTTTGTAGAAAGAAAAATAGCCTGCAGAGTAAACATATGGCTCAAAGGTAGTGCTTAATGGCTTGGCTACTGGATAGGAATCTGAAAGAAGAAAGGGTAGAATATGGAGGCAAGGATGAATAATACATGAGGATGGCCTTAAGCAATTGGACATGAAGTGTAAAGATCTCATATCATCCACCAAAAATGCGTTTACCATCGAAGAGGCATTAAACATCCCAGTAAACAAAATGACCAGAGCCGGTTCACATCACTCTGCCAGTGCCATAGCAACTCAAATGCTGGCAGATTGGGAGTACCACGGAGAAGCTATGGTGACAAGAATGCAGGCTATGCATTGCAGTTTCACTTCTGCCTGTCCCTAATCCCACTCCTTTCTCTCGCTAGTGTTAAGGGCATTCCTCAAAACATTTTCTGCAAGCAAATCCCCATCTCAGAGACTGTTTCTATGGTAATCTTGACTAACATAACTCTCTTCTGTTCTCTTTCTTCTTCTCTACATTTTTCCCTCCCTCCCTTCTTTCCTTTCTTTCTTTCTTCTTGTGTGTGGGGCAACATCTCCAGGCTATGAGTAGTGGGAACCTACTGAAAAATGCCCGTATCCACTAAGTTAGTGGTATTAACTGCCAAGTGATGTCACGCTATGTAGAAAAACTTTTATTCGTTCATAGCAGAGATGGGCACATTTTTATTTTTGTTAGGAGGCAGATAGTAATATTTTAGGTTTTGTGAGCCATATAGTCCCTATTGCAATTACCTAATTCTTCCACTTTAATGCAAAAGTGGTCCTAGACAATATGTAAACAAATGACTGAGTTACAATACAAGCTTATTTATAAAAATAGATTGCAGACCAGATTTGGCCCATTGACACAGACTTGTTGAAAAGCATTCAAGAAAGAGTAGGAGTGTTCATGGTGCCTTCTGGAGGTCAGCTGAGAGAATGGGTTCAGCACTTAAAATACGAGTCCTAGAATTTTCTGTGTATAGCATGAGACACCTCATCTCTCTAAAACTCACAGCCATTAAACAGAGCCATTTCCCCATTTTCTTCACTTTCTACTGTTACTGCCCTGACTCAAGCCTGCTACATCTCACCAGCCAACATCTCCTCCCAGTGGCAGGAAAGCCACCACCTTTTCAACACAGCTAAGGCTGTGACTTAGAATAGTCTCATTTCCACTATGGCACAGCACAGAAACTGCCATGCCATTGTTTCACAATGTTGTCATTGAAAGAACAGTGTAGAAAGAAACAGTGTAAGATAAATAGAACAGTGTAAGAAAACAGATGATCATGTCTTGTTAAACAGTCCATGCATTGCTTTACTTATTTTTAGTTCTTTGAATAGCCAATGCATTCATACAGAGCCAAGTCCGGAAAATATAATCCGGTCCATGTTAAAACATTTTTTCGGCCATCCTTTCCCATTGCTGCTGAGTTCCCATCCCCACATCTCATGAGGTAAACACTGTTCTTAGTTTCCTTCCAGTGTTTCTTTATTTTGCTTGGGTTTTAATTAACTCGGCTCTTGTACTTTTTGTGCTCACTATTTCTAAGGTAATGACATTTTCATTCTTCTCATTCCTGTGGCTTCATTTAAAATTTACACTTTTTGATAGAGCTCTTTCATTTAATGGCACTAGGCGTTCTAATATGAAATGAGAACTAAATAAACACCTGGATATCCAAAACAGGTCTATTAGAGGTAAAATTGTGGGTGTCTATATTCATAGGTCATATCTACATGAAGCAGGATCATTTTCTTTTCTATGGTTAGAAAACACATTTACTTAGCTCTGGAAATGTAGAAGGCCTAGTTGAGAAAGCCCAGAGTTAGAATAGTTATAGTATGGATAGCTGTGCAGCAGTGGGTTCAAGAGAGGTTTATCCATGGAGGAGAGATGAATCAAGGGAAACAATGGAAAGAAGACAGGCAGAGGTGACTGTCCAGGTTGAGTGAGAACAGAGGAGATGATGATCTCCTCAAGCACTGAGCTCTGATCTAGGCATTAGTCAGGAAAGCAGAGCATTATCACCTCTTTAAAGTGGACTTCATTTAAATGTGGCACATGTACACCATGGAATACTATGCAGCCATCAAAAACGATGAGTTCATGTCCTTTGTGGGGACAAGGATGAACCCGGAAACCATCATTCTCAGCAAACTGACACAAGAACAGAAAATCAAATACCGCATGTTCTCACTCACAGGCAGGTGTTAAACAATGAGAACACATGGAATTAAAAAACACGGGAAGGGGAGCATCACACACTGAGGTCTATGGGGGTGAACTAGGGGAGGGACAGCATGGGGTGGGGATTTTGGGGAGGGATAACATGGGGAGAAATGCCAGATATAGGTGATGAGGAGGAGGGCAGCAAACCACATTGCCATGTATGTCCCTATGCAACAATCCTGCATGTGCTTCACATGTACCCCAGAACCTAAAATGCAATAAAATATATTTTAAAAACAAAAAAAGAGAGACCTTCAAAAGGAAAGAAAATTGTGTTGGTGATAGGTTTCTCCGTGTGGGACTAGCCCACGTTCTACAGACAAAGTAGGGTAACACCAAGCATAGTAATGCTTTTGCTTATATTTTATTTTTTAAAGTCAGTTGATTTATTTACTGCAGAGAAGAAATCCAAACTAAATAAATAACAGTTGATAGACTTTATTCATTCATTTCTTATGAATTTTAAAGTGGTCTTCTCCAAATTTCTATTTAAATCCCTGTAAAACAAAATACTCTGGTTCTGAGAAAAATTATTTTAAAATGATGAAAGGCAATAAAAATAATTTTCAAGCAAGTATGTGAGACAAGAAGACACTTTTTCTGGGACTCAGCTCATAGACCTTAACGTTGATGAGGATTTGCCTTAGTGAGGTGGTGTTTGAGGTACTGGGCCCAATAAGAAAATCCCTGCACTCATTCAGACAGGCATTGGCCAAGACAAAAAAAAGAAAAATGGATACATCATATTTTTTTTTCAGGAAAGGGGATGCAACTTGATGATGAGTTAATTTAAGGTGGTCAGGTTTGTGTTTTGTTTTGTTTGTAAGTACAAACGAATTGGTTAAGGAGATATCTAAAAATGCCCCCTTTCCCCATGATAGATTTGCTAAGAATGTGTTAGAGGGACACCTTAGCAGCCAATCAATAAGAAAAAAAAATGCATCTATAGTAAATTGCTAGATGATGCAAATTATATTATGTTATATATTATTATTATAAACATGTATAGATTTGAATATGAGATTTTCTCAATTCTCATTTCCATGTTCTCTCTCTCTCTCTGTGTGTGTGTGTGTGTGTGCCTGTGTGTGTATATATATATATGTATGTTAAAAATATAAAAGAATAGTAAGTCATTTCTAAATGATCCAAGAATACCAAATGAGTTTAATTTCATTCATGTTTCCTGCATCAAGTTGATTTATTGTGCTATTCTTAGAAATACCAGTTGATTGTCACTTGTAGAATATAAAGAATTTAGAAAATCATCTTAAGAATTTCTGTTAGTTTATACTGGACAATTCAGGAAAAAAAAATACAATTTTATTTGACATCTCAAGACCCTTAATGTGATTGCACAAATCTGATAACACAAAAATTTCACAGTATGTTCTATTACCAAAAATGTTGATTTAATCTTCTGAACCTGATTAATGGTTTTTTTCTTATCATCTGGAAGGTGCTGTGTATTTGAAAACTAGATAATAAATCAAGCCTTCTTTAATTTGTTTTCTTGATGACACACAATTGGATGTGGAGGGAATTTCCACAGCTTTTTAAATATGTTGGGAAAAAATTCCTGACTCAACTTTTTCTTATCACTTCATCTCACATACTTCTACTCTCTTCCTGAAGATATACTGTTGGGGCCAGAATGAATTATTGTAAATGCTTCCCTAGCACCGAATTTTACTGAAATATATTCCCTTCTCAACTAAAACTAAAGCAGTCTGGGCCCTCTTGCTCATCTTCTGTCACCTTTTCTTTCTCTACTTTTGGTTACATTGAATGCTATAGATACTTAACCATGCGAATAAAACTGTCTCTGCATGAAACCCTATCTCTAAAAAAAAAATAGAAAAATTAGCCAGCATGGTAGTAGGCACCTGCAGTCCCAACTACTCAGGAGGCTGAGGCAGGAGAATCACTTGAACCCGGGAAGCGGAGGTTGCAGTGAGCTGAGATCGCACCACTGCACTCCAGCCTGGGCAACAGAGCAACACTCCATCTCAAAAATAAATAAATAAATAAAAATCAAAACAAATTGGGAGTCCTGAGATGGGGAGATTTTCTTGGATTATCTAGATTGGTCCTAAATGCAGTCACATGTGTCTTTAATCAGGCAGGGAGACTGCAGACAGAAGAGGAGAAGGCAATGTGAGCATGAAGGCAGAGATTGGAGTGAGGAAGCCACAAACCAAGGAATACCAGTAGCCACAAAAAATGGCAGG
Organism: Sapajus apella; assembly: GCF_009761245.1. Taxonomy (NCBI): domain Eukaryota; kingdom Metazoa; phylum Chordata; class Mammalia; order Primates; family Cebidae; genus Sapajus; species Sapajus apella. The sequence goes on along the minus strand of NW_022437007.1, from coordinate 7,137,760 downwards.
CGTCGAGGAGCAGATTCTCTCCTAGAAATTCTGGAATATGAAGCATCCCATCAACAATTTGATTTTGGTGTAGTGATACTTAGTTTGCACTTCTGTCCTCCAGGGAACTGTGAGAATAAATTTCTGTTATCTTAAAAAATATATATTGTTATTTCAAGTTGCATAATAAACTAATTAATTTCCAACTAAATGTAATGATATAAATGGCAATTCAACGAGGGTACATTGTCAACATAATATAACATTTTGTCCCAAATATTTCTACAGTTTATTTATGTTATACCAGCATTAATAAAATTATGTAGCCAGTCATATGACACATCTTTCTTAATTGAGGAATATACCTTCTAAAGAAAGTCATGAACTGAGTTCAAAATATAAGAAAAAAGTTATTTTATGAGGTGAGGTAGACTGGAAGCAAAATAAATCAATTACTACATTAAAATATATTCATTTTAAGTCAACTCTTTGATATATGGGTATTCACCTAAGTCTAGAAAGTTATCCATTGACTCTCATCCCAGCTTGCTGTGCTAAATTAATATTGGTCTCTGATGTTTTTAAAATTCTCTTGGCAAGATTCAAGATTTGAATGAAGAAATTTCAATAAATAGTTCACAGCTAGCGGAAAACAGCACTTTTCTATGTCTGTATTTCTGTAACACTGTTAAAATTTTCTACACATCTGTATTTCACAATAAAAATTGAGCCATATACTTCAAAAGAACCCTAAATAATAGGAAATAACATATGGTCTAGAGCAAAAGTTATTTTAAAATGTGCTCATAGGTGAAAACTTAAAAATAAAATTAATTTTCAATAGCATATATGGAGCCACCCACACTTTCTAATTACACACACATCCAGACTAATGCACCTGCAGTCTCCAAATTAATCTTAACTTCCTCAACTGTAAAATAAGAATAATAATAAGAATAAGACAAGAATAATAAGAATAATAAGCTTACTCCATAAGCTTTCATGAGGATTAAATGAGTTAATAAATATAATGTGGGCTGGTTGCCATATTATATTTATTATGCCTATAATCCCAGCACTTTGGGAGACCGAGGTGGTTGGATCACTTGAGGTCAGGAGTTGGAGACCAGCCTGGCCAAAATGGAGAAAAACACATCCCTACTAAAAATACAAAAATTAGCCAAGTGTGGTGACTCACGACTGTGATCCCAGCTACTTAGGAGGCTGAGGCACGAGAATCTCTTGAACCCAGAAAGTGGAGATTGCAGTGAGCAGAGATCATGCCACCGCACTCCAGCCTGAATAATGGAGTGAGACTCTGTCTCAAAAATAATAATAATGTGTATGATGGTATTTGATACTTGGTATGAATTGACTAAATGGCTCAAAATAAATCTTCATTTTCTTTCCAAAACTTGTTTCTTCTATTGTTCATTTACTTTTTCAAAGACATGCCTTTACCTTTCAATCCACCTAAGTTTAAAACATTCCAAATATTCCTTTTTTTCTTTTCTGAGATGGAGTGTCACTCTGTTGCCCAGGTCAGAGTGCAGTGGTGGGATCTTGGCTCACTGCAATGATCTACCTCCTGAGTTCAAGCGATTCTCCTGCCTCAGCCTCCTGAGTAGCTGGGACTACAGGCACACTCCAACATGCTTGGCTAATTTTTGAATTTTTGTATTTTTAGTAGAGATGGGGTTTCACCATATTGGCCAGGCTGATCTCAAACTCCTAATTTTGTGATCCACCTGAATGTTCTTAAATGTAAAAGGCACCACAGCTTGCTCTACTTCATTACAGTCACACTAAGCTATAGCTCCCCGGTAAAATGCTTGCCACCTTCTGTATGTAGCTACCATGTGCAGGTATGGCCTCACTGAACAATTGCACTTATCCACAGTTGGTAATAGGTCAGATGAGTGTGCTAATTTGTCAGCTGAAATGAGAAGCATTAGTTGCTCTCTATGGTTAAAATGCTAATGAAAATATTTAGCACACTACTGTTTCTAGGTGTTTTCTTAGTATACTAGAATCTGGATATGTTATAGAAATTAGATGCTACCTAAACACGGTGGCTCACACCTGTAATCCTGGCATTTGGGAAGCTGAGGCAGGGTGATCACTTGAGGTCAGGAGTTCAAGACCAGCCTGGCCAACATAGTGAAACCTTGTCTCTACTAAAAACACAAAAATTAGCTGGACACTGTGGCACATGCCTGTAGTCCCAGCTACTGGAGTACTGGGGAGGCTGAGACTGGAGAATTGCTTGAAGCCTGGAGGCAGAGGTTGCAGTGAGCTGAGAATGTGCCACTGCACCCCAGACTAGGCAACAGAGGGAGACTCTGCTTCAAAAAAAAAAAAAAATGATATTGTAACCTCTAGTTGAGAATAAGTAACCTCAGCTTCAAATATTCTAAGGCTACAAATGCTATTACTTATTTACTAATGTGGAAGCAATTAAGTTTCTTAAAGCAGAATCCTTTTGATGGTGGTAGTCAGAATTCAAGGTACCTTTCAGGTTGATGAGTTGCAGTTAATGTATAATTAGCTTAAAATGTCCTTTATATTTTAGTGATACCATAGAGAACCTCTCATTCTATTTCACAGGCTATAGTCTGTGACTTCCTACTTCGTGACACCTACTGCTAAGACCTTCCTGAAGTCATAGGTTTTCTTTTTTTTTTTTTTTTTTTTCAATTTATGTCACATTTACCTCAGACTGGTTTAAACTTGTCATATTTTTCTAATTGATAGTCTGACGTGTATGCCTACTGAGAAAGGGAAGAACGGGGTGAATATAAGTCTGCATTTCCTCACACACACCCTGCTCCAAAAACGCCTCTGCTTCCCATATCCCTCACCTCTTAAGAAGATAATCCATGACCCCATTTCACAGTCTCAGAACACAATGCCCAACTGATTCTTTAAATCACAATGTGCCTTGAAATACAAATGAGTCTTATTACATGTTTATGTCTATGAAGGATAACATGATCGACTTAATACATCTGTGCCTTTTGCTTAATGTCTAAAAAGAAAGAAAATGCAATATGTTAGAAAGGGAAAGGATGAATATCAACAGGCAAAAATAGGGGCAGAAACTTTTAATCCCTTATCTACTTTTATTAGTTGTAAAAGATTTACTATTCCAAGATCTTTATGTGCTTATGTGTCTCCTGTAGAAATCAGAGAAGGTTAAACGTGGTGATTTCATTTTGTCCCTTGGCCCAAGGAAATCAATGAAACCTATGAAATCCATCCGTAACTAGAAAAATATATAGCTTTTAATCTACAACGGGACATTTTTGATAGAGGGGCTGTTTTGTAAGGCCTAAAATGAAGGTTCAATACTATGCACTATCTTGAAATCTGATGAAATTGGAGGGCAAGTGGCATAACCGCAAGTTTCCCTACTATTTTGCTTTCTTGAATCAAGTCACCTAGCAGAACAATTTTTATTAGGGGAAACAGGAGGGCTTTCTGCTTATGCCTGAGTGTCAGGCTTTAGTTCCCTGCCAGTTTGCAGAATTATTCAAACAATCCAATCACATCCTTCCCTGAGAACCAGATAGCAACCACCCTCTACATATTACAAAGCTTGCCTTCCATATCCCTTGACTGTTCACTCTGTTCCCAAGTGCAGGCCAGTGTAGTTCTGCGTAGCATCCAATGTCCTCCTTCCTGAAGTTATGAGTATATGTAACTAAAATATTGCTACCAATCTCATTTATCCAATGTCAAAGATCGTGGATTTGACATACATCCCTGTAACCCTAGGATGGGGAAACCTTCTCTCACCAGTGGGCTGAATGAGATCTAGTAACAATGGACAACCAAAAAACAAAGGTGGTGGGAAACAGTAAATATGACTGAGCAAACTGGAACATATGGTCAACCTAGTCAGAACATTTGTCTCTGGGAACTTAAATCAATAGAAGAAATAGGAAGGAACTGAAGGAGAATAAATTCCTAATCTATAAGCACCAAATAGATAAGATTTATTGTTTCATTTAGCCTGCAACCGCAAACTCATGCTTTTGTCTGACTGCTCATTCATACATGTACTTATTCATTTAACAACTTATCAATTTCTTTAAAATACGTATTGATCATCTATTTTGTATTGGATACTTTGGCAGAAACTAAAAATGTAAAAATAAAGCATAGCTTTTGCCCTTGAGGAGTTTTCAACCTAAACCCCCAGAAACACACACACAAAAAAAACAACAATAAAATGTTCTCACCATAGGAATCGGAGATCCTAGGTACATTTTCCCATAATATATTTTGTGCATGGTGGTTAGATTTAGAATACTTCTGTCCAATAAAAATCTATGCAAACTGCACATGTAATTTTGTACTTTCTGGTAGCCACATTAAAAGGGGAAAAAGAAATAGGAGAAATTAATTTTATTAATACGTTTTATTTAACCCAACATTTAGGCTATTATTTCTGTATGTAATTATATAGGAATTATTAAAGATATATTTTACATCCTATAATCCATCTAAGACTTCAAAGTGTAATATGCACTTAACACTTACAGCACATCTCAATTTGGGTGCTAAATTTTCATTGAAAATACTTGATATGCATTTAGGTATTCCAACATGCACAACTGAAAAATTGATTCTGATATCCAACATATTCCAAACATATTTAAAAGTAACATAAAAGTTGTAATCATTGTTTCTAATACCTGAGTGAGTACTAAAAAGCATTTTCCTTTAATATTAAACTCCACATTCACAAAACTGGTTCAGTTCTTGAAGAATTTGTTTGACTAAAGCAAAGGCACATCAGTTTCAAGACAGATTCTTTCCACATTAACTAAATAATTCTTGTGTAACATAGAACTGAAAGAATTACATAAATTGAAAAAACTCTAAATATATTAATATTTAAAAGTTTTTTTTTCAAATGTTTTCTTCTTTTCTTACTTAACACTCTCAATTATAATTAAGATCCTTGACATATTGATTTATGTTAGAAAAATGTGTAAGACGAATATTATCGATTTGCATTATGAAAACGATCAGTTTCAACTAAAGCTTTATACTTGTCCAGCAAAGTCACAAATAAGCTTTCCTTTTCATTTGGAGTTTCAAATTTAGCTTATTCACATTCAGTGTGCATTGGTGAAAAAAAAATTCACACTCTCATTTTGTCTTTGGTTATTGGACATTTTTTAAATATTCCTTTTGTTTAGAAAAATCACGAACTGGAATAATAGTACAGTTCATCTTTGTCAAACTCTTGCATGACTCAACCAACAAGTATTAACAATATAAGTTGATTATATAACATTTATTGTTTTCGTTTTTTTCGACGTTTTATATATTCTGAATGATTCTAACAACTGTATCCATGACAATTTTTATGAAATATATTTTAGGAAACTATGCACAATATTTTTTAACAAATAGCTTTAACATGTATCTTGCAACTGAGCAAAGTAATAAGGGAAATACCAATATTTTACTTTAAAATTTGATTTTTTAAATCAAACCTAACTAGAGCATTGCTTGCTGTGATTAAAACTAATTTTTCGTGTTAGCTGAAAACTTTTCTTTGATAGATATATAAAATTTTGAATATCTATGCCAAAAGTTTAATATTTAAGGCCACAACCTGGTAACATTTCTTTGTCAATTTGAAAATCTTCTGAGACAAACTGTACCCAAAGTATTAACTGGGCAGTGTTTTATATCACATAAATCATCTAAAAGTTTTTTCAATCTTATTTTAAATTTTATAAATATTGAAAGAATTGAAATTTGATACTGGTAGAAATTTTTATATTCTAAAGTCAGTGGCTTAAAGATCTTTAATTTTTTGCTTGCTTCCCCTTCACCTTCTCCCATGATTGTAAGTTTTCTGAGGCATCCTTAGCCATGCCTCCTGTACAGCCTGAGAAACTTTGAGTCAATTAAACCTCTTTTCTTCATAAATTACCCAATCCTAGGTAGTTCTTTATAGCAGTGTGAGAACAGACTAATACACCAAAATCACCATGTCTGGTGTTAAATTATTTTTTACACGATAAACATCTTTTTAATTTTACTTCATCACAACAAGTTGCAAATGTTACTGTGAAATTTGCAGCATTGCTTTTTCCAATTTCTTTTTTTCTGTAAAGCTCCATAGCAGTTGTACTAATATCACTACTGGATTCTGTATCAATAGTATGCCTTCACTTTTAATTTGAAATTTTATCCATACTTATTCTTTTCAACTAGCAAGATATTTTAATTATAATTATATTATAAGTAGAATAATAACATGTATTTCAGCTTAATTACCAATTCTAACTTGCATAGCTATTCCTAAAACTCATGCTGTCTGCATAAAATACAGCATTCAAACAAATGTGCGGTGATGTTACATCAATCACTTAAAATAATCATTCAAATTGATGCAATCCATTGGCTGTAACTAGATTGGAAACGTGCCTGTGTGCAATAATACAAACAATACACAGACCCAACACAAGCACACTCCAGGAGAATGATGGAAAGGTAAAAGTGAACTATAGTCCCCCCTGGACAATAAAGACTAGTTAAGTGGGAAAATATTTCATGCTGCTGAGACCGGGTTCCGGGGCACGGGGGAAGGCTCAGCTCACCAGCTAGAATGTGTTCTTCCAGGCACTTGGTCCCTCACTCACCCAAGAATGGGAGGGAGGACCTGGTAGGGCGCCTTGAGCAATTAAGCAAATATCAGACCCCAAAGAGTTTTGCAGGAAGTGATTTATTTAGGCAACGAGAGAGAGAGAGAGAGAAAAGGGAGAAAGAAAAAGAGAGAGAGCAGCTTCCATGAGTTCGTGGAAGGAGATCCGGAAATGGAGTCCACCTGGATGTGGGAGAAAGGGACTTTTAACCTGGGAAGTATTCCCCCCCCACTTCAAATTTTTTGCGCTATGAAAGGAGTTCCTCTAAACTTCCGGTGGAATTATTAACTTTTGATTTTTTTTCATGCCTGCAAAAGTCAAACAAGACCTCTAGTCTCCCAGATGGAGACGTGGGTAGGGGTATGGCACTGCGAACTTCTTGCCTTTGAAACTACGCCCCCTTGTGGGCCCGGAAAGAGAATACGTTCCTTCACTACTACAATTTTTGTATTTAAATTTTAACTAATTAAGCAAATGAGAAATTCAGTTCTTCAGTCATAGCAACCACATTTTAAGTACTCAGTGTTTACATGTGTCTCGTGATTACCACAATAGACAATGTAGATATGAAGATATTCCCATCATTACAGAATATTTTGGATAGTACCGGTCTGGAGTATAAATAATATAGAAATGATAAATTATATAGGATTTCAGGGAAGTTCCAAAAAACAAACACCATGAGTAATATAATTTTCATGGGAAAAATGTAGCTCTCACACAACTTTTGTACAAGACTTGAGGATTTCCCAAATTATCCACTTTAATATGATTTATTGGCGTAATTACTTAAAAGAATAATAATATATATTTGGCTGGAAAGCTTAAATATTTTTGAAAGCTACCTGTTCTTTTTCAACATTGTTAACAATGTAAGACCATTTTTTCGTACCATTAAATATTAGTAACAATATTTGAAATAATCTATTATCTTTGTTTAGATTATCTAAAATAATTCACAAGAATAACTTCACAATATTTCACTTTCAAAAAAAATACCAATTTTGATCATTTCTGTTTTCTTTCAAACTTATGCTAAAACACAAACAAAAACCTATACATAACCTATCAATATTTCTGAAAAAGATCCAGTCATATATGGAATTGAAGCAGCATAAAACAGGCAATAATTATATTTAATCCACTGCACTACAAATAGTAGATACCTACTAAGTTTCTGATGAACCTAACTGATCTCAGTTTATGTTTTGTAAACCAGGTACTTGCCTAAATTGCCAGTTTATATTTTGTTTTTACAAAAGTAATAACTTTTAAGTTTTATCTAAGTTTCCTCCAAAAACCATAATCTTTTCCTGTAACATACAGGGATACATTTCATATTTAGTAATATAAACAGGGTATCATTATTTATTTCACTTTCTTACTCTGTAGATGATATTGAAAGTAAAGTAGACAAAGCAGTTATCAGTATCATAGAGAACAAAATAAAAACAAATCATTTTATTTATATGTACATAAAATTGCAGTGAAAGAAGTTTGGAAGTATTAGCGTTTAGTTCCATCACATATGCCCTGTATCCAGATGAATAAACTGAACTAGGCAGAGAGACTTGTTTTGAGTTAGCCATTTCTGTTAGACTAACCTACAAACAGGTATGGAGATGTGAGCAAATAAAAACTCCTAGAGTCCTGCAATTTCATTTCTTGAATCAAGTTGAAATTTAAAATTAAAATTATTTCTCACCATAAAATTTGAAAGAAATGATGTATTCGTCTACTTAGGTTGCCATAACAAAATACTACAGACTGGGAGGCTTAAACAATGAAAATTTATTTCTAACAGTTCTGGAGGCTGGAAAGTCCAAGATCAGCATCCCATCATGGTAGAGTTCTGGTGAAGGCTTTCTTCCCGGCTTGTAGTCAGCTGCCTTCTTTCTGTTTCCTCATGTGGCAGAGAAAGAAAGAGAGCAAGTGCCCTGGTACAATTATACTCATACGGAAGACTTCATCTGTCTTTTATTCTGAAGTGAAGAGAGCGGGCAATGTTGCGGCTCCAGGCATCACCCTAACAAAATATATGTAAATATAACATGCCCAAAAGACTAGCCCCAATTTGACTCTAGGGTTCAGATCTTTGAATACCATACAGCTCCTGTCCAGACTAAAAACAGCTTCTCCTTGGTCCCTCCTAAGGTATTACATCCTAGGCTGGAAGCTTCTCTTTCCTTTTCTCACAGCCTCCTAAGAGCCAAGAAGAAAAGACGTATGTGGGATGGATGCGTACACGGCAAGTGTGGGAAAGGAGGTGTCTAATTCTTTTTGATTCAACTTTTCTCTTACTGAGGAAGACAAGCATAATGACCTGACTCTGTCATTTATCATCTGACTCCTGATTTGTTCATGATTAAAAGTAAAAATAGACTAATTTTCTAGACTCTAAATCTAAGTATGTACTTTGTTCCATTTTCAAGGGCAGAGAAACATCTACAGAAAGAAAACACCAGTCTTCCTGATTCATATATTTATTTTTCAGTACATACTGTAAGAGTAGCTAATCACAAAACCACTCACAATATCTTTTATAATACCTCAAAGGCATATATTATAAAATTATTATCAGAAAGTGTGCCTATATAGAATTAAAGCCCAGAATTTTTAGAAGTAATAGTAAACTCAGACATTTATAAGGGCATTTTATTTTTTTAAAAAAACTGGTTATTCAATGGGCTCTCCTTAATCTAGCTTATTTTCTCAGTTGTTTAGTTCAGAAAGTTTATGCATGGAGAACAAACTACTGGATTTGATTTTGTCTTTGAAGGGATTTTAGATTCCTATTTATCACATGCCTGTGTTAGAAATCATACTAGATATTGTAAAGATCTATGTTTAAAAGTTTACTAAGGAAAATATGGTAGTGGCAGAGCCTGTGAGTGCTCAATAACTGTTAAATGAATGACTGTGTGATTGAATGGGTGTTCTTTAAACAAAACCTCACATCTATTATAATAATTTAGTTTCTCTATTTTATTTTTACTTTCATTTTGGGAGCAGAGGTTGATATTAGGATTAAGTAGAGTGAAAAAATTGAAAAAGTGCATTTTGTTGTTGTTGTGCTTTAGTTTCTGGGGTACATGTGCAGATCATGTAGGATTGTTGCATAAGCACACACAGGGCAATGTGGTTTGCTGCCTCCATCCCCCCTCGTCACCTACATCTGGCATTTCTCTCCATGGTATCCCTCCCGGACCTCCCCACCCACCGCTGTCCCTCCCTTACCCCACCCCCAGCAGACCCCAGTGTGTGATGCTCCCCTCCCTGTGTCCATGTGTTCTCATTGTTCAACACTCACCTGTGAGGGAGAACATATGGTGTTTGATTTTCTGTTCTTGTGTCAGTTTGCTGAGAACGATGGTTTCCAGATTCATCCATGTCCCTACAAAGGACACAGACTCATCGTTTTTTATGGCTGCATAGTATTCCATGGTGTGTATGTGCCACGTTTTCCTTGTCTACTCTATCGTTGATGGGCATTTGAGCTGGTTCCAGGTCTTTGCTATTGTAAACAGTACTGCTATGAACATACGTGTGCATGTGTCTTAATAATTGAATGATTTATAATCCTTTGGGTATATACCCAGTAATGGGATTGCTAGGTCAAATGGAATTTCTATTTCTAGGTCCTTGAGGAAGCGCCACACCATCTTCCACAATGGTTGAACTAGCTTACACTCCTACCAACTGTGTAAAAGTGCTCCTATTTCTCCACATCCTTTCCAGCATCTGTTGTCTCCAGATTTTTTAATGATCGCCATTCTAACTAGCGTGAGGTGGTATCTCAATGTGGTTTTGAGTTGCATTTCTCTGATAATCAGTGATGATGAGCATTTTTTCATATGTTTGTTGGCCTCATATGTGTCTTCTTTGGAAAAGTGTCTGTTCATATCCTTTGCCCACTTTTGGATGGGTTTGTTTGTTTTTTCTTGTAAATCTGTTTTAGTTCTTTGTAGATTCTGGATATTCGCCCTTTGTCATATGGGTAGATTTCAATAATTTTTTCCCACTCTGTTGGTTGCCAGTTTGCTCTAATGATTGTTTCTTTTGCTGTGCAGAAGGTCTAGAGTTTAATAAGGTCCCATTTTTCTATTTTGGCTTTTGTTGCCAATGCTTTTGGTGTTTTAGTCATGAAGTCTTTGCCTATGCCTATATCCTGAATGGTTTTGCCTAGGTTTTCTTCTAGGGTTTTTATGGTGTTAGGTCTTATGTTTAATTCTTCAATTCATCTGGAGTTAATTTTAGTATAAGGTGTCAGGAAAGGGTCCAGTTTCTGCTTTCTGCACATAGCTAGCCAGTTTTCTCAACAGCATTTATTAAACAGGGAATCCTTTCCCCATTGCTTGTTTTTGTCAGGTTTGTCAAAGATGAGATGGTTTTAGATGTGTGGCATTGCCTCCATGATCTCTGTTCTGTTCCATTGGTCTATATCTCTGTTTTGGTACCAGTACCATGCTGTTTTGATTACTGTAGCCTTGTACTGTCATTTGAAATCAGGTAGCATGATGCCTCCAGCTTTGTTCTTTTTGCATAGGATTGTCTTGGCTATGCGGACTCTCTTTTAGTTTCATATGAAGTTTAAGGTGGTTTTTAAATGACCACTTCTGTGAAGAAGGTCATTGGTAGCTTAAAGGCAATAGCATTGAATCTTTAAATTACTTTGGGCAGTACGGCCATTTTCACAATACTCATTCTTCCTAAATATGAACATGGAATGTTTCTCCATCTGTTTGTGTCCGCTCATTTCCTTGAGCAGTGATTTGTAGTTCTCCTTGAAGAGATCCTTTACATCCTTTGTTAGTTGTATTCCTAGGCATTTTATTCTCTTTGGAGCAATTGTGAATGGGAGTTTGCTCATTTTTTGGCTCTCTTTAAGTCTGTTATTGGTGTATAGGAAAGCTTGTGATTTTTACATATTGATTTTGTATCCTGAGACTTTGCTGAAGTTACTTATCAGTTTCAGGAGATTTTGGCCTGAGATGATAGGGTCTTCTAAATATACAATCATGTCATCTGCAAATAGAGACAATGTGACTTCCTCTTTTCCTAATTGAATACCCTTTTTTTTTTTCTTGCCTAATTGCTCTGGCTAGAACTTCCAATACTACATTGAATAGGAGTGGTGAGAGAGGACATACTTGTCTAATGCCAGATTTCAAAGGGAATGCTTCCAGTTTTTGCCCATTCAGTATGATATTGGCTGTAGGTTTGTCATAAATAGCTTTTATTGTTTTGAGATATGTTCCTTCAATACATAGTTTATTGAGAGTTTTTAGTATAAAAGGCTGTTGAATTTTGTCGAAGGCTGTCTCTGCATCTATTGAGATAATCATGTGGTTTTTGTCTTTGGTTCTGTTTATGTGGTGAATTACGTTTATAGACTCGCGTATGTTGAACCAGCCTTGCATCCCCATAATGAAGCCTACTTGATCATGATGAACAAGCTTTTTGATGTGTTGTTGCAATTGGTTTGCCAGTATTTTATCAAAGATTTTTACATCTATGTTCATCATGGATATTGGCCTGAAGTTTTCCTTTTTTGTTGAGTCTCTGCCAGGTTTTGGTATAAGGATGATATTGGTTTCATAAAACAATTTGGGAAGAATTCCTTCTTTTTATTTTTATTTTAGGTATTTTTATTTCTCCAATTTTGTTATTTATAAGGAGTGGCTGAAATAAAAAATATAATTGAGTCCCATCATCATCATCATCATGGAAATGGCTTTAAGAGAAAACTGGTCAGGCGAATATTATTGCTTCCCATTGCTTCCCCATTTCTGTTGTTTGGAATAGTTTCAGAAGGAATGGTACCAGCTACTCTTTGTACATCTGGTAGAATTCAGCTGTGAACTTGTCTGGACCTGGACTTTTTTTTTGTTGGTAGGCTATTAATTTCTTCCTCAACTTCAGTCATTGTTAATGGTCTGTTCAAGGTTTCAACTTCTTCCTGGTTTAGGCTTGGGAGGGTGCAAGTGTCCAGGAATTTATCCATTTCTTCCAGGTTTACTGGTTTATGTGTGTAGATTGTTTGCAGTAATCTCTGATTGTAGTTTGTATTTCTATGTAGTCAGTAGTGATATCCCCTTTAGCATTTTTTACTGCATCTCTTTGATTCTTCTCTCTTTTCTTTTTTATTAATTTGGCTAGTGGTCTGTCTATTTTGTTGATATTTTCAAAAAACCAGCTCCTGGATTTACTGATTTTGTGAAGGGTTTTTGTGTCTCTCTCTACTTCAGTTCTGCTCTGATCTTAGTTATTTCTTGTTTTCTGCTAGCTTTTGAGTTTTTTTTATCTTGCCCTCTAGCTTTTTCAATTTTGATGATAGGGTGTCAATTTTAGATCTTTCCTTGCTTCTCTGGTGGGCATTTATTGCTATAGATTTGCCTCTAGACACTGCTTTAAATGTGTCCCAGAGATTCTGGTATGTTGTGTCTTCATTCTCAATGGTTTCAAAGAACATTTTTATTTCTGCCTTCATTTCATTGTTTATCCAGTTGACATTCAGGAGCCAGTTGTTCAGTTTCCATGAAGTTGTGCACATCTGAGTTAGTTTCTGAATACTGAGTTCTAATTTGATTGCCCTGTGGTCTGAGAGACTGTTATGATTTCTGTTCTTTTGCATTTGCTGAGGAGTGATTTACTTCCAATTATGTGGTCAATTGTAGAGTAGGTGCTATGTGGTGCTGAGAAGAATGTATATTCTGTGGATTTGGGGTGGAGACTTCTGTAGATGTCTATTAGGTCTGCTTGGTCCAGATCTGAGTTCGAGTCCTGGATATCCTTGTTAATTTTCTTTCTCGTTGATCTAATATTGACTGTGGAGTATTAATGTCTCCCACTATCATTTTATGGGAGTCTAAATCTCTTTGTATGTCCTTAAGAACTTGCTTTATGTACCTGAGTGCTTCTGTATTGGGTGCATATATATTTAGCATCATTAGTTCTTCTTGATGCATTGATCATTTTACCGTTATGTAATGTCCTTCTTTGTCTCTTTTGATCTTTGTTGTTTTGAAGTCTAATTTATCAGAGACTAGAATTGCAATTCCTGCATTTTTTGCTCTCCATTTGCTTGATAAACCTTCCTCCATCCATTATTTTCAGCCTATGTGTGTCCTTACACTTGCGGAAACAGTACACCAATGGGTCTTGATTGTTTATCCAATTTACCAGTCTGTGTCTTTTGATTGTTGCATTTAGCCCATTTACATTTAAGGTTAATATTGTTATGTGTGAATTTGATCCTGCCATTTTGATGCTAGCTGGTTGTTTTGCCCATTAGTTGACACAGTTTCTTCATTGTGTTGATGCTGTTTACCATTTGGTATCTTTTTGGAGTGGCTGGTGCTAGTTTTTTCTTTCTATGTTTTTAGTGCTTCTTTCAGTAGTTCTTGTAAGGCAGGCCTGGTGGTGACAAAAATCTCTCAGCAATTGTTTGTCCATAAAGGATTTTCTTTGTCCTTCACTTATGAAGCTTATTTTGGCTGGATATGAAATTCTAGGTTGAAAGTTCTTTCCTTTAAGGATGTTGAATATTGGCCCCCACTCTCTGCTGGCTTGTAGGTTCTACAGAGATCCACTGTGAGTCTGATGGGCTTCCCTTTGTGGGTAATCCAACCTTTCTCTCTGGCTTCCCTTAGCATTTTTTCCTTCATTTCAACCCTGGTGAATCTGATGATTATGTGACTTGGGTTTGCTCTTCTTTAGGAAAGTCTTTGTGGTATTCTCTTAATTTCCTGGACTTGAATGTTGGCCTGCTTTACTAGGTTGGGGAAATTCTCCTGGGTAATATCCTGAATAGTGTTTTCCAGCTTGGATTCATTCTCTCTGTCACATGATTTAGATGACTTATGTGATATAAAACACTGCCCAGTTAATACTTTGGAGCCAGTTTGTCTCAGAAGATTTTCCAGCTTGGATTCATTCGCTCTGTCACATTCAGGTACACCTATCAAATGTTGATTATGTCTTTTCACATAATCCCATATTTCTTGGAGGTTTTGTTTATTTCTTTTCACTCTTTTTTCTCTATTCTTGCCTTCTAGTTTTATTTCATTGAGTTGATCTTCAATCTCTGATATCCTTTCTTTTGCTTGGTTGATTCAGCTATTGAAAGTTGTGTATACTTCGCAAAGTTCCAGTGCTATGTTTTTCAGCTCCATCAAGCCATTTATATTCTTCCTAAGTTGTTTATTCTAGTTAGCATCTCATCTTACCTCTTTTCTAGGTTCTTAGTTTTTTTGCATTGGGTTAGCACATGCTCTTTTAGCTCTGAGAAGTTTGTTATTACCCACCTTCTGAAGCCTGTTTTTGAAAATTCATCAGATTCATTTTCCATCCATCTTTGATTCCTAGCTGGTGAGGAGTTGTGATCCCTTCGAGGAGGAGAGGCATTATGGTTTTTGGTGTTTTCATCCTTTTTACACTGGTTTCTCCTCTTCTTAGTGTCTTTATCTACCTGTGGTCTTTGTAGTTGGTGTCTTTCAGATGGGGTTTCTGAGTGGACGTCCTTTATGTTGTTGTTGAAATTATTTCTTTCTGCTTCTTAGTTTTCCTTCTAACAGTCAGGCCCCTCTGCTGTAGGACTGCTGGAGGTCCACTCCAGACCCCGCTCTCCTGGGGATCACCCACAGGGCCTGCAGAACAGCAAGGGTTGCCACCGTTTTCTTCCTCTGCTATCCATGTTCCACAAGGGTACCTGTCAGATGTCAGCCTGAGCTCTCCTTTATGAGGTGTCTCTTTGTGTATACAGGGGTCAGGGAGTTGCTTGAGGAGACAGTCTGTCCCTTATAGGAGCTCAAGTGCATGCTGGGAGCTCTGTTGTTCCATGAAGGTACATTTAAGTCTACTGCAGTGGAACTCATCTGCCTCTTTTCCCAGGGGCTCTTTTTCCCAATGCTCTTTTCCCAGGTGCTCTGTTCTAGGAAGGTAGGCTTTATTTATAAGTTCCTGATGTGCTGCTGTCTTTTTTCATAGATGCCCTGCCCCACATGGAGTAGTCTAGTCACAGTCTGCCAGCAGAGGTGTTGCTGAGCTGCCGCAGGCTCTGTCCAGCTGCTGTGTGAACTGCCTTGGTAGTGGCGGACTGTCTTGGTAGTGGAGGATGCCCTTCCCCACACTGAGCTGGACCAGCTGTGCTTGCTGCCAAACTCTCAACCCAGAGAGTTTCAGATTGCTTGTTTTGTGGGGGTGGTATCCGCAGAGCCAGATCATCTGGCTTCCTGTCTCAGCCCCAACCCTTTCAGTTGAATGGGTGGCTCTGTCTCCTAGGTGTTTCAGGCGCCAGTCAAAATGGCATCCCAGACTTGTGTGAGTTTCTGGGCACCGAGCCAGCACCAGCTGAAACCGCTGCGCTGAAATCTCATGGCCCCAAAATGTCCTGGTCTGTGGGCAGTGAAAACTTGTTTGGAAATATGGTGAGCACTCGCACTCTGCACTGTTATTGCTGAGAACTGTGCTCTGGAGCTGTTCCTTTTCGGCCATCTTGGATCAAAAACTACCAGCTCTTCTATAACTATTGGTTTGTATGCCTACTACTCTTCCTTGGCTGTGCACTCCAGGAGGTACAGACCATATGTCCTTCCTTTTATCTTTTGCCACAAATGTGTATGTCTTGAATCAATGAATAATTATCTCCATTTATACAAATGAAGACCTAGACTCAGAAATACTGCCCCCTCCCGACATCACAGGCTGGGTCCACAAAAGTTCATTTTTAAAACATCAAAACTATTATGAATCAGTGACAACATCTACATATAAGAAAATGTTTAATGTTTAATTTTGGAATCACACAGTAACCCATTAAATATCAAATCTAATGTCTTCCTCCTTGACAATGATATGTAGATCCTAATAATTTACACTTAGTCTAAATGAAAATTTATCATGATTGATATACAACAAAAAGTCATTATGAAATTTCATAAAGAATACAATTATAAAATGATTCAGGGTCTAGAAAGTGTTGGTGAGTTTTAGCTATGATTAAGAGACTCCCAGACTTCCCATTACTCATTTTATTTAGATTAACTGAAAGAATATTGTTGGGGGCTAACCAAGCACAGCAACCAAATCGTTACAATATATATGTTTCTTCAGCTCCTTTTTATTACACTAAAAACATAAAGTTTACTAAATTAGGCAATTCGTAGTCAAAGGCAGTCAAGCCTCACTTGATTCCATAAACATGGGCTGGAGAAACTCTGCATATAGCAGGATTCCATTTATGTGCTACGATTTTGCTTCAATTGAATTTTTCTTTGTTTAGACTTTTGAATGTTTCCTTTTTGATCTTTTATATCAATGTATCTTGACTATATAAGGCTGCTTTTTTAAGAACAGATTTGGTATGGAAATTGTTTTAGAAAAATATTTCACTCTATTGCAAGTTCAATGGTCTCATGTTGATTGATAGAGTCATAAGTTCAAAAGCATGTTACAGAACATAATTAATTTAATATGAAAGTACTTTAATATGAAAGATGACTGGCTTGAATATGAAAAGAATTTCATGTTTCTTATGTAAGATATTCAGAAAATGTTAACCTAGTTCCATTCGTTTTCAAGACTTGTGACTACTCATATCAAGTCCTTCTCACATTAAGAGATCCAAGATACAAGAGCTGTTAAAAATTGTGGAAGTCCTATTTAGGAGCCCATGTGATGTATAGTTTGTCAAAAAACATTTTATCAAAAGGGAAATAGATAAGGAAACTGACAATTTAACTTTCTCCCTCTAAATAAGCTCTGAAATTCATATACAATCATTTTTGGTCGGTTTGTTTCGCTGACTTAACAGTTGTCAAAAATCACAGCAGGGTAACATGACTCGTAAATTATGCTATCTATTAAAAATTGAATTCATGCCTAAAGCAATACAGTCAGTGAAGCATGTACAAGTTGAATAGTGCATCTCATTAATGATGAGATGATATTGTGGCCAAAAGTAGGAATTCTCTTAAGAAACCAACTGAATTTTCTTTGTCATCAACCACCCACATAACATGATCCTCTGGTGGTTTATTACCAAGTGGTAAACAAGTCTGCAAAATGTCAATGTCACCAGATTGTAACAATGATCTATGGTTTTGAAAAATAAGGTTGATATAAACAGCTTATTATTAAATATCAACTACATGTTAATATATAGATACACTCTAGGTAAAATTATCTGATAAATACCATCATTAAGTAATATTGGGAACATGATCCATTATGATATCATCACATTTCCATCCTGGTTAACATTTAGTTGGTGTTTGTAGATCACAGCAATAAAAGCTTATTAAAAACTCAAAGCATTCCCACACATTTCTACAGAGTTTTAAAGTCAAAAATACCTTGGCCTGGCACGATGACTCACACCTGTAATCCCAGCATTTTGGGAGGCCGAGGCAGGCAGATCATGAGGTCAGGAGATGGAGACTATCCTGGCCAAATCGTGAAACCCTGTCTCTACTAAAAAAAGGAGAAAATTAGCTGGACATAGTGGTGCTTGCCTATATCCCAGCTACTCGGGAGGCTGAGGAAGGAGGATCATTTGAACCAGGGTGTCGAAGGTTGCAGTGAGCCAAGATTGCACCAAAAAAAAAAAAAAAAACTCTTGAAGAAGGTGGGAGCTATATTTGTTCCTTCTTCTTGATTTCTAGAGAATGCTCCAAGGTTTAGGAGAAGATGGAAGAATTGCAGAGTAATACCTGGTTGACGAAATAACCTGTACAACCAATGCCTGGGACAAAACTCATCTATGTGACCTTCACATGTACCCCCAAACCTAAAATAAAATTTTAAAATAAATAAATAAAAATAAACAAGTTAGAAGTTTAGTTTCCCTTTGGATTTTCAGTTTCAGGGCATGCAAAACAGCCTGCAATGCCCTTTGTAGCCCTAGAAAACTGACAAAGGAGCTCTGAAAAGTCTTCAGACGCTGGGACTGGTTACAGCTTTTTCTTCTGTTATTTCTAGGATGAAGCCCTCACAATCATTATCCAAGATGGAAATCCAGTCATCACATCTATGTACCAAACCGCAGGACGGAAAGACAAAGACTGAAGGGCAAACAAGTGCACCAGCTGTTTCTGAGGGGATACTTCTAGAAACTGCGCAGAACACTTCCATTTATACCCCATTGGCTAGAACCCACTCACCAGCCCTCACCTAGCAGTAAGGGAGAATGGAAAATACAGTTTTTGTTTTGAAGGCCGCATGCCTTGATAAAATTTCTGTTTCTATGGAGGAGGCAAGAGATACTGAAGAACAACTAGATTAGAATGACTTTCCCCATGTTTCTAAGTAAGTGTTTTGCCCTTTTGATAAGACCGTGGTTTCCTCACTCTAAAATGCAGTCTCATGCAGAAATAGGAGCATCAGATTGCTGAGCTGGACAAGTAAGTTGCACAAGAAAACAAAAAGGTAAAATTAGCCTGACATCCTGTTTTAAACCAAAGCAGCT
Organism: Sapajus apella; assembly: GCF_009761245.1. Lineage (NCBI taxonomy): Eukaryota > Metazoa > Chordata > Mammalia > Primates > Cebidae > Sapajus > Sapajus apella. Next base: position 7,118,644 of record NW_022437007.1, on the reverse strand, counting down.
CAAATGGCAGTTTTTGCCTGAAGGGAAGTTGGACTACAGTTAGTACTGAATTACGTTTTGTCTATGGAAAACTTGACCTTCATGCAAGACACTGATTTGGCAGCTTTTAACAAGTTTTGAAACTACACTCCTCTATTCTAGCATCAAGAGTCTTCCTCATTGGCAGGTAGCATCCTTTGAAATCAGCATTAAGGTGAGCATGAGAAGAAGATTTTCAAGTGCACAGATTTGGAGGACTAAAGCCTTGGATGTCATTCATCAATGCATTGTTAAGGTTAAGGCCTAATGAGCAGACAACTGTTGAGCAATTAAATCAGTTATTTTTAGATTGTGCTACATATATCAAAGGCTGAAGTCTATCTGACCTTTGGGATAATTATCAAAACTAATTCACTAGCTTCTCCTTCTTCCTGAAGGCTACTAGGCCTTTGTCACTGAATTATACTGTCTTAAGCAGTTTTAAAACACCAGAAAGTGGAAGACAGTGTGGTGATTCCTCAAGGATTAAAAATAAAATAAAATAAATAAAAATAAAAATAAATAAAAAATAAAACTCCAGGGAAAATTTCCTTTCTTTTATGAGACATATAATTTCCAACGATTTAATCCTGTCTGTATTAATATTTTTGCTCAGTTTATAGTGTTATTTCATTAAATCTCACCAATGACTTCTATATGGTGTTCATAATCAGCAACAAGTAGCTTTAATATTTTATGACACCTAGGTAGAAGGAAGGAGAAACTGCATATTTATAGTACGATTCCTCTTGCCTTCACTTTCCGCCATGGTAACAAAGGTCGGGTGGCTATTTTTCTCATTGTTTTCCCATTGTGGCTGCGAGACAAGTATCAGAATCTGCAATTTGAATTTAAAGACATTAAATTACTTCCTAAGTATCCCAAAGAACCTCTAATAAAACCCCAAAGCTCCATGGATCAGGTAAGGGCTATCTAACAACACACAATCTGATGAAATTCAGAAGGGCAAATATTCGGAAAACAGAATGGATTCTAAGTACAAATAAGCAAATGAAGTATTTTCTTGAATGATTGAAAACCATATCTATGACTATCTCCAAGGCTGATTGGCAAAGTAAAAGAGTTTTACTCTTTGGGAGGTGGAGGCAGGTGGATCATGATGACTTCAAGACATCGAGGCCATCCTGGTCAACACGGTGAAACCCTGTCTCTACTAAAAATACAAAAAATTAGCTGGGCATGGTGGCGCATGCCTGTAATCCCAGCTACTCAGGAGGCTGAGGCAGGAGAATTGCCTGAACCCAGGAGGCGGAGGTTGCGGTGAGCCGAGATCGCGCCATTGCACTCCAGCCTGGGTAAAAAGAGCGAAACTCCGTCTCAAAAAAAAAAAAAAAAAAAGTTTTACTTACTCAAAAGCAAAATATAAATTGAAAGTTAAAAAATTCCACAAAATAATAAAAACAACATAGACATGGTACCCAACTTTACTGAAATCAAGTATACAGTGTCACCTTCACTAACAAAACAATTAGCATAAAGAAGGGTGGGATTTGTTAGAAACATGATAAAACTTCCTACTTGTTGATATTTTGCTTCACTCCATATGAAATATTTATTTTCTTTTAGAGTCATGTATGCTATCCATAATCTCAGGAAGCTATTAATAATCCAATATATTCAATACACTCCAGCATAAACCCTGATATACCTTAGTGTTTCCTGCTTATTTGCTTCTTCCCACTGTTGTATCACATATCTTTACAATAATCCCAAATATATATCATTTCTCCCTTTATCTACAAGACTGAAAAGGTATAGAGTGGTTACTAAAATGTTGCATTTCTTTTAATTGTTGCTTAACTAGCTTTTACATATGAAATTATTTGCTTTTTCTCATGAATCAATACTTTTTGTCTGTTTATTAAATCAATAGCAGTGTTTAATTATTAAAATATATTGAGGCAATCTTGAAGGTATATCATTTGACACTATTTCCATGAGAAACCAACATGGGCAACCGTATCAGGCTTTTCAGGGACCTGAGTTTTATCGTAATGACTGCCTGAAAACATTACGCCAGGTTAATAATGTTCGGGGCTCTTTCCTGAGGCAATTTAAAATGAGAACATTTATTTTTACTCTCCCCATTGGAGCCAGAATTACATCAGGCATACAGCTGTAACTTTTTATTCTCTCTTATCCTGACAGGCGGGGAGACAGTGGCTACTTTCCTCCCCTGTAAACCACATTTGACTATAAACTAATGAGGTGATGAAGGCTTACTCATCAACACCTTCCGTCAAGTAGGATCAACTTGACATATCCTGATAAGCCAAAAGTTCGATGGGAAAGAAAAATATACCTTGGGGACCAACCAAACAAAAAATAATTTCCTATCTTCACAACTTTCTTGAAATGACAAATGTACTCACATTTTCTTTCCAAAATAAAGAAAGAAACAAAAAATATTACTTATCTAAAGAAGAAAGGAATTTGTAAATACCTTATTCAATTTTTACTTTCGTTACTTATTTCATTTTTAAATAGATGATAATAAAAAAGTATGTCTATTTTGAAGACTGCTGTGAGAATCAAGTAAGATCAAATATTAAAGTTCTCTATGAAAGTTAAAGTACTATGCAAACATTAAATTAATGTTATTTCATTCAAAATATGATACCAGAAGCTTCTTTTTGCCCATGCAATGAAGCAGTAAGTAGTCAATGTATTTTTAAATAATTTGGTGGCATAAGGGCCTAATTTCGATGCTTTGCTGAGTTTTCCTCGCCCTGGCTTCTGGATAACCAGCAATGTCCTTGTGTTATTCGTCATGAACGACTAGAAATATTCCCACTGTCTATCCCACTGTGTTCAGTTTATATAGTTTCTTTTGTTTGTATTTATGTTCCCAGGCCAAATAAAAGCTTCTCAAAATCAAGAAACATTATTATCGTTTGTATATACAACTGTATATTATTTGACTGCATGGTATGCACAAAATCAATTCTCATTCTGTCAATAAAAGCTGCTACACAACGTATTCCTTTAGCCATATATCTTTATTTCAAAATCCAAACAGTGTAGCAAAAATATCACTAAGCTATAAAGGATCAGCTCCTTCTTCAGCCTTGATGTGCTATGCTTTGTCTACTTGCATACTCACGATTCATAGCACAATGGAATATATGTTGTTTTTAGAGCAGTAATGTCCTTCTTCTTACAAAAGGCAAACCCTTGCAGTATTACAAGTGGCTCTTAATAATGGAAGGATGATTTTTAAACCACCTGATATTGTAGTGCCATTCATTTAACTAAAACTGTCACTCCAGTAATACCCCATAACTTTAGGTTGTAGAGAATCAGGCAGATGAATTCTGTTTCTTCCGAACTCTACTCTTACTTTCCAGTAATTTTTTTCTTTTTTTTTTTGAGATGGAGTTTCACTCTTGTTACCCAGGCTGGAGTGCAATGGTGCAATCTCGGCTCACTGCAACCTCCGCCTCTTGGATTCAGGCAACTCTCCTGCCTCAGCCTCCTGAGTAGCTGTTTCCCAGTAATTTTAATGGCCCATTTGTAATACACATTGTGTCTAGACAACTTTTCAGAGAATTAATGAGACCCTGGTAACGTTTACTTCATTTCATTCTGATTATCACACTCAATAGCACTTATAAGTCATTTCAGATGTGTTATTTACTAATATATACTATGCACAGATATTTAATGTAGTATATCATAAATGTCTAACACATATTATTAATAGCTGGATTTCCCAACTGAATTCTACATAATTAAGTAACAAGGTGTTCCCGGGCTTATTAGTTGTTCTTTACATATAAAATATGCTCAGCAAAAGTTTGTTGGTAAAATCTGTGACGCTGACAATATGTTTATTTTTGTTTGGTTGGTTTTTTAATGTATCAGTTATTTAATTATGTTCTTGGTTAGAAATTTACAATACCAATTTGTAAGGATAAACTTCATCATCTTTGAGGGCAAACAGATTGCAGGTATCCCTAGAGCTGATGAATAGCTTTGATTTTTGGTAAAATTTGCGGGTTCACAGCTGCCTGGTCAGCCTTGCCCTGCTCGGTAATCTCATATTTCTTTCTCTGTGCCAAAGACTTCGCCATCTGTTTCATCACAGCTGCTTCTCCCTGAAGTAAACCTCAGTAAGATGTTTTGAGATTTCCACTTTGCTGATCCCAGTTTTTGTGGTGGTGGTGATGACAATTTCTGCAGTGTTCTACACAGAGGAACTTGATTGAGGATTCAAGGTTCAGTCAAAAGCAAGCAGCAAAACACTGCTCAACTGCTTCAGGAAAACCACCTGTTTGTCTCCATGGCACTCAGTGAAGACGAGCAGAATGGTCCCGGGAGAGATGATGGCTCACGTGCTGACTGGAAGTTTTTTTTGTTTTTTTTTTGTTTTGTTTTGTTTTTTTCTTTTGTTTGTGTGTATGTGTTTTTTGTTTTGTTTCGTGTTTTTTTTTTTTTTTTTTTTTTTTTGCCGTGGCTCAACAGCCCTATTGGCACATCATTAGTAGGGTAATATATAGGCATTTTGCAAAGTATGGGTACCACTATTCTGGTCACTACCAACTGGTTTTGTAACCATAGCAAAGATTTCTTTCTTTCTTTTCGATCCTGGATTTAGCAGCTGAGTACTTCTTCTTGCACATGGTCGTTCTGGAATACATGATAGATTTTGACCTTTCTACCTTCAGTATGTATTAACCAAAAGAACAGAAGTAAAGATGAAAATACTTATTGATTATGTTAACTTTTATTTCACTTATGGTATATACACTGAAATACTAGCTGCAATAATTCTTCTCCTAGTCTCTTACTGTTAATATTTTTAGTGTCTAAGATGAAAATTCTGCTTTATTTCTTTTTTCATTCCCTACATTGCCTCTATAGCCACAAATAATAATAGATTAGAAAGTAGTTTATTTGGTTAAATAATCCTCAAATAAAGGAATCTTTATGTGCAGAAAAGACTTCAGGATGAGATTTTACGGCCTGGAAGGTATCAGATTCCTCATTTACTTCCATATATAGCCATAAAATAACAGATGTCAGTCACGTGTTATCACTCTTAAAGTTTCACTATTGCAGATTGATTTCATTAGTTTATTCACTGCCTTCATAGGCATCTCCTATTGTGGAAAACAAATTAAGATATAATGTTATTCCTTCATGCTTTGTTCAAAGAATGCCAAGTCTACCATCTTCACGCGATCCCTAAAGCAAGTGAATTCGCTCTTAACTGTCACACTGGAGATCTGTATAACACACCCAGGTCAGAGGGTAAAATATCCAACTGCCCACAGCTAGAAATGTTATAAAGAGCCAATTAAGAAAAGTAATACGTATTGAGGTTACTCAGAAAACTTAGAATCTACATGGACTCAATTATTTTCAGGGATCAAACTGAGCCATACGAAAGTTGCTCAACTGGGTCCTATTATTTTGTCCTCTACAGAATTACTCCCCCTGAAGTTGTGTGTTAATGTAGGCTTCCAATTTCATCAAGAAACAATACCAACAATTGCCTAACAGAACCAATATATGTATTTGCTAAGAAATTTTAGGCCAGGAGTGCTGGCTCACACCCATAATCTCAGCTACTCGGGAGGCTGAGGTAGCAGCATCACTTAAGTCCAGGAGTTCAAAACCAGCCTGGGCAACATAGTGGGACCCTGTCACTAAAAAGATTTTTTTTTAGCCAAGCTTGGAGGTGTGCTCCTGTAGTCTCACCTAAATTGAGCTACAATCATGCCACTGTACTCTAGCCTGCGCCACAAGAGTAAGACCCTGTTTCTTAAGAAAAAAAAATTAGATGACTTTTCTAGGTTTGCTTTATATAAAGTCCCATTAAAACAAAACAAAACAAAAACACATTATTTTAGAATAAGTTCCAGGAAAGATTTTGCTTCCCTTAAGAAATGTTATATATTATATTCAAAGGAATGGAGAACTATATAAACAACTATTTTTTCTTATTGCTTTAAAACTTAGATAATCAAACCCAAAATCTCAGGGCAGCAGTAACACCTGCATGAAACCCTGTGTGCTGAATAATATATGATCCATTTTTCTTCCACACCATGTTGACAATTTATTCTACTTTCTATTTTCTGTCCTTTTCTTCACTGCATGAATTTTCAATTTCCTGTCTCTATAGAATGAAGCAAGTTATATATATATTTTGTAACAGCAGACAAAATAGCATTATTTATTTCTTCATGGGGATTACATGGCCAGTTGTTTCATTTTGTTCCTAATAAATATTTTGCCTCTGAATAAATTAAGAAATATAAAAGTGGAAAGTGAAAGACATGAACTTGGAGAATTTAGCAGGCAGCTTCCAACATGTACCCCAAAACTTCCCTTTATATCCTGATATTTATGCCCTTACAAAATCTCCTCCACCTGAATCTGGATGGGACCAGTGACTTGCTTCTTAACAGCATATGACAAAGATGGTGGGATAGCATTTCTGTGATTGGTTATATAAGATAGTGACTTCTGCCTTGCTAACAGGCTTGCTCTCTCTTACTAGTTTGATGAGGTAAGTTACATGTTCACACATCACATGGAACAAAAGGTGGTATCCAGCCAACAGCCATCAAGGACTCAGGTCTTCAGTCTCACAATCTTTGGGAAACTAAATCCTATCAACAACCATGATAGTAAGCTTGAAAATTAATTTGTCCCCAGTCAAGCCTTCAGATGAGACTCCAACACTGGCCAACATTTGATCACAGCTTTGTGAAAGACCCTGAACAGAGGATTCAGTTAACCCATTCCCAGGTTCCTCACCCTTAGAAACTATGAGAATAAATTTGTGTTGCTTTTTGCTCTTGTGTTACAGCAATAAAAAACTAATTGGAAAAAATGCCCATACATTTTACTTATTTCATAATTTTCCGTATAACCAGTCTTGCTTTGTGGTTATATTAACTCATTAGGATATGTGTTTGGGTGGATAAAAAGTGAATAATTTACCCCACTCTTTTTTTTTTCCTATCGATCCAGAAAGTATTATAAATTATTATTTTATCCATTTATTTATATAAATCACAGTGATATCACTCCTTATTTTGTTTTTTTATTCCATTTGTAAAGCTATATCTTATAGAATATTACAATTCTTAAAATCATGTTTGTAAATAAGCTGTTTTTCAGGTATTCCAGTAAGAACCTTGAATGTCTAGGTAAAAAGGAGATTAAAGGTTGGTAGTCAGAGAGCAGAAGAGTAAAATATAAAGGAATATGAACTAAAATTAATGGCATGCTTTTTTCCTTCTACTTTCACAGACTTTCATTAATGTAAATAAGAAAGTATTTTTAGCTTCTTTTGAATAAAGATATTGCTCTATAAAAATAATTATATTTCTTTGACAATTAATACAGTCTTTGAGTCCTAACATTATCACTGGAAAGTCTTTTTTACAATGCAGCATAATTGAAGCATGCATGTTGTTAAATCTGCAGGAGGTTAGTTATTTTATTATCCAATACTGTTCATTATGCATATTATACTTCTGAAAAATATTGGTTGTGTTTTTTGCTTCTGTGATACTTTTTCCAAAAGTAGCAAGAATTTATTTTTATTTTTAGGTGGAGTTTCACTCTCGTTGCCCAGGCTGGAGCACAATGGCAGGATCTCGGCTCACCCAAGCTCCGTCTCCTGGGTTCAAGTGGTTCTCCTGCCTCTGCCTCCCAAGTACCTGGGATTACAGGCATACACCATCATGCCTGGCTAATTTTGTATTTTTAGTACAGACAGGGTTTCTCCATGTTGGCTAGGCTGGTCTCAAACTCCCAACCTCAGGTGATCAGCCTGCCTCGGCTTCCCAAAGTGCTGGGATTACAGGCAGGAGCCACTGCACCAGACCAAGACTTCTTAAATTATATTCATTGCAGTTGGCCTCCAGTGTGTCATTGGAATCCTACTTTCTAACTAGTAATACTATTTTACTGCTTCTCTCTGACTTCTTCAGTCTTTTTACAACAGACCTCAGATTGCAATGCAGTTCAAATTAATGACTTAGCCAAACATGATAGGAGTTTGACTCTGTGTTCTTTGGTCTCCTTTTCAGCGTCTGTGAAAGACTTGATAACTTCTGTGCTCTAGAAACTTCTAATTGAGCATGAAGAAAGCTGGTAAATCACTGTACTGTAACAACAGTAATCCAGTGTTTTCTCAGCCTAATGATCCTAAAGCTCATTCAATATATGTTCATCATCAGAAATCTTAACATTGTTCAAGGCATATTTATCAGAATTTGGAATAAGCTTGCACAAATTCCCTCTTGCAACATTCTATAGCTTAGCTCAATTCCATTCTCTTTATATAGATCAGTGAAACCCCAGAAGATTTATTATGAGTAAACACCCTGGATATAAGATTTGCAGGACTTTAATATAAGACACCTGCTGGTCATATAATTGAAATTATCTACACTGAAGTAGAAACTAGTTTACCAATGATGTTTCTTTTTATGGTCCCAAACTTCACACTTATCTATACCTATATTACTAGCTTGCTAGCTAGCAATTTCTGCTACTTATTATTTCTATCCTGCTACTTTCATAAATGTTTGAATTGATTTAAGAACAGTTATGCCAACAAATAATCATAAAGTAGAAATATGTGCATTGGGCAGCTTTTGAGATTGAATGTGCTCACTAAATCTTCGTAGAAACCTTCCTGGATTACCTATCTCACCCTTCCAATTATTCTCTACTATGGCACTTGTAACTTTTCAAAACCAGGATTGCATCAGTTATTTATCTGCCAATGTTGTCTCCCCCTTCAATGTAAGTGCCATAAGTACAAGGACACCACGTGTAGGTATGTGTGAGTTATACACAATTATAATGGAACAGTAAGAATAAGCCACTAAAGATATCAGTGTCTGGCATGTAATAATAATAATAGAAGCTCAATAAATATGTTATTAAATATTTAAACTATGGGGATATGGGAAAAGAGAAGACTATTGCCTACATGAATATCGGTGCCGTGATAATGGGTCGTGGTAGCTGGTTCCATCGGCACATCGTTCAGTTTTTGCAAAGGCTTGGTCTCAGCACCTGGAAAAGCAGTCAAATGAAAAGATATAGCGGTGGCGTGGGTGTTGCAGGACATGTCATTGCAATGACATCTAGAGTCTCCAAGGTTAGCAATGGAAGATGAGTCATAATATAGACGTTATGATTTTATTTTCCTAGCAGAAATCATCAAGGGAGTTCTGAGGTTGAAGAGATATTCTTAACAGACAGATCTCCGTGAAAAACATAAGACTTTGAGGCCCATTTCCTGCTCCTCTCTCTGCTGCCACTGTTGATGATTAAAATATTTAAGAAGTAAAAGATTTCATAACTGTGAAACCTCTTGATGACCTATGATATCAAGGGGCTCTGAGAGCTAAAGAAAATGAAAAAAAAGAAATCGTGTTTTGCATCACCTGAAGGGTTATGTCCTCCCCAACCTTTAAGCCTTAATGAGATCCTGAACGCTAGCTAGAGTTTCAAAAATCGGTGGATGGAGCTGTGTGTTGCTTCATCATTTGCACCCTGACGGTATACCCATCTGATAAAGCTTGGAAATTATACTTTTTTTGAGAAAGAAGAAGAATTAAATCAAGAGACACACAAAATAAAACAGCAGAAGGCCAGGACAGAGAACAGGTGAAAGCAACTGTTGCAATGCCTATATATATTTTTATGGCTGTAACACAAATATGTCTCTGAGCTTCCAAACAGCCAAAAAAAAAAAGAAAAAGAAAAAGAAAAAAAAAATCCTGTCTTTTTGAGAAATAAAAATAACTCATAAGAAAAAATGTCTTCCAAACATTTAATTATATGTAACATATTCATGGAACAAAGTAAGAAAAAAAAATGTTACCCTTTGATTTACTTACTGACTTAAAAATGTTTATACTAATCCTACATTTTCATCTAGTTATGCATATAAAACAAAAGTAAATTGACAATTACTAATTTGGCTTAGGTAAAATCAATATATGCTAACAAATAACTACGCCAAAATTTTCTTCTCTGTAAGTATGCCAAATAATGCTTTGTACTGTTGATGGAGGTTTTTGAATGAATGATTTTCATCATGTTGATCTTTGATATCCATAAAATTTGATTAAGCAATGAAAAACTTCATATCATGTAATCATAAGACAGTCAGTGACTTTAATAATCAAAAGAAGTCTACCTTTCTTTTTGATAAATGAGTGGATGGACATAATATGGTTTTCTTAAGTATGTTTTAGTCAGTAAATGCTAAAAAGTTTTTCCTTCTTTTTTATAAACTATAGAAAAATTGTGTTTGTTATCCATCTATTCAAAATGCCAGATAATATAAGGTCCTTCTTAAAATGGGTAAACATAAGAAACCTCAGAATTGTTTTATTGGGTTCAGTGAAAAAGAATCATAAGCAATCTTAAAATGTCAATTAAAGTATGGGCAGAGAGATGGGCATGAATTGAAGGCAACATGAATTGTTGATGTCAGTACTACCCCTTCGGGAATTTAATTGTGCAAGAAAAGTCACCGTGGTGCTGTGACTAAGAGCATAAGTTCTGGGGCCAGTGTCTAGGTTTGACTTCGGACTTTACTAGCTGGCTGTGTTGCCTTGGATAATTTAATTAGTCTCTCTGCTCCTCCATTTCCTCATTTGTAAAATAAACAAGTTATCAGCACCTCATAGAAGTAGAAGTAATTAAGGTAGTAATCACTCCTAATCACTTAGAGTAATGCCTAGTTCAAAAGATAGAATGATTATTTCTACCATCTTGCCTTTTCTCTAAACTTGTATGTATTGTATGCTTCCAAATGAATTGAAACTCTTGTTTAATATGAATATATTAAAATGTTTATAGCCCCCATCACAAAGAGGAAGAATAATTAAACCTTTGATTGGATAAGTACAATACTGTATCTGTATCTTATTAGTCAATATGTCTTTTTACTTTAGAAATAATATTGATGACGTAAAAATGACAGCTGACTAGTGATACATGATTACTCCCCTTTCCCCAAACTAATTTAATAGGGAACTCGACCTCCAACACGCATACACACATACACACACACACATACACACACACATCATCATAATCATCATCATCCTTGAAGCCACCTATGTAATGGCAGCAAGAAGGCTTATGGATTAAAATTGGCTCAGCTTTAATATTATGATGACTCTTTTCAATACCTGACCCTTTTAATATGAATATAGCATATATGAACTACCCACTGGAATTTTGAATTCATAATATTTTGCTTATATTTTTCTAAAAATCATAGGTTGACATTTGAAAATTGTGGAAGCTATATATTTAAGGCAATGTTATTCAAATATAAACATGACTTGATTATTAGATTATTTTGTGTATTTCAATTCCTTTGTCATATTAAGTGCTCATATATTCCAAATCGTTTGGGATGGGGGCACAAGTTTTTAGAATTACTGGACCTCAAACGTTTATGTCTTGCGTAACAGCCTTAAGATTCTGCCTCGCTTTTTTCAGGAAATAGATTGTTATTTTTGAAATGTAAAACAAGCACACTAACTTTGAAAGTTACTTTTCCAAGCCACTAATGCCTTGGTCCCAGAAAAGGTAGTAATGTACAAATGGCTTTGCCTCCCTGGCAAAATTATTTCAACAATGTTTCCTAATTACTGAGGAAAAATAACTGAATCCAGCTGACAGCCACTGAATGGACAGCCTAAGAAATATTTTCCTCCAAGAGACTTTCCACCATGTTAATAGAAAAGAGTTATGAAATTGTTCATAAAATTATAAGTGAACTCTTGGAAAATAAAGTTCTTAAGTATTCTTTCAAAAGGGAATTAAAATATTGTACATGCTCTTTTAATTAAGACTCTGGTTGATGTATAGTAATGCTTTAGATTTGTTCAGCCAGCATGATCCTTGATTGAAACACACAAGGAGGAGGTAGAAAATATTTCCAGAAAATGGAGATTGAAAGCCTACATTTTACGGAGAGATAAGTTAGGGTTCATTTTTATACATTGCCAAGTGATTCTTTACTTTGAAAGTAATTTTCCACAGGGTTCTTTTTTTAAAATAGTAACTGTTTGGTGTATGGACTGTTTTTAGATTGTTTACTTGCCAGACAGAAAATCCTTGAAGCTAAATGTTTGGAGTCACTGACACACAATAAAGATAAAGCATCTCTAAAATTTTCATTAAAGTCAGTAAAAAATATGACTTCATTCATAAAAAAATCAATTGACAGACATATTTTGAAGAATATAGCTATGACTTAAAGCAAGGAACACATAGAGTCAGATTCCTTTTTATTCTTGCTTCTTCTTAAATTTGAAACATTCTGGAAAAATTTTCTAACCCATTTTTTCAATAATGCCCCACAGTATCTTGATTTTTAAGTAATGACTGAATTAAAACTGCAAACATAGAAATAGTTTAAATACTAATGATAGGAGCTGCTATTTATTTCTAACAATACAAGTCTTTTCACCAGATTCCTTTGTAAGCCCCCAAAATAAGTCATCTTTATGTACATATGCTGTACTAAAAAATGCAAGTCTTGATGCTAAATATACATTTAGAAACCGAGAAATTTCTGAATTTTAACAGTGATACAGTATAACATATCAGTTACAAAATGACTGGTTCCTTAGGAAGAAAAAAGGAAAGCATTTTTATTAACATATATGACTTCATCTTGTTTTAAGTGGTGAATTAAAACAAAATCACTTAAAACAGTAGAAACTCAGTTGCTAATGACTTGTTCAACCAAAAGTCAAATAATTAAATCTTTGAACTATTCATCGGGGAAAAAAGGAAAAAAAAAAATCCTTTAATTATCTGAATCCCATACCTAGACTCTTATTACAGCAAAAAGTACAAGAGGAACCAATTCAAAAGATTGGAACTATGTGATTGGAAATCAGTGATTGCAAACTACTTAACTATTTATTTATATTTTCTCAATTTTTTTGTAGATTTTCAGAAATTCATTTTGCACAGTTGAGCATTTCCAAAAATTAGGAAAAAAAAAAAAAAAAACTTCTTAAAATTATTGATTTGAATAATTTGTTTCAGTCCCTATAATTCACTCTATAAAATTCAAGAATTCCCATTTCAATGCAATTTTGGGGCATGCTGAAACAATCCTTCCTTTTTTCCCTCACCTTAATACTGAAATGAAATGTCTATTCATGCTATAATGTGTTTTCTTCAATCTTGATTGTCTCTATGGCTTCTGTCCTTCTCTTTTAACAGTGAGTGGCTAATGGGTGCAGTGGGGGGTGCGCATGAGTAAGAGAATGTTCTTTGTTAAAGACTGTTTTCTTCCCAATACTCCATTGCCCTCTAGTGGCTTAGAGCTAAATATCTGGAAGCTTCCACCATCTGCAAAGCAAGACACCATTTTACGCTTCACTGAGAGACTAGGGATATCCCTGCTGCAAACACTGTGATTTCTGTCTCACCGTGAGGAAACACAGCCTCTGAATTTAGCCAAATTTTATATGCTTTCTGCTTAAACCATTAAAAGGTACCTGAATATTTTTATTGTATGCTTTGTTTTTCACTACTTTCCATATTCCCTTCCTGCCTTCCTTCCTTCTTTCAACAGCCAACATAATTTTATTTAGCAAAAGGAGGGCTTGTAAAATGTGGATATTTAAAATCCATAATTAATTATAAAATTGTATTGCTCATAGTAATGTCAAATTTCTTCCCACAAAAATTTCAACTGACATATTAAATCTAGACATTAGGTTGGACAGTCTGTGAATACAATCACTGGATTGAAACTTTAAAGCCCATCAATCACTTCTCTACAAAAAAAAAAAAAAAAAAAAAGAAAAAAAACCTTCTATTTGTGGACTGATTATTTCTGTAAAAATAACCTGAAAACCAAAAGACAAAAGGGTAAGAAGAATATACTCCATTTTATAAAAGAGAGGCTAGTTTAAAATTCTTTTATTGAGATTTTAGCAGCACCCCCTTTTTAAAAGGAATTGGTTTGTTTGATAAGTTATATTGTCACCCTGGTTAGCAACTCTCAGATCTTACTATTTAAATACCCTAATATCCTAATAGCAAATAATTTTCCCTTTTTTTCCCCTCTGGACATTTTTAAAGTAGCAAAATACTAAGACAAGAATAAAAAAACGATTAAAATACTAAGACAATAAAAAAACTAAGACAATTAAAAAACTGATTAACAAACTGTTATGGTTATTTAATTAATTTTACTGTTCTACACTAAAATATTCTTTATGAAAACATTCCATTACTCTTGAGTAAGAACCCCAGAATTGATGCTTTAACAGTATGTAACATAAAGCACCACCTGATTATAAGCAATGTGAAATTATTTTATATAAATCAGTGATCTATTGTAAGCAGTATAAACTTTCATCTTATACCTTTAAGTAGCAGATGAGCTCGAAAAGATGGGGGTAAATAGGGAGTGGGCGGGGCTAGAGTACAGTGGGCTTTGTAGGTTATCCATATTTCTGTAATTGCATTGATCTAAGTTCAGCTGACTTGAGATATACATGACAGCAGGGACCATTTCTCATTCAAGACCATGTCACCTGCTCCCAGAAATGGAGTGCTCCCAAGCATCACCACTATCTCTCCATTAATCAGACACCCATCCTTTCATAAATTCTGACATGTTTTCTGAGAAGCCACCATCCCTGGGAACTAGAAACCCATGAATATCAGGATCCTCTCTGGCCTCTGCTGCAGAGTGGCCTTGTGATGCTAACCCATGGTATCTGAGCGGGTTGGCTCCCTCATCGACTGGCACCTACTGTCAGAGCCCATGGCTCCAGCCATTTGCTTCCTGTTGTAAAGTTGCCGTACACTCTCTCTCCTCATTCTTACTCAGACCTCTGCCTTTTCATTGGCTCTCTCATCTCTTCTCATCCTCTCACCTGTAAATGGGAACTTCTGGTGTTTCAGCCCTGCTCACTTGCACCTGAGCTGAGAATGGGCTGCCTGGCTGCCTCTGCTTCATCTGTTTAGAGCATAAAATCAAATATCATCACTTCCCATCAGTAAATATAAAATGTAACTTTTAACTACAGAAAAGAAGTAAGTTACCAATTAGCAAATCTTGTATTTTTGCCTTGCAGATTTTTGTGCACAGGTATGTGTAGCAATGACACTTGCTATTATAAACAGATTTAATAGAAAGGAAAAAGAAGAAAATGCAAATCAGCGGCCTAAATACTTTAAGTTTATAATCCAAATCCACTTTGGGACATTGCTGTTTGGAACCATTAATCAATTAGAATGTAAATGTCTTTGAATATGAGTTCAGAATTGTTTGGAAATACATTAATTCTTTATTATCTTCCAGTTATTAATATTTGTATGAGTAGGGAAAACAGGGAATTATGCTCTTACCCAATCAAACCTGACCAGATTTGATACTTTCGCATAGACAAATATGAACTATGACAGCCACAAAGCTGAATAAAATTAAATTGAGTTAGTGGAGGAGAAAGCTCTTCATAAATCCAATAAATAAATTAATGGAAGGAATAGTGACTGTGCCAATATTGAGTATATGTCAGGAGAGATTTTTTTTAACCAAAAGAGACATAAATTTGTTGAAGATGTCTCTCAAGTTTTTTTTATCTTAACTGGTGTCAGTTTTTCATTAAGACAAATAGTTTTCAGACTAATTATACTCTTACGCTAGGAAGCAATTTTGAGAGGAAATTTTCTGCTGGATCGAAAAATCAAAACTTAGAGACTAAGTGAAAATAACAGCTGTCTAACCTGTAAATGTGGGCGTTTTACTTAACCTACTTCTCTGGGCTTCCAATAGAGGCAGACACTCCTATCAAGCAAAAATAGATCAATAAACCACACACACTCACACAATCAAATCCATTAATAAAAAGCCACCCAAAATCATCAGTGCTATGCCAGAAATTTAAAAGTGAGGTCTAGACCACAAATGGATGGTTACTTGAAGTTGGGTGAATGTGAAGGCATCTCTGAGGAGGTGACATTTAAGTTGACAGCTGAATGTCAAGATGGATCCAGCCACACTAAGGCTAGAAGGAAGATCAGTCCAGGTAAAGGGAATGGGCATGCAAAGGCTCAATGACAGAGAGAATCCTGGCAAGTTTGAGTGGCAAAAAGCAGGCCAGTGTGGTCAGAGCGTAAGATGAGCCAAGGATTTCTGGTGAGGGCCAGGAAACTGCATTTTATTCTAAGTGCAATAGGAAGCCTTCAGAGGGTTTTTAAAGATGAATAAAATCATTTAACTTACATTGTTATGAGAATCACGTTGCTAAATGGAGAGTGAATTGGAAGTGGGTGGGAGTAGAAGTAGAAGTAGAATTCTATGGGTGAGAAATTATTATGATTTACAACAGAGTGTAGTAGTGGAGAAGAAAAGAAGGCAATGTTTTTGAGACCCGTGCAGAGTTAAAACTGACGAATTGGATGCATGGGAGGGAAGAAAGAAGAACAAAGGTCATGAACCAAGTCCATGATTTCAGAGTTTGGAACCTGCTGATTGGTGGTGCCTTTACCAGTCACGGATGGAATAATGGATGAGCTCAATCTGCGTGGAGAATGAGAGACCGAGCACTCAGCTCCCACTCAGTGATTGTCTCGTGCCACCATGTAATTGACTAAAGCTACTCTTAGACGTCAATGGCGTCTCTGAACATCTATAAACCCAAGGTCACTATACAAATATGACTCAAGAGTCTAGCACACCCTCATTTTGATGATTCAGCTGCATTCAATCTCCCTTTGTGTCGGTCCTTCTAATGAGCTGCTGCCAACACCTCTCCTTACTTGCTCACCACTTTATGATACCAGTTGCTCAGGGCTTACTTTGTCCCACGGCTTCTACTCCATACTTCTTTCTGTCTCACTACTTTTTCCTCTTCTCTCCATCCTGGTTGCTGACCTACTCTGAATATTCTTATTTTAATTTTTTGAAGGTAAGTTTGATTGGTCTTCATCAGCATCCCATAAAAGAATTTCTATTGGACAGATAATGCATAAAAGGCAACCTCAGAGGTAGTGGCTCTCCTTTCAATATCTGATCTCTGGTTCAGTCACATGTACCCAAGTTACTGAAGTTACATGGTAAAGCACATGGTGATCCACATGAAACGAACAGCTGCTTTTTTTTAGAGAGAGCGAGATAACATGAGAGTGGCAATTGCTAAAAACATCAGTCCTGTTAAATCCTGTCACCGAACTCAAAGCCTTCTTCATTTTGCCCTCAAGCTCCTAAGTAAAAGTCAGTGTGTGCACTCTCTCTTTCTCTATCTCTCTGTCTCTCTCTCTCTCTTTCTCTCTCTACTTTCTCCTCTACATACCAGTAACAGTCGATTTTCATTTATGCAATAAATGCTGAAGTGGAACTAACACAGCCTCAGCTTCAGCTGAAGTCAAAAGTTGATTTCTTCTTTCTGTATGAGATGACAATAAGCCAACTGGACAAGATACATCGCACACATCGTAACCACTACAAGTCTCCTAAGAGAAGTCAAAGCCAGCTTTAAACCTTGCAGATCCACAATATATAATGCCAGCTCATGTGGTGCTAAGTGAGAACTGTCCTGCTCTTTGCTCAATCTCCTATACTAACCACACAGTGTCAAACACTAGAGGGGTTCAAAATGGCAACAGTTGCAGGGAAATGATAGAAAATAGAAAAGGAAAAAAAAAACAGATTAATATGCCTCTTTCTCATTAAGGAAACCAACTTGTAAATAGCCAGAACTGCTAAAGTAGAGTATTTGTATCTTTGAATAATATTTATAAAGTTTTGATTGTTACATTGGACATATTAATTGCTTCTCAAGATAGTTTTACTAATGAACATGACTGGAAAAAAACGTGGTGATTTGTCCTAAATTTCATCCAGTGGAAGGTAAGGCTGGCCGCATAGAATAACGTAAAGGAGGACAAAAATAAAGGCATTTATAACATCACATGAGTCCTATTTGTTCAATACAAGATATATCTGCTTTAACGTTGATAATATTCAGCCTTGATATAGTATGTTCCTCTGTCTCTTTCACTGTATTTCAAACTCCTTGAGAGTATGAAGCTACCTTGCTTTCTATTTTACTGAGAAAATAGAAGCAGTCGCAAGAGAACTTGCACAAGCTCCCACCTCCGCAGCTTTTCCCTTTATTTCAGCTGGACTTTTGACCTAACCCTCCATCTCTCCTAATTTGAGTGAAGAATGCCAGATCCTACACTTGTGCGTGAGATGCCGCACCACAAACTGGCTCAAAGACGTGACTTCAGCAGTTCTGTCTCCTGCTGCATCCTTTTCTTTTCCGCTAAATCATTTCCATGCACATAAAACACATGCTTTTACTGCTTCCCTCTTAATTCTTCCTCTATTATGCTCTCTTGAGGCAATATCAGTCGAACTCTTAGCCACTCCTCTTCACGCAATTTACTAATGAAAATATTACCAGTGAGCTCTCCATTGTTAAATTCAAAGGACAATACTTTATATGAATATTAGACCACCGATCAAAAGCATTTGACATAGTTGACGTGGAATCCACTGCCTGGAAACTCCTTCTTCCAGGATGCCACACTCTCCTGGTTTTGCTTTCCCCACTGTGGTCTCCCTCTTAGTATTTTTTCCTACTTTATCTTTCTACCCAAACTCTTAACATTGGAAAGCCTCAAACCTAAGGCTGTTTCTCTGCCCTAAGCACTCTCTTTCCTTTGGTGATATCATCTTATCTTTGATAGTAAATATTCCTTAAATATACAATTCCCAAGTATTATATTTTCATTTGACTCTAGTTCAGACTGTTCTTCTCCACTCCAGTTTCAAATACTCAATTGCTTACCCAGCATTCCACTTGGAAGTCTAATCACCAACACAAAATCTTCAAAACCAAAATCCTAACTTTTCTCCTTGATGCATTTATTTCCTTCCTCACTGCTGTAGACGACAACCCCATACTTCCAGTTTATCAGGCCCTAAAGCCTAGAGTTAACGCCTAAGTGGTGGTAGATCTTCATCAGACCTTTAGATTCACTTCAGGCACAGACATGGCCCATGGACATGGACATGAACATGGACATGGTAAAATGGAACTTCCAGAGTATAGGCAATGGAAGATAGAAGGGACACCATTAGAAACTGTCCAGAAGAGGCTGCCTGCACAAGGGCTAAGGGATCCATGGGGCCGCAGTGAAACTTGGAGATACATGTGTGGCTTTGCAAAAAAGATTACCTTTTTTGATGTATTCTTTAAAGGATTCAAATGGGGATTTGCTGCATTTGCGGTAGTTGTAGGAGCTGAATATTACCTAGAGTCCCTGAATAAAGGTAAGAAGTATCACTGAAGATAATACCTGGAAGTATCATAGTGGTTTCTTAACTCTCCGAAATAAGATTTCTTCACTATAGCCTACTTGTCTGACGGTTTGTCCCTTAAGGAATATTAGTAAGATTTAATAAAGTAAAATAAAATATATAGATGCCCCAAAAAAAGTTATTCTAGAGTTATTCTTAATTTCTCTCTTTCACACCCACATCTATTTCATTTGCAAATCTTGTAAGACAGACCTTTATCTATTATAAAACCCAACGATATCTTAACTAATCCCTGCCACCTTGGTCCAATCCAATATCCACTCTTAACTGAGTTATTAATAGCAAGATAAAGGGTCACCTCCTGCTTTTACACTTTCTTCTTCTAGATCTATCTAAAATTTGTAAGTGAATCATGGCTGGGTGCGGTGGCTCATGCTTTTAATCTCACTACTTTGGGTGGTGATCCAAGCCAGTTTGAGACCAGCCTGGGCAATATAATGGGATCTCTTCCCTGCAAAAAATAAAAATTTTGGCCAGGAACAGTGGTGCACACCTGTAGTCCCAGCTACTCAGGAGGCTGAGGCATGAGGATAGCTTGACCCCAAGAGTTTGAGGCTGCAATGAGCCATGATTGTGCAACTGCACCCCAGTCTGGGTGACAGAGTGAGACCTGTCTAAAATATAAATAAATAAATAAATAAATAAATAAACAAACCAGAAAAAACTCCCATCTCCTGTCTTATTTTTCTTGTTTAAAATGAGTCATATTATGTCATTCCGCCACTTAAAACCTCTGATGACTTTTCATATTATCCAAAATGAAAGCCAAGGTCTTTATAACGGTCTGTAGAATCCACATGATCTACTCTTCCCTTTTGCCTTTAAAATAATTCCTGTTATTTCCGTCCTACCCCAGCCGTGTAGACCATGCTGCAGTTCCACGAATCTGGGCCATGCTCTGGCCTCAGGGCCTTGGCACTTGGCTACTCTGGCTGAAATGGCTTTCCACAGACAGCCTCATGGCTGGCTCTTTCACCTTGTTAGATTTTGGTTCTATACCAACTTCTGATAAATCATTCATAACCACATAGATTGGAATTGCAGCTCCCACTCTGGTCTCATATGCACCTGTCTCCTTCATTTTTCTCCATAGCACTTATCCTCATCTAGCATGATGCACTTAATTTTCTTGCTTGTCTTTCTCTCCACTATTATCTAAGCTCTGACCACCTCAGTACCCATTAGAGGGTCAAGTACATGATGAGTGCTCACAAAACATCTGAAGAGGAATCTATGCACCCTCATACCCCACCTTCTTCACACATACATACACACCACATGTATGTACCCCACCACATACATACACACAGTTAAACCAACAGATATTTCAGAGTGTTTTACATTTAGCAGGTGCTTAACACATGGTAGTTGACTTGTATTTTTAAACAATTCCATCTAGAGATGATATTATATACAGTGTACTTACTTCATTGCATGCATGCTGACTGTGAGATCAGCACTGTAGTGGATCAGAATCCAGGAATGGCTACAATTTTTTGGTTGTTTATTTGTGATGGAGTCTGGCTCTGTTGCCCAGGCTGGAGTGCAGTGGCCTGATCTCAGCTCACTGCCACCTCCGCCTCCTGGATTCAAGTGATTCCCCTTCCTCAGCCTCCCAAGTAACTGGGATTGCAGCTGCATGCCACCATACCCAGCTAATTTTTGTATTTTTAGTAAAGATGGGGTTTCACCATGTTGGCCAGACTGGTCTTGAACTGACCTCAAGTGATCTGCCTGCCTTGAACTCCCAAAGTGCTGGGATTACAGGCGTGAGTCACTGCACCAGGCTGGCTACAATTTTTATTCCTTGGGTTTACAAATATTAAAAAATATTGAAAATTGTACAGGTTTTATGTATTTTTCAAAAATTATAAGCTATATAACATAAATAATAAATTACATAAAACTGTGAAACGTCTTTTTGTTTATTTTACTTTCATCTATTTTGATAAACTTTTTGTTTAATTTCATTAAGAAATAGTTTAATCATCATTGCACACCACTTCAGAGTGCAGTTCCCAGCAAGAACAACGCAGAGGGTGAGTGCCCACCACATGTCCAAACAACTTTTCACTGCCCACAGACCAGGAGAATCCTGGGCCAAAAAGCACCACAAGTGTTCAACACGATAGTTTCTGCCAGTGCCAGCTCGGTGCACAGAAACTCACACAAATCTGGGCAGCAGTTTCAACTGGTGCCTGGAACACCTGGGTGATAGAGCCGCCCATTCAACTGAAAGGGACGGGGCAGAGACAGGGAGACAGTCAATCTGGCTCAGCGGGTACCACCCCCACAAAACAAACAATCTGAAATGCTCTGGATTGAGAGTTTCACAGCAAGCGCAGCTGGACCCAAGATGGTCCAGCTCAGTGGGGGGAAGAGCATCACCCACTACCAAGGCAGTCCACCACTAGCAAGACAGTTCACACAGCAGCAGAGCAGAGCCTGTGGCAGCTCAGCAACACCTCTGCTGGCAGACTGTGACAAGAGTATTCCATGCAGGGAAGGGCATCTATGAAAAAAGGCAGCAGCATGACAGGAACTTATAAATAAAGTGGACCTTCCTAGGACAAAGCACCTGAAAAAGAGGCGGTTATGAGTTCCACTGCAGCAGACTTAAAAGTACCTGCCCAATATCTCTGCATGGAACAACAGAGCTCCCGGCACAGCACTTGAGCTCCTACAAGGGACACTGTCTCCTCAAGCAGCTCCCCGACCCCCGTGTAACCAAAGAGACGCCTCATAAAGGAGAGCTCAGGACAACATCTGGCAGGTACCCTTCTGGGAGGAAGACAACAGAAGAAGAAACGGGCAGCAACCCTTACTGTTCTGCAGCCCTGACAGGTGATCCCCAAGCAAGCAGGGTCTGGTGTAGACCTACAGTGGTCCTGCAGCAGAGCTGCTTGACTGTTAGAAGGAAAATGAAGAAACAGAAAGAGATAACTTCATCATCAACAAAAAGGACGTCCACTCAGAGACCCCATTCTAAAGTCACCAACTACAAAGACCACAGGTAGGTAAAGCCACTAAAATGGGAAGAAACCAGCGCAAAAAGGATGAAAACACCAAAAATCGGAACTCCTCTCTTCCTCCAAAGGAACACAACTCCTCACCAGTTAGGGACCAAAGATGGATGGAGAATGAATCTGATGAATTGACAGAAACAGGCTTCAAAAGGTGAGTAATAACAAACTTCTCAGTGCTAAAAGAACATGTGCTAACCTAATGCAAAGAAACTAAGGACCTAGAAAAAAGGTTAGATGAGATGTTAACTAGAATAAACAGCTTAGAGAAGAATATAAACCACTTGATGGAGCTGAAAAACACAGCACAAGAACTTTGCGAAGCATACACAAGTTTCAATAGTCGAATCTACCAAGCAAAAGAAAGGATATCAGAGATTGAAGTCAACTCAATGAAATAAAACAAGAAGGCAAGAACATAGAAAAAAGAGTGAAAAGGAATGAACAAAGCCTGTGAGAACTATGAGATTATGTGAAAAGATCTAATCAATGTTTGATACATGTACCTGAATGTGATGGAGAGAATGAATCTAAGCTGGAAAACACTCTTCAGGATATTATCCAGGAGAACTTCCCCAACCTAGAAAGTCAGGCCACCATTCAAGTCCAGGAAATACAGAGAACACCACAAATATATTCGTCAAGAAGAGCAACCCCAAGGCACATAATCATGAAATTCACCAGGGTTGAAATGAAGGAAAAAATGTTAAGGGCAGCCAGAGAGAAAGGTCGGGTTACGCACAAAGGGAAGCCCATCAGACTCACAGCAGATCTCTCCGCAGAAACCGTACAAGCCAGAGGAGAGTGGGGGCCGATATTCAACACCCTTAAAGAAAAGAACTTTGAACCTAGAATTTCACATCCAGCCAAACTAAGCTTCATAAGCAAAAGAGAAAGAAAATCCTATATGGACAAGCAATTGCTGGGAGATTTCATAACCACCAGCCTTACAAGAGCTCTTGAAAGAAGCACTAAACATAGAAAATAACAACCAGTACCAGCCACTCCAAAAATGTACCAAATGGTAAAGACCATCGACACAATGAAAAAAACGCATACACTAATGGGCAAAACATCCAGATAGCATAAAATGGCAGGATCAAATTCACACATAACATCCAGATAACATAAAATGGCAGGATCAAATTCACACATAACAATATTAACCTTAAATGTAAATGGAATAAATGCCTCAATCAAAAGACACAGACTGGCAAATTGGATAAAAAGTCAAAACCCATAGGTGTGCTGTATTCAGGAAACCCATCTCACATTCAGGGATACACATAGGCTCAAAATAAAGGGATGGGGGAAGATTTACCAAGCAAATGGAGAGCAAAAAAAAAAAAGCAGGAGGTGCAATCCTAGTCTCTGATAAAATGAACTTTAAACCAAAAATGATCAAAAGAGACAAAAAAAAGGCATTACATAATAGTAAAAGGATCAATGCATCAAGAAGAGCTAACAATCCTAAATATATATGCACCCTATACAGGAGCACCCAAGTACATAAAGCAAGTTCTTAACAACCTACAAAGAGACTTAGACTCCCACACAATAATAGTGGGAGACTTTAACACTCCACTGTCAATATTAGACAGAACAACAAGACAGAAAATTAACAAGGATATCCAGGACTTAAACTCAGATCTGGACCAAGCAGACCTAATAGACATATACAGAGCTCTCCACCCCAAATCCACAGAATATACATTCTTCTCAGGACCACATGGCATCTACTCTAAAATTGACCAGATAATTGGAATTAAATCACTCCTTCGGAAATGCAAAAGTACAGAAATCATAACAAACAGTCTCTCAGACCACAGGGAAATCAAATTAGAACTCAGAATTAAGAAACTAACACAGAACTGCACAGCTTCATGAAAACAGAACAACTGGCTCCCGAATGTCGACTGGATAAACAACGAAATGAAGGCAGAAATAAAGATGTTCTTCAAAACCAATGAGAACGAAGACACAACGTACCAGAATCTCTGGGACACATTTAAAGCAGCGTCTAGAGGAAAATTTATAGCAATAAATGCTCACATGAGAAGTGAGGAAAGATCTAAAATTGACGCTGTATCATCAAAATTGAAAGAGCTAGAGAAGCAAGATCAGAAAAACTAAAAACCTAGCAGAAAACAAGAAATAACTAAGATCAGAGCAAAACTGAAGGAGACAGAGACACAAAAAACCCTTCAAAAAATCAATAAATCCAGGAGCTGGTTTGAAAAGATCAACAAAATAGACAGACTGCTAGCCAGATTAATAAAAAAGAAAAAGGAGAAGAATCAAATAGATGCAATAAAAAACGATAAAAGGGATATCACCACTGACTACACAGAAATACAAACTACAATCAGAGATTACTACAAACGACTTTATGCACGTAAACCAGTAAACCTGGAAGAAATTGATAAATTCCTGGACACTTGCACCCTCCCAAGCCCAAATCAGAAAGAAGTTGAAACCCTGAATAGACCAATAACAAGGTGTAAAGTTGAGGCAGAAATTTAAAGCCTACCAACCAATAAAAGTCCAGGTCCAGACAGGTTCACAGCTGAATTCTACCAGACGTACAAAGAGGAGCTGGTTCATTCCTTCTGAAACTATTCCAAACAATACAAAAAGAGGGAATCCTTCCCAAATCATTTTATAAGACCAACATCATCCTGATACCAAAACCCAGCAGAGACTCAACAAAAAAGAAAACTTCAGGTCAATATCCATGATGAACATAGGTGCAACAGCACAACAAAAAGGTTATCAATCATGATCAAGTGGGCTTTATTCCAGGGATGCAAGGCTGGTTCAACAAATGTAAGTCTATAAACATAATCCACCACATAAACAGAACCAAAGTCAAAAACCATATGATATCTCAATAGATGCAGAGAAGGCCTTCAACAAAATTCAACAGCCCTTTATGCTAAAAGCTCTCAATAAACTAGATATCAAAGGAACATATCTCAAAACAATAAAAGCTATTTATGACAAAATTACAGCAAGTATTCATACCGAGTGGGTTAAAACTGGAAGCATTCCGTTTTAAATCAGGCATGAGACAAGGATGCCCTCTCTCATCACTCCTGTTCAATATAGTATTGGAAGTTCTAGCCAGAGCAATTAGGAAAGAAAAAAAATAAAGGTTATTCAATTAGGAAAAGAGGAAGTCACATTGTCTCTATTTGCAGAGGACATGATTGTATATTTAGAAGACCCTATCATCTCAGCCCAAAATCTCCTGAAACTGATAAGCAACTTCAGCAAAGTCTCAGGATACAAAGTCAATGTGCAAAAATCACAAGCATTTCTATACACCAATAACGGACTAACAGAGTGCCAAATCATGAGTGAACTCCCATTCACAATTGCTACAAAGAGAATAAAATATCTAGGAATACAACTAACAAAGAATGTAAAGGACCTCTTCAAGGAGAACTACAAACCACTGCTCAAGGAAATAAGGGAGGACACAAACAGATGGAGAAATATTCCATGCTTATGGTTAGGAAAAAATCAATATTGTGAAAATGGCCATACTACCCAAAGTAATTTATAGATTCAATGCTATCTCCATCATGCTACCAATGACCTTCTTCACAGAACTGGAAAAAAACACCTTAAATTTCATATGGAACCAAAAGAGAGCCCACATAGCCAAGACAATCCTAAGCAAAAAGAACAAAGCTGGAGGCATCATGCTACTTTATCTCAAACTATACTGCAAGACTACGGTAAACAAAACAGCAAGGTACTGTTACCAAAACAGAGATATAGACCAATGGAACAGAACACAGGCCCCTGAGGCAATACCACACATCTACAATCATCTGATTTTCACAAACCTGACACAAGCAAGCAATGAGGAAAGGATTCCCTGTTTAATAAATGGTGTTGGGAAAACTGGCTAGCAGTGTGCAGAAAGCAGAAACTGGACCCCTTCCTGACACCTTACACTAAAATTAACTCCAGATGGATTAACGACTTAAACATAAGACCTAACACCATAAAAACTCTAGAAGAAAACCTAGGCAAAACCATTAAGGACATAGGCATAGGTAAGGACTTCATGACTTAAACACCAAAAGTACTGGCAACAAAGCCAAAATAGACAAATGGGACCTAATTAAACTCCAGAGCTTCTGTACAGCAAAAGAAACAATCATAAGAGCAAACCAGCAACCAACAGAATGGGAAAAAAATTGTTGCAATCTACCCACCTGACAAAGGGCTAATATTCAGAATCTACAAAGAACTAAAACAGATTTATAAGAAAAAAACAAACCCATCCAAAAGTGGGAGAAGTATATGAACAGACACCTTTCAAAAGAAGACATGTATGAGACCAACAAACATATGAAAAAATGCTCATCATCACTGGTCATTAGAGAAATGCAAATCAAAATCTCATTGAGATACCATCTCATGCCAGTTAGAATGGCGATCATTAAAAAATCTGGAGACAGATGCTGGAGAGGATGTGGAGAAATAGGAACACTTTTACACTGTTGGTGGGAGTGTAAATTAGTTCAACCATTGTGGAAGACAGTGTGGTGCTTCCTCAAGGACCTAGACATAGAAATTCCATTTGACCCAGCAATCTCATTACTGGGTATATACCCAAAGGAATATAAATCATTCTATTATAAAGACACATGCACACGTATGTTCATTGTGGCACTGTTTACAATAGCAAAGACCTAGAACCAACCCAAATGCCCATCGACAATAGACTGGACAAGGAAAATGTGGCATATATTCACCATGGAATACTATGCAGCCATAAAAAATGATGAGTTTCTGTCCTTATAGGGACATGGATGAACCTGGAAACCATCATTCTCAGCAAACTGACACAAGAACAGAAAATCAAATGCAGCATGTTCTCACTCATAGATGGGTGTTGAACAGTGAGAACACATGGGCACAGGGAGGGGAACATCACACACTGGGGTCAGCTGGTGGGGCCAAGGGAGGGAAAGCGGGGTGGTGGGGAGGTTGGAGAGGGATAACATGGGAAGAAATGCCAGATGTAGGTGACAGGGGGATGGAGGCAGCAAACCACATTGCCATGTGTGTACCTATGCAACAATCCCGCATGATCTGCACATGTACCCCAGAACCTAAAGTATAATTTAAAAATTTTAAAAAGTGTTAGTTTCCCACAATGCTTTACCTTAGCATTGCTAATATGCTAAATGTAATTGAGTCTCAAAGATGTGTAACCATGGTTCCTACACTCCAACTACTTACAGGAGGATGAAATTCTGTAACACATAAGAGTATTTTAAGAATTACAGTCAATATGATGTTGAATAACATAAAGATGTAAAGATCTTTATAATTAGCATAAATTAAGAACTATTGTGATTACACATAGGGAAGAACTTTATCATGTAAATGTAACTTAATAGTTAGCAGAGTAACTTTATTAAGCATGTGAAATCTGCCCTTGAAAATCATGAAAAGAAAAATATAGGACTCATTCTGGGATGAGCGTAACACGCACTTCATGGAGTCAAAGCCTTCCAGAAAGTTTAGAGAAATCTAGTCTTTCCCAATTTCAGGCGTTAACTTACCGTAACTCCCTCTGGCAAATCACTTGGCAGTCAGGGTCACTGGCTCCTGAAGCTTGCGGACCAACCTTGCCTGAGAAAAGGGGGTGGGAAAAAGATGACATTAAGCAACTCATCCCTGCTATGAGTCCTGCTCCAATCCCTTATCTATTGGCCATCAAGAAAACGATTTCCCTGTTCTTCATCCATTTTGGATACCTAGGATAGAACTGTGTCTTTACTTTTGTTTCCTGTAAGGCTTGAGATGAGGCTGGCTTATATCCATCCTCTCAGAACTGGAGTCCTCTTTCTGAATTCCAAGTTGCCACTGAGATCCCATTCTCAGCTTTCACTGTCTTTGAAAACTACTGCTTCTATGCCTTTTTCTTTACCCAAGGAAAGCCTAAAGCAGTTTTAGCACAGGTCCTGGCACATAGCAGTATTCAATATTAATTGAAAATCCATATACAACAAGAAGTATAACAAGATATTGGCCTCCAATGCAACTTAGAGTCTAGAAGAGAAAGATAAAAGTACAAATACTAAGTGTTACAGATGTTATAATGAAAAAAACAGACTGCAAACCTGGCATAAATATTTTTTTTTCCTACTAGAGGGATCAAAAAGACTTCTGGGAGGAGTTGAGAAGAATGGGTAAGATTAAATGAAAAGAATAGGCTTTGTCAAGATTAGCGGGAAAACAGGCAGATATTTTCCGGAGACAATGAGTAAAGTCATTTGTATAAGGAGAATATACATATTGAAGCATGGTAAAAGATAAGCCTAGAAATCTGGGTAGATCATGAATCAGTCAGAAATTTACTTTTTTAGGCATTAAAAGTATCTGCAGTCTTTTGAGTAGGTAGGTGATCTAATTAGAGTGATATCTTAGAGTTGTTTCTAAGGTGGCAGTTAACAGGATATTTTAGTCAAGGAGAAAAATTGAGAGGAGGAAATTAATTAGGAAACAATTTATTTATCCTAGCATTAAATGACTGAATTATGATATAAGTTAATAGCAATTGAATTCAAAAAAAAAAGAACTAAATTTTGGTGTATCATGTGGGATTTACTCTCACTTCTTACAAGCCCATAAAAATTCAACAAAAGGATTTTTTAAATGCATAGAATTTCATAAGCAAAAACAAAAATGGGAACAAAAAAGACTGAGGCGCAAAGAAAAAAATGGGAAGAAATACAGCAGAAAATTAAGGCCAGAGGAAGAAGAAAAATAGTGCCTGCAGGGTACAAGAGTTGAGTCAAGACACTCGTCACTTCATGCCCTGGAATCCGGGGAAAGCCTACAAGTTAGAAACATCGTGTTCCTCCAATGGCTGCGGTGTAATTAAGCAGACAACATGAAGATTGGTTGCAACTCTCCAAAGGCATTTAGACCTTTGCATTTCCTAAAATTCTATAGGAGAAGAAATCACGTCCAAAATTTTCCCCACTGAACAGAAGAATGTGGCTGAGGTTTTACTCGCTGGAGACACTTTGAACCTAGAGACACCAAATACAGTCAAGACACTGCATGAAGGTCTACACACTAACAGTGAGATCCATATTATACTCTCTCGCTTTCCCATAACATGAGCAACCGGCTTCCCTCACAAGAGGAAGGCTGGAGGCTTCATCTCTTTGGAACGCCTCTAGCTTAAGGAAAAACTCTTGACATTTGGGGAAAGAGTGTCTTTGAGAAAACAACTGCGTTTCTGTCTAATTATCCTACAGAAAAGCACACTGGTCAACAAGCCCTGAAACTGGATACAAACCTTCTAATATATTTCTAGGGTTTTACTCTTATATGTCAAATAACAGCTAAGAATGAAGAAAGTCATACCACTAACTCAAAACACAGAAGCCAAACGAAGAGCATAAGCAACACAGAAGACCTGAAGCAATGCAGAAAGTAGAAGAAAGAAGGCAAAGAAACTCTATAATCAGTTACCTTAAAGAGATTAAAATATATAATATATCCATAATTTAGAATATTTAGAATATTATTCTAAAATGAAGGAGGAGCATTCAAACAATAAATGCTCCTAGAAAATAAAAATATGGTTAAAATAAAGATGACAGAATCTTCCAGAAAGTGTAGCCAAAATACAAAGTGAAAAATAGGTAAGACTAGATAAAATTTAAGAGGTTTGTCACTAAAGTTCAAACATTCAAATAAGAGTCTTAGAAAAAGACAAAGAAGAAAATGAAAGGAAGTAAATTATGCAGAAAGAACCAAAAAAACATCTAGGATTGAAACGTCCGGATTCACACATTGAAAGGGTGGATTAGTATCTAACACAATGAATGAAAAGGCAAAGCACAGTACTGTAAAATTTCAGGGAATTGAGATACAGAGAAAAAACAGGCCTTTAGAGCAGAAAGAAGATTGAATTTCATGCCTTCAATATCTTGTGAAATATAATTTTCAACATAGAATTCTGAACCCAGACAAACTACCAATCAAATGAGAAGTTAAAATCAAACATTTTTAATTTCTCATATACACAAGCTCTTAAAAAGAATACCTCTCATACACTTCTGCTCAAGAAATTACAAGAAGATAATCCTTATTAAGAATCAAAGAATAGGCATGGTACGGTGGCCCATGCCTGTAATCCCAGCACTTTGGGAGGCCAAGGCAAGTGAATCACATGAAGTAAGGAGTTCAAGACCAGCCTGACCAACATGGTGAAAATGCGCCTCTACTAAAAATACCAAAATTAACTGGGCATTGTGGTGCACGCCTGTAATCCTAGCTGCTCGGAGGTTGAGGCAGCAGAATTGCTTGAACGCAGGAGGCAGAGGTTGCAGTGAGCCAAGATCACGCCGTTGCACTCCAGCCTGGGTGACAGAGTGAGACTCTGTCTCAGAAAAGAAAAAAAGAATCAACGTTTACCAAGATGCTAGAAACCTGGAATACAAAGAGTAAGTGTAAAAAGAAGAGGCATCCATAGAACTCCCACAATGACAGTGAAGGGAAAACTCGAGAAAACAGCTGGGCAGCAGTTCTAGAAAAGGATCCATCTAGATCAAAGTTCTATAGAAGGGTTCCAGCAAGGAAGTCTCTAAAAATGAAACAGAATTGATACATCAACTGATGTTTAGTGTGATAAGGAGGGAGTTACTGTGCTCTCCAAGGATTTGTAGATGAAATAATAAGAGTTCGATAGTACACTTAAAAGCAAAAATACATAAGTTATTACCAATTCCTGAGGAAGAAAAATTACAAGGAAGAATATGTGACCATAGCATACTTAGGTGCCTCAGGTGTGGATAATATCAACATAAATACTATGATGAAAATACTGAATGTTTAATCAAAAACTGACATAATTATACTAAGACGATCAGGAAAGGGTAAGAAGAGAAGAAGGTGAACATTTTAGGGAAATATCTTCCAAGAAAGAAAGCAAAGTGCTATTACCTAAAAAATTTAAAAAGACAAAATAAAACATATGCCTTCTTTTTTAGAGACATGGATGGGAATCTCCAAAGACAGGTAAAAGATCCAAAGATGTCTATATCTTGGAATGGAATTCAGGAAAGAAATACGGAAATGGCCTAGTATTTTTTGTTATAAGTCTTGTTGAACTCCTTTGTATTTTAAACAGTGGATATGAATTGTTTTGATTAAAATAATTTTTTGAAAAAGGGGAAAGTACAGAAGTTGCTGCAAAGAAGAATCTATGGGGGAAAAAAGCAGAATGACCTAATTTTGGGGCAAATAAGGACGAATTTTTAAATAACCCTTTGACATCTTGTGTGGATGATTGAAGAGAATTTTGGAAACAATCATATAGGAGAGAAATCAGAAATTAGCCGTGGAATGAGGAGTTTGGTGAAGAAGGATGTATGCCGAACTGACTGGCAGTCAGACAACATGATTTCTAATCCTTGTTCCACCGCCAATTTACTTGTGAGATTGGTCAAGTAAATTTACTTCTATAGCTTCTTTTTTGTTATCTTTAAAGAAAAGGCTTTGAACTCCGTGATTGCTACCTTTCTTCCATCTTGCTTGAGACGAACTTACACTTACACTTGTGTTGGTATTAACCGTGGAACAACCAAGTCACTTATACGCAAGAGACTGCTGGAAATGTAGGACCCAAGCTGAGACAAGTAGTCAGGGCTGGAGAGGCAGATTGTAGAGGTATCTACATGGAGATGTGCTCACAACCGGAGAGAGTAAATCTCCAAAGCACAACACCTAGAGACAGAAATGAAAAGATAGGACTAAACTTCAGATAATGCCTACCTTACAGGAAAACTAGAATAGTGAAGGTGTGAGTTGAAACACACATATATATCAGGACAGATCAGCTATATGTCCATTTGGCTTTAGAATCGTATGAAGGGGAACTGGGCATGGTGGCTCACACCTGTAATCCCAGGACTTTGGGAGGCAAGTGGGTCACGAGGTCAGGAGATTGGGACCATCCTGGCTAACACGGTGAAACCCCCTCTCTACTAAAAATACAAAAAAATTAGCCAGGCTGTTAGCTCAGCTACTCTGGAGGCTGAGGCAGGGGAATTGCTTGATCCCAGGAGGCAGAGGTTGCAGTGAGCCAAGATTGTGCCACTGCACTCCAGCCTGGGCAACAGAGCAAGTCTCAAAAACAAAAACAAACAAAAAAGAATAGTATGAAGGGTTTGATGGTCTTATGAATTCAAAAATGACCTTTGAACTTAAACAATTAGGAAATTTTGATAGTAAATCAAATTAAAACAAAATATTTGGAATTCTAAGGAGTTATACAAAAGATAATCTTTTATCCTCCTTTTCCTAAAATTACTGTAGGTATCACGTTACAGATGTTACCATTTAGGGCGTCTATGTGGATAAACATGGGATTTTTATTTTTCACCTTTAGAAAGGTGGCAGTGATTGAAATCTTGCTTGAAACTATGAATTTTTCATAATAGGTGGTTATTCAGCCAAGCACTCTAAATCTATAAGCTCCAGCTGTGATCCAAGCAAGGTTAAATGAAAATAATACTTGACAATATTTCACCAAGCCCTATCATGCATGCACATGTCACTTCCTTTAATTTATTTTTCATGCATAATTATTCATCCATACAAAAAATAACCCCACAAATCAGTAAACACACAAAATACAAATCCAGTTTTCATTTGCAATTAGAAAACCCCTTCTGAAGTTTGTTGTTCTTCACTTTTGCATACTAACCACTTTAGTTATACATCTTCCATTCCAAATTGTTGAAAGCATTATTATTTACAGGAATTCTGTATTCTATATGGCTGAAAGTTGAAAATATACATGTTATTGTATAATCTGTACATTTTCTAATTTTAATGGCAATACGAGGACATACAATTTTATACACACATCTGTATGCAAATGTATATATGCACACACTTTTTAAAGCATTTCTTAACTTTAGGCCATATAATGCATTCCAAGTTTTGAGTTATCATTTATATCAAAATTATCAACAACTTTGTAAAAATAGTAGCATTTATTTTAATTTATATATTTTTTGTTACTTTCTTATGTAGTAACTAGACCCAATATGGCATTAGTTGGCTTAAAGATGTGAAAATTTATATTATTTCATCGTCTCGTGGTTTTCCCATCAAAAATATTCTATCAAATCACACTTTCAGCGCTACTATTTTAATAACTTGGAATAGTGTTTCTCTTCTCAACTTTTCATCCGTTATAGGTAACCCAACCAATTTATTTCTTGAAACCAGTCGGTCAACCTTGAAGGAAGGTTAGTGTTTTTACCTAAACATTAGAAATCTTTAAATATTTGTTTCTCATAAATATTTAATTCAGCACAATAATTACAACATTAATTAGACATAGACTAAGTAGATTTAAACAGGAGAAATGTAGCAATGTGAGTCACTAGGGGGCAGCAAAGATCAGAGAAAAGGCATGAATTCAAATGCTGATTCTTAATCCAAGATAATAAATGAATTGAGTGATCTAGAGATATCAAAGGGCCAGTGCTTGTCCCAAATGTTTTTTCTGATTCTTACAGTCTTATCTATATATCATCTTGGAATGAAAATCTGCACTACCCTGCCACCTTTTGGAAAATTGACTGCCATTTTAATTTGGTTATCAGCAAACAATGAACATTTTAAGGCTTTCTCAAAATTGAAAACTGCGTAACTTCCCGACAATTATGGTAGTTCCAATTCTTTAAGAAGGTTATGAAATAGGTCACTGAGATTTTCTGCAGGATTTCTGCTTCTCCAAAAATACCAGATGTTTCCTCATAATTTTTGTTTCCCCATCTTGAGCAGTACAAATGAAACAGATTTATCACTTTCTTTTTTTTAATTATACTTTAGTTTCTAGGATACTTGTGCAGATCATGCAGGATTGTTGCATAGGTACATACATGGCAATGTGGTTTGCTGCCTTCATTGCCACATTGCCTACATCTGGCATTTCTCCCCATGTTATCCCTCCCCAACCTCCCCACTCCCCAGCTGTCCCTCCCTCTGCCCCCCTCAACAGACCCCAGTGTGTGATGCTCCCCTCCCTGTGTCCCTGTGTTCTCATTGTTCAACACCCACCTATGAGTGAGAACATGTGGCGTTTGATTTTCTGTTCTTGTGTCAGTTTGCTGAGAATGATGCTTTCCAGATTCATCCATGTCCCTACAAAGGACATGAACTCATCGTTTCTTGTAAATCTATTTTAGTTGTTTGTAGGTTCTGGATATTAGCCCTTTGTCATATGGGTAGATTGCAAAATTTTTTTTCCCTTTCTGTTGGTTGCCGGTTCACTCTAATGATTGTTTCTTTTGCTGTACAGAAGTTCTAGAGTTTAATTAGGTCCCATTTGTCTATTTTGGCTTTTGTTGCCAATGCTTTTTGTGTTTTAGTCGTGAAGTCCTTGCCTATGCCTATGTCCTGAATGGTTTTGTTTAGGTTTTCTTCTAGGGTTTTTATGGTGTTAGGGCTTATGTTTAAGTCTTTAATCCATCTGGGGTTAATTTTTAGTGTAAAGTGTCAAGAAGGGGTCCAGTTTCTGCTTTCTGCACACTGCTAGCCAGTTTTCCCAACACTATTTATTAAACAGGGAATCCTTCCCCCACTGCTTGTTTTTGTCAGGTTTGTCAAAGATCAGATGGTTGTAGATGTGTGGTATTGCCGCCAAGGCCTCTGTTCTGTTCCATTGGTCTATATCTCTGTTTTGGTGCCAGTACCATGTTGTTTTGATTACTGTAGCTTTGTAATATAGTTTGAAATCAGGTAGCATGATGCCTCCAGCTTTGATCTTTTTGCTTAGGATTATCTTGGCTATGCGGGCTCTCAGATTTACAACTTTAAATACAGTGTTATTTTCTGAGT
Source organism: Sapajus apella (assembly GCF_009761245.1). NCBI lineage: Eukaryota > Metazoa > Chordata > Mammalia > Primates > Cebidae > Sapajus > Sapajus apella. The sequence goes on along the minus strand of NW_022437007.1, from coordinate 7,083,313 downwards.
TTTTAGGAAACACACAACTGTTTACAAAGGCAAAAATATTGCATCAATTATATTTTAAATGGTCATTACTACTAATAGAAATTACTTTAAAATATTTTTTAAATAGCTTAATAGAAAAAGTCAATCATCTGCCTTTTCCTTTTTGAATTCTCAACTTATTATGTATACGTTTATAATTTTATTAAATGAGCATCCATTATTTTAATACCAGAAGGGACTCTAAACTTATAAAAAATGTCGCTTATAAGTAATATATCTTACTTTTGCTGGGCCTTTTAAATTTCATATTAAAATGCATTGAAAATCCTGATTTTACTAGCATTCATTCTGGTGGGTTTCTAGATCTAAGGAAACATCAAACTTTGTAGGTGTTATTTGGAAATAAAACCCACAAAGTAACACAATGCTAGAGTTGTCAACTAACAAAACAAGAGAGTTTGATTAATAATGTCACTGTTTTAATATTGACCTTGGCCATAGATGTTGACTTTGTTTATTGCCTATTGAAAATTCTCACAAAATTATAGTTGGTTTCCTTGGAGGTTAGAAATTAAAAGAGAAACAAAGTCTGCTTATCAAACAAGAAGATGTGTTTTAAGCTGAGAAGTGGCTTGTCCATTTGGAAATTGATCAAAACATAAAAATGTTAAAGTAAAGACCTCTCAATATCATTACAAGTTTCCTATTTATCTGTAGAAGGAAAAAGGTATCGGTTTGAAGTGTTAAGAAGACATAAAATAAAACAAATATAAAGAAGGTAAAGTGCATGAAAACCCCTTTTTAGTGTGACTACAAAACTTTACATTTTAACCTAAATGCTAATGACTTACAAATCTATTTTCCAGCCCCTATAACCAAATAGTTGAATGTTTCTACCAGTGTTCAAATACTTTGAAGTACCTGAAGATCAATGTATTTAAAGCTAACTCGTGACCTTCTCAAATAAAGCTGCTCATCCTCTTTTCTCTGCAAAATGTGGGGATTCCACATCCGACCACTTCCTCCAAGCAAAGAAACCAAAAATCATCCTTGACTGTATCCTCTCCTGTACGTCCTCAAATCAACTATCTTATATTTGTTTTGTAGATATTTCTCAGATCCTTTCTCACTTTAGAGACCTATAGTAACTTAACTAAACTCTACCCTGAATCTCTCAAAAACATTACCTATACTATCAGAACGCTTTCACAGATGCCATTACCTCACTAGATTGCCCAAATACCTACAACAAACCTCCATTCGGATGTACAATAGAGTCCAAATGTCCTACTATGGCATAAAAATAGCCATTGCTTTTGCATTTAAAGCATATTCTTGGTAAATATTTGTTGACTCCAAAAGAATCGAATATTCAGCATTTCTGTGTTTACACAGGGTGTTGACACAAAACCAGAATATTGTTGGAGTTATATCCAAGTATTTAAAGTGAGAAAATTAAATATGTGTGTGTGTACATATATATATATATATGAAATATATAGAACTGCCAGGGGTGGTGACCACATCTGTAATCCCAGCACTTTGAGAGACTGAGGCAAGTGGATCACTTCAGGTCAGGAGTTCGAGACCAGCCTGGCCACCATGGTGAAACCTGTCTCTACTAAAAATAGAAAAATTAGCCGGGCATTGTGGCACATGCCTGTAGTCTCAGCTAGTTGGGAGGCTGCGGCTGGAGAATTGCTTGAACCCAGAAGGTAGAGGTTGCAGTGAGCCGAGATTGAGCCACTGCGCTCCAGCCTGGGTGACAGAGCAAGACTCTGTCTCAAAACAATTAAAATAAGGATAAAAATATATTAAACTGACATATAAATCTATTTTTTAACTTCATCATGTGTTTATTTACTTGTCTATATATGTATAGTTGTGTATATTTGTGTGTGTATATATACACACATACTCACACATGTCAGTTTAATATATTCTTCAGCTTTGGAGGAAAACCTAGCAAAAACAAGCAGAGTAGGCAATAGTTAGGACAAAAATTGATGAAACGAATATTGTTTACATTTTTGCCAGACACAATGTAGAGAACAATGAAACTGTGTTGGAGATTTATAGATTTAAACCCAACAGTATAGCAGCCCAAAGATGGTATTTCTGTTTCTTAATTGCATTCCATTTTTCTCACATTTCCCTTTCAAAAAAACTGAAATCCTTGAGACTTCTGTAAACAAAGAACAGTCATGGCTGGGCATTTCCTCTGAAGAAAAGAGATAAACCCAAACAAAGGCACTTTCATCTTCTGTTTGCACTTGGTAAACTACCAGTATCAGGAAAGACTTTTTATTTGTTCATTCGTCTCCTCATGTGTCTGAATGCGCATAGAAAATGTTTACAGAGCAAAACAGCTCCTCTCTTATTCCAGAAAAATCAAGCGGTTGCAACTGGTGGAGATTAATTAAAATGGCCTGAGCATAAAAGAGAAAGCCGCTGGCAAGCCAGGAAAGAACAAAGCCAAATACACTAATCCGTCATTCTATCTTTAAAAATGGTAAAGGAAAGAGATCATCTTCTTGGCTCTTGGTGGATCCTGGACTTCTGACTATATATATGTGTGTGTGTGTGTGTGTGTGTGTGTGTGTGTGTGTGTGTGTGAAATTAAATAAAAATATACATGTCTTGCTTGATTTTCAATTCGTATACGAATAAATTCTTAATGACAGAATGACCTTCAGTTGGCCCAACCATAAAGCACTTTACATTTCTGCTATTTGATGCATGAAACAAGAGAGAACAACCTTAGTTCTCTCTTTCCATTTCATAATTTGATACCATATTTGTCTATTATGCATCCAAAAAAAGTTGCTGATTTGGCTACATTTAAATCTAAAAGATACTAAAGTGAGTCCTTAAATATTAAAACATATCAGTGTAAAAATCCCTACATTTGGTAAGAAATTCAATAAAAATTATGATGAAGTACTGGGCTTCCACACTTAGATATGGTTAGCAAAGGGAAATCAACACATGAAAAATTATCCAATGCTGTAAAACGTCTTTGTGTTTTATGCCTTTGTGATACCTTTGTCATAAGACTATCACAAAGCAGTGGCAAATTGGTTGATAGAAAGTCAATTGATATTGAAAATTATAATTAAAATCTAGAGTTCATACCCAAAGCGTGCATCACTTTTGTCTTTCTCCTATATTTCATTCATTCCATACAATGGTAAATGATTTTAGAACTGGATCATGCTTATTTCCATATAAAATGATATCATTTTCCCTTTCTACTATTGAATATGAGATGACTGCTCTCACTTTTCTTAGTAAGGTGCTATGTAATTAGACACATTAAGAATTTTTAAATCTTTCTGTCTCCATAGTATATTATTTTAAAAATTTTTATCCCTAAAATTCACTAACAAAAAACTTGGGTTCACATGAAATGATTTTGGGGAGGGTTCAGGAGCCCTCAGTCTTTCAGAACCTTGCTCTGGAGCAGACGCCGACAGAAAGCAAGGACAGGTCTCTGATTGTTTATCTTAGTAAATCTCATCTGGAAGGAGGGAAGACTAAAATCAGAACAGAGCTGTAAGAGGGAAAGAAGCAGCAGGCACTCGCATTTGCCAGGTTATGGGGGTGCTTGGTATTTTGTAGCTGGAGCAGTGTTTATGTTTTGTCTGTGTTCAGACCTGGTTACAAGTGGTCTTGCTTTTATCTTGATTTATCTTGTTCACGGAATGACCTTGTCTGATGTTGATGTCCTGTGAAATTGTTTATGATAAAAAGAAATACGCAAGGCCTAACTGCAAGGGCCAGGCCAGCTCCTCATACCAGTGTGGCTGATAGGACCAGGCCAGTCCCACATGTTAAGGACTGCTTTTCTCTTTCTCAGTTTCCCATCTGGGCCAAGGGCAGGCATAGTAAGGCCACAGGACATTAATCCGTAACATTTATATTTTACTATCATTAAGATTTTGCTGCTAAGAAGAGTGTTTTTAGAGAACATAGTCTGTAGCGGAATTAAAACTAGTCACTTGGCCTTTCGTTGCCAGATAAGTTATTGCTATACAGAAACTCAGAATGGCCTACATCTGCCAACTGCAATGTAAGCAATTATCAGATGCAAGGTGATTATTAGTCCTTGACACGAGTCTTAAAGCCAGGGTTCTCGATCATAAAATCTAGGCAATAAGTCCTTTTCTGTTTGTTTAGAAAGTCAGGTCTTTATTTTTTTTTTTTACTTTCTTCATGTGTTTATGTATTTGCCTTGTGGTCCGTAGGTGTAGTACAAATTTTCCCTTGGTTAATTACAAGGAAAGCAAGAACATTGCAAATTGTTCCTAACCCTTGCTAATGAACTGAGACTAGTTTGTTGGGCATTCCGAGTATGTTATATTATTTTTGGCTTTTGCTGGGGTCAAAGTAAAGCCATGTTGCCAGTTGTATTATTCCAAATGTGAAAATCATAGCTTGGATTATCTGTATGAAGGAGTCAGTTATCCCTTCCAAAAGTTTCTTTAAAAAGCATATATGTACCTCCTTTGAAAGATGATAAACAACTTTTCATCCAGGGCTATATGAACTGCTCACAGGAAGTTGGTTTTAAATATCTGGAAGTCTCTCATGATTAACTCATGAAACAGATCATATAAGTTAATATGTAGGAAACTGAATGGCATCACCTAGGGAGAGAGTGCAGCTAGACAAGACAAAAGGACTCAAGGGCATTTCAATATTTAAGTTAGGCAAGGAGGAAGGGACAGCAACGTAGGTAGAGGAAAAATAAATAGATAAATCAGGAGGATATGGTGCCCAAGAAACCACAGAAGGAAAGATTCTCAAGGAAGATAGATTGAGTATAGGGTCAAATGTTGCTTGATATCAAAATAAGGAAGAATACAGAAGAGGCCACTAGGTTCTGCGAAAGAAAAATCATTGGTCACTTTAACAACAGACATTTCAGTGGACTGGTGGTAACAAAAGCTACTCTTGAGTCACTGGAAAAATAAGCAGCTAAAAAACGTAATTTTTTAAAAATGCAATTAGCATTAAATTACAAATGAGTCTAGTAAGAACTTCAAGCCAGACACGGTGGCTCACGCCTGTAATTCCAGCACTTTGGGAGGCAGAAGTGGGTGAATCACCTCAAGTCAAGAGTTCAAGACCAGCCTGGCCAACATGGTGAAACTTTGTCACTACTAAATACATAAAATGTAGCTGGGCATTGTGGCACATGCCTGTAATCCCAGCTACTCGGAAGGCTGAGGTATGAGAATCACTTGAATCTGGGAGGCAGAGGTTTCACTGAGCCGAGATCACGCCACTGCACACTCCAGCCTGAGTGACAGAGCAAGGCTCCATCTCAAAAAAAAAAAAAAAAAAAAAAAAAAAGAACTCCATGAAGTCTAGACTCATAAAATAATAATAAAACTACCTAAATTTTAAAAGAGTAAACAGTTTAAAATTTTGATTGTGATTGTTCTTTGATGAAATGACTCATTATAAATATATCAATTGCCCTAAGATAATGTATTCATTTAACTCAATACAAATGAATGTATTCCAGAGTTTTTCATGAAACTTGATGGTGGTTGTTGTTTTTCATTTTAGTTTTGGGCGTACATGTATGGGTGGGGTACAAGTATGGGCTTGTTACATGGATATGTTACATGATGCTGGAGGTCGGGTTTTTATTGAACCCATTACCCAAATAGTGAACGCAGAACCCAAAAGGCAATTTTCAATCCTTACCACCTTTCCTCCTCCCTTCTTTTGGAGTCCCCAGTGTCTATTGTTTCCATCTTTGTGTTCCCATGAACCCAATGTTCAGCTCCCACTTACAAGTGAGAACACATGGTATTTGATTACCTGTTCCCACTTGAATTCACTTAGGATAATGGCCTCTAGCTGCAGCCATGTTGCTGCAAAGGACATGATTTCATTCCCTTTTATGGCTGCGTAGTATTCTTTTGTGTATATGTACCACAAATTCTTTATTCAATCCACTGTTGATGGGCACCTAGGACGTTCCATGATTTTGCTATTGTGAATACTGCTGTGGTGAACATATGAGCACTGGTGTCAATTTTGGCAGAACAATTTCTTTTCCTTTGGGTCGATACCCAGTAAGGGGATTGCTGATTTGAATGGAGTTTTCATTTTTAGTTCTTTGATAAATCTCCAAACTGCTTTCCAAAGGGGCTAAACTAATTTATCTTTCCACCAGCAGTGAATAAGCATTCACTTTTCTCCACATCCTAGTCAGCATCTGTTGATTTTTGACTTTTTAATAATAACCATTCTGACTGGTGGGAGATGGTATCTTGTTGTGGTTTTGATTTGTATTTCTCTGATGATTAGCAATATTATGAATTGATTCTAAAGTCTACAAAGAAAAAATAAACTTACAATAATATCCAAGAAAATATGAAGCGGAAGATAATAGACATAGACTAGCCATACCAGAAAAAAATGTTATAAAACAACAGTAAATACTGGCCACAAATAGTCAATATAACCAAGAAGTCAGGTATAGTCTTAAATACATACAGGCTTTTAATTACTGGTGAAAGTCATTCCAAATCAGTGGGTATTGAGAGGCAGACGGGGGAGGTGTGTGGCCTAAATGATTCTGGAATAATTGGATAGCATCTAGGGAAAAAGAATGAGCTAGCTTCTCTCTCACTTCTTAAAACAAATACATTTCAGAAGAACCAATGTTTTCAAAGTGTAAAAATTGAACTATAAAATTGAAAGGAAATGAAAGAAAAACATTGGAAAATCTCAAATACTTGATTGTGTAAGGTATTTATAAGCATGATGTAAAACCTTTCAAAACATGGTGGAAAACTATTTAGAAATTTATAAATTTTAGTTCATCAAATTTAAGTTTTAAACTTAATAAATTAAAAAACAAAAATAATTTACAAACTTACTAGCTTAAATATTTTAGTAATACAGCTGCTGAAATGTTAATTTTCTTAATATATACACATTGCCCATACTAACCAATGGGAAAATTGTTAACCAATGGGAAAAAAAATGGGTAGAGACATGAATTCAGAAATAAAAAGAAATGCAACGGCTTTTAAAATTTGAAAATATGATCAGCCTTAATCATAATAAAATGAATGTAAATTATAACTACATTTGGATATCAAGTTTTCAAATATGGCATTTGGCATAAAGCAAAATTCTCTTACTACATTGCATTAGTGAAGGTGTGGAGAATCAATCACTCTTACACAGTATCAGTACAAATTTAAGCTAGTATAACATCTAGAAGGCAGTTTTCCAACATTTATCAAAATTATAAAAAACATGTCCTTTGGAGTCAATAATCCCACTTTTAAGAATTTATCCTATATCCATAAAAATATAACTACAAAGATTTTCAGAGCAGTAGTTTCTGTATTAGAAGAGATTACAAGTGTTCTAAATCTTCACTGTAGGGAACTGTGTAAATACATTTATGTGACAGCAAGCCAAGAAGTGGTTAAAAGGAATGAGACATACCTGTGTACACTTACATGAAAGGTCTCCTTGATAAGTGAAAAAGCAAGTCATGCTATAATCTGTGCAAAAAAAAAAGACTTCAACTTGGAAAAACCTGAGTACTGGGTAATTGATGATAGAAGGGTGCTAACATTCTGTACTGCTCAAATTTTATAAGACAGTCATATATACCCTTCTCAAAAAACTACATTAAAGTTCTTTCAGGAGGACAAAAAGTGAATGTGAAGTAATAAAATGAAGGCAATGAAAGGACGACTATATGTCCTGTTGCTGAGAAGGATACAGAGAAATTAAATTAATGTGTGATCCAAATTTTATTATTTTTGTTGGAACTGTTCGTTGCTCTTTAAGGACAAAAAGAGGACACTCTGAGAGTCTGACTACATATCAGTCAGGTTGAACCAATCTGAGAGAGGGAGATGTGATTCAAATGGAGGCAGACAAAGAAGTCTGCAGAAGCCACAAGGGATACAATTCAGGTGAACAGCAAAGATCACCTGTGCCTAGAGCAGGGGCACCTCCATTTCAACAAGTAGAATGAAGAAAGTTGTTAGATTTCTTTTGTGTGAAAGTCTTGACTCTTTAATGGAGAACTTGGCCTTGTTGGAAAAGGGGCACGTCTTCCATGTTAACAAGCAGACTGTAGCATTATGAATACAAACATAGCTGTTTTTATAATTTTAGGTAAGTAGAGGATGTTCTGATAGACTGCATCTAATTAACCCATGAATTATAAGACTAAATAATCTTCTGAGAGCCAGGCTTGCGAGAGGTGGTGGAAGAACTTGGAGACAAGAAGATTAAGAATAACACAGTCATCTCAGATAAAGGGAAACGGAGTAGGAGTGTCAGGCAGCACTGAGTGTGATTTGAGGCTTGTGGTCAACAAGTTCAAGGAGTATCAGTTGTACTTTTCCCCTGTTAAGCTATTAGGTTGCAAGCATGGTGCAGGTGGGTAGCTGGGTTAATTGAAGCTCAGATATTAACAATTGTTACAAGGTGGTAAGATAACAAAGGAGATGAATCTGTTTGCAAGGGAGTGATTATGATGGTTCATCTTGGAATTTAGACTAGGCTGAAAGGTAAATAAAGATAGGCGGTAGGAGGAGCTTGGTGAAAAGTCATGTGGTAGGAAAAATGTATTGAAGACCTGTATTAATTCAAACCATGATCATCCTAGGAATTAGTAGAGAAAGTGAGCCAGAGAATTAAAAAATAGGGCTAAGATGAATGCATGAAATAAAAGTTCGGTGGAAGAGCACAAAAAGTGGGTGCATGGTGTGGAATAGGGGAAAAGACTGCAATCAAAGAAGGGCTTTTCTATCCTCATTTTCTGAGACCCATTACATGTAGTCAAAGTATTAATTTTATCAAATATAATTCGGCCTCTTTTAAAATAAATTTTTTTTATTATTGGACATATAATTTGTGTTAGATCATGTATTTTCTAATATTTAACCATTGTTTCATGGAATAAAACTACTTAAAAATAGTGATTATTTTCTTAATAATCAGTTTTATTTTGAATGTTCATGTTTACAATTATATAAGTCATGAGATATTCCGAACTGTACTACATTCAAAAACCTAATTAGATCACTTTCAATTTTTTTCTATATTCTTGGCCACACAATTTGCCTTGGAAATGTTAAATCCATTCCTTGTAAATGCGTAATAAGTCATCTGTTTTTGTTTAGAGTTTTATGTGGAAATAATTTTTCAAAATGTATTTTTTATTTTCTATTCTTGATAATTTTAGAAGTTTATTATATTCTACTAAACAATTATTTCATATTTAATTGAAACAATTATTTCAATTAAACAATGTTTAAATGTATTAGCATTGAGTATAAACAGTCTCATAATTTTAATGTCCTACTTAAACATTATTACATTCCTTTTCTCCCTTGAAAAATTTTTATCTCATGATTATAGTTTCCACAAGTTTAGCTTTACTATTTTTCCCCAAAGAATCAACTCTCATATTTCCCTTGCAGTTCGACTGTTTTGTTGTTGTTCTCTGATTTCCTTACTTTAATTCTTTCTTTCCTGTTTCTTTTATTCCTCTCTTCTGTGTGTGTGTGTGTGTGTGTGTGTGTGTGTGTGTGTGTGTGTGTGTCTGTGTGTCCTTTCAATTTTTTTCTGGACCATTCTAAGTTGAAGCTTTAGTTTGCTTCTGTGTTGTTGTTTAACCATGAAATCACATTTGAGTTTAGCTTTGAACCAATTACATTAGTTTTAATTTAGAGTTCTCATTTTTACTGCTCTAATCTCAAACATCATTTAAACGACAATTTGAACTTTTTGTTGATGGCTTTTACTTTACAAACTTTGTTCCTTCTTTGAATTTTGTCTTACATAACAGCAGTTTTATTTTTATATGTGTGTTAAAACAACCTATCATTTGCAACAACATAGACATACCTAGAGGACATTATATGAATTGAAATAAGCCAGGCACAGAAAGGCAAATACTACATGATCTCACTTACATGTGGAATCTGAATAAGTTGATCTCACAGAAGCAGAAAGTAGAATGGTGGTTACCAGGGTCTGTGTGTTGGTGAAGAGAGCAGGGGTTGAGGTTGCAGAGATGTTGGTCAAAAGATACAAAATTTCAGCTAGGTAGAAGGAATAAGTTCAAGAGACAATGACTATAGTTAACAGCAATACACTGTATACTTGAAAATTGCTAAGAGATTATATTTCAAGTGTTCTTTCTCGCCACAAAAAAAAATGATCATTATGTGAGGTAATACATATGCTAATTAATTTGATTTAGCCATTTCACAAGGTATATCTATTTCAAAATGTCATACTGTATATCATGAATATATAATTTTTTTATTTTGTCAACTAAAAAACACTGAACCGAAAGTCTTATGAGAAGAGTCTAGTGATTTCAAGTCCCTTGATATACTTGACACTGAAATATCTCACTCACTGTTCCAGTTCACGGGCAGTCCCTAACTAGCAGTTTACCTTTTCTTCTAATTGTGCTTCACTACGGTTGGTTTTTTTGTGTGTTGTTGGCTTTTTTTTTTTTTTTAACAAAAATGTACTCAAAAGATTCTGGGAGTTAGTAACTTATAATACCTTAGGCAGAAAGATCAAAGGATAAATACTATCTATTATCACCGAGGTAGGCATTATCTGCCCAAAGGGATTTAAAATCCATGTAGCAATGACAATAATTGTTATGCATATGTGCTGATGGCCCGAGAACAGAACAATACTACGAATATCTATATAATGCTTTGAATGTTATAATTGATACTTGGCAAGTGCTAATTTTATGGCTGAAATTCCTAGACCAATCATGACATGATTTGTTATTAAATGTCTGTAATTATAGAGTCTAGTCATGAGAAAATAGCTCACTATATCCATAAAGAATAGATGATAGAAAGATATTATTACACAACTTCATGCTACCTTCCTGAGAAGCTGCAATACAAACCACAAAACCTGAATTTCCCTGGGTTTTCTGTTTAGGTGTTGGCTCTGGTGAAATGAACACTCAAGAATTGATCTGAAAAGAATAATTCTACAAATTAGAAGTAACTGTAGAAAAATAGCAGATTCATATATAATAAATATGTCTCTTATTAAGAGACATTTGAAAGTGTTATGGATAAATAACAAAATTGGAATATTCCAAAATGTTAAAACACTAACTAAATATTGTACTTATGTGGATATTCTATGATAAACTTAGATAAATGGTCAAAATCTTTTTTCTAAGAACAGATTACTTTTTACTAAATTCCTATCTTTAGAGTTGTTTTATTCTCAAATAAAAGAACAGCCTGTTATGTTTGGTTATTATTCCCAATTTATTCTTTCTTTTCAAAACACCAACTTCTTATTTGCTTTTTCAGAAACATGTGCTACCAAAAATGCATTAAAAAATTGCCAAAGCTTTTAAACTTTTCAATTTTTCTTGAGGAATACTAGTTTATATACTAGTCTAATGAAGTCATAAAAAGACTTACCACAGTATTTTAACTACATTTTTACTGCTGTTTCTCAACCTCCTTTATCATCACTTTTTCCTTTGCAGTAAGCATTGGTGTATTCCAGAATTCTAGCCTGGTGTCCTCTTTTCATCTGGATTTGCCTGTCTAGGCAAATCCATAATTCTGATTCAATTACTTCTCACCCATCTATCCTCACACAGTATCTCATCACCTTTTAAAAAATCGGCACAACTCAAACAAGCACACTCTCTGAAAAAGAAGTCAACAAAGACTATTTGAATCTTAAATGTGAACAAAGAAAAACTTGATCCTGTTAACTTCCCCCCGGATCAAGCAAACCCTGGTCTTTTCAGTTGTGTGGGTCTATAAACTCCCTTTGTGATAATGTACTCTGGATTGTCTTTTGTCTCACATGCCATCAGAACATATAAAAGCTGGTATAAGAATAGAACATTGCAAATGACAGCAAATTCATAACTGGAAGAATCAAGGAGGGAGAAGGATTCTAACACTTCCATGCTGGGAAGACGGTAACGCTTGTAATTTGGTAACAGAGGATAAAAACATGTAAATTTACACCTGTTTTAGCATGGTGTTCAGAAGTTATCCTTACTGAGACCATAGAACTAATAACCTTGAAATATAAAAATGTAGAATTGTGGCATGCTCTTTCTAGTTCTTATGATTCACTGTAATTCCTATTTTTAAAAAGAAGCTGACATTGAAATCTGTTCCTCTAAGTAGAGACAGGAAGAAAAAAAAATATATGGCTTCATTAAAAAAATACCTTTCTTGCCTGAGACTTTCCATTTGAGGTCACAGAGAAATTTGAAAGTACAGACAGCTGGATTCTCTCCTCCAAACTAAAGTTATTGCCAGCAAAAGCAGGGAAGTAGAAACAGTCACAGTAGACAACATTAAAACCAGAGAGAAGCCATTCTCTTCAGGCTCCTCCGAAAAGCTCCTGTTTTAAACTCTACTTAGAGGGATGGTCACATCACATCAGCCCCAGTCCTTGTGTCAGCTGGCCCAAGGCAGGGGGCAAGATGCAGATTCTCAGGGTAAGGAAGATAGGCAGAGAAATGTGTCAGGCGGGTATTAATTAAGGAAAATACAGGGCCTAGTTCTCATACAAAGACCAGCTTGAGGAGATTTCTGGCCTTTGGCACCTGCCCATGGAATTGTCTAGAACACAGATTGAAAGTCCACTTAAGTTTTAGTGGAATTGTCCTATCAATGCTGGCATAAAACTGGCTGCGAGTACAACCACTAAGGCACACTCCAAATTCTTAATGGGATAGCAAGGGAAACAGATGGGGCATACCCAGCGTGCACATCTCCCACATGACCACTGAGGACAAAAATAAGGAAAACTATAGAGTAAAACAGAACTAGGGCAACCAATTCAGGTATGCTGACAAAAGAACTTACAATGTCAGGGCCAATGGAGCAAATAATCCTTTTTTTTTTTTTTTTTTTGAGACTGAGTCTTGCTCTGTCGCCCAGGCTGGGGGGCAGTGGCACAATCTCAGCTCACTGCACTGCAACCTCTGCCACCTGAGTTCAAGCAATTCTCCTGTCTCCACTTCCCGGGTAGCTGGAATTACAGGCATGTGCCACCACGCCTGGCTGATTTTTTTATTTTTAGTAAAGACAGGGTTTCAGGATGTTGGCCAGGCTGGTCTCAAACTCCTGGCCTCAGGTGACCCACCTACCTTGGCCTCCCAAAGTGCTGGAATTACAGGTATGAGCCACAGCACCCGACCAATTCTTGCTATTCTTTTTGAGCCAGATATGACATATGGTATGGACTCTTGGCCACCATATTTTGTTTCCCATGCTCTCCATCCAATGGAAGTTTTGTGGTAGATGTTTGTATTTTCTATCAAAGTGTTTTGCATAGGACAAAGATAAACTCTCTATTCATTTGATGACTATGAGGAGCTACAACCAGACCTGATGAGTAGGAATTAATATTGACCAGAGGCCATAGACTTGGGGTGAATGTAGTAACTGGGAAAAAGAAATTTAAGGATAAGATTCTGTTTGTACATTAGCTGGCCAAAGGGATGGACTATAGTTGTTGTTTTTTTTTAAGTTGCCAGGATCCATGCCCCCTGTATTATACAAACGTAGCTCTATTCTCAACTTCAATGGTAAAATGGCACCAGACACCTGGCCAAATGGTGCACAGCAGAATTGGATCAGGAATGGACAAGTGACCAAACCGATTAAATGAGAAGAAATTGCAGGTCAAACGTGGAAGGGACCTGGTTCAGATATGTACCAGAGAGAATATCAAGTAAAAGCCCATTTTATGATGAGGAGTCTCTAGCTGAATATGAATTCAACAGAGAGGAGGCAGAGCTCCACAATGAGGAGAAAGAAACTGAGTCTAATGAATTGCATCACAGCCTCAATTAAGAGACTGAAAGCTTCCGTTTATCTAACCCTAGGTTTTTCAGTCACAAAAGCCATTTATCTTTTTAGTTAGAGACATTTGAGATTGAACTTGCATTCACTTCCAACAGAAAAAAAAAAATCCCCACTAACTTTCTGAATTTATTTCTCCCTCCCATTGCACCATTTTATACTATATCCCCACCAAGCATAACCAATATTTTCACATTTTAAAGACTCATTAGGCTTCTGACTGGATGTTCATTTCTCTTGCCTCCCTGGAAAACTCCTGCTTACCTAGTAAGTCTCAGCTATCTGTTTTCTTCCTCTGTAAAGACCTCCCCAACCTTCTAAATAGATTCATATGTTTCCAACGTCATTATCATTTCTTAGACTACAACTAACACATGTGATCTGCTGTGTGTGTTTCTCACACATGATACCGAGGTTTGGTCAAACAATGGTAGGGTTTTGTTTTTCACACTCTATTGGTTATTTTGGCTCTATGCAGAAAATTACTACACAGAATTTAAAATAATTTGTTACAAGGCATTGGCAACAGCAGTTACGTTGTTATTTCCAAAATGTGTGGTCTTTTCAAAAATCATTTTTCAAACATACCACTTCTTTTCTAAGCAAGAAAGTTGTAACTCTTGAATAATTATGCTTATTTGTAATATTTTCATACAGACTAGAAGCTCCAGTGTTAGGACATAAATATATTCCAATCTTGTGTGCTTTGTTGAATTCCACCAGAATTTCTTTTTTCTCTTCATTTACTCTGATACCCGTATTTCAGTTGGCTAAAATTAACACTTTGCTGAAGGCTTATAAACAAAAGTATTTTAAGACTGACAACACTTGATTTTTAAGGTGCATGTTTTAAATGCCTGACTTTGGATGATGTGCCAACTACTTTAATGCTCGAGAGAAAAAGTGACACAACTGTAGGAATGATTATCAAACTATTTTAGGTATTATACTGTGGCCAATAGACAGAACATTTATTTTTAAGTTAGGATGCTACAAAAAAAAAATCATATCCTCTGTTTCCTTGAGTTCAAGTTTCATATTCGTGTTTTATAAGCTATTTTTCATATGCTTATGGCACAATGCTCACTGTTTTTGTTAGGAAATGGCCCCCTGGCTGAGTGCCCACTCATTGTATTATAGCATTTTCCCTCAGCTGTAGCAGACCAGCAAACCAACAAGTTCACACTTCCTCATTAATTCTGGAAAACCCTTACCATGTATAACACAGCATGAACCATTTTATATCTTGACAATTGCTGGAAGTGTTTTATTTTAAAACAGAATTTTAAGAATATCCAAATTAAATAGCAAACAGTGGGTACTATGGAAACCATGTTCATAAGTTTTATCATTGTCTTTAAAAATGTTCTCTTCCAAAGCTGTGACTTAGGCTATTAATAACCTGTAAATTTCTTGTTTTTCTCTTTTCAATGTTTTCTCGCTTTTTGAATAAAGTTTGGTGAAAGTTCACGTAAGTAATCATCTTTAAATTATCGATGTTTCCCACAATTTATGGGAACAATTCAAATCCCTTAAGTCGGTTCAATTATGTTTTGCCTAAGGCTATCTCCTTACATATTTTAAGTTTACCCTAAAGGTTTCTCTGTACATCCTAAACTATAACCTAAGTGGAGTTGTAACCTACTTTTGTGCCAATCACAGAGTTTTGGCCAATCAGATGTGGCCAACTGCTGAAACCATGTTCAAATAAGGCAAATGCCAAGCTGTAACCAATCTCGATGTTTCTGTACCTCACTTCTGTTTTCTGTACATCACTTTGCTTTTTCTGTCCCTAGATCTTCTGACACGTGGCTGTGCTGGAGCCTCTGAGCCTACTCTGGCTTGGGGGGGGCTGCTGATTCATGATTCACGAATAGTTCTTGGCTCAATTAAACTCTTTTAAATTTAATTCAGCTAAAGTTTTTCTTTTACCAAGTCTTAAAAGTGAAGCTGGAAAGCTTGCGGCTATTAGCATCCAAATGGAAATACTTACTTGTGTTTGGAATAGAAACACTGTCAAAATAAGGAAAAGTATGGATTAATAGAAAATACAGCTTTAGCGTATTCATACTTTAATTGCCATCTATTTGCTCCTCCATTTTTTGTTTTTGTATAGGTTACAACCTCACATTTTGTATATTAAATATTTGCAATGCCATGTAAATGAAAGAACCTAGACATATACTAATATGAGTGTGATTTCTGACTTCCTGTCTATGTGACGTTATTCAGTTAATCTAACTTTGCTAAAATTCCATTGACTACAAAATGGGAAATTGATATTTTTCATATAAATCTGTTATGAATCTATTAGAGAAAATGAATAGCACATAAACAAAAGCCTAGTAACACAACAGATAAATGGCACTCATAACAGATCTGCCTGCCACTAAACATCAACAACAGCAGTAATTATCAATTGTGAGTACTTCCTTGGAGACAGACATCTTTACAAATGCTATCTATTTCAGCTGACAGGTAAATATTAGCAGATGCTATTGCCTTGTTGTTGCTGCTGTTTTTTGTTGCCCTTATTGCCCCAAGCTTACAAATAATATATTCTCTCAAGTTAAATTCTTAGATTGGGAGAAAACGTCACTGATACTCTGGAAGGAAAGCAAAACAAAACTTAAAAGGACTTCACTCATTCCAACCTCCACACCCAGCTGCCAAGAACAACAAACTTTCCTTGAGCTTCTCCCTCTTACGCAGCTGACTTAGTGTTTCCATCTAGTTCTGTAGCCTCCTCACCCCCTAATACACATTACCTCTTTGTCTTCACTGTGCCTCCTCTCTGCCCCTTTCAGAGCTCATGCAGCTACCCCTGCCTGATATGCTTCTCGGTCAATATCAATTGTTATAGACATATCTTTATTTATTTTGGTAGGAAAAGCTTCAGATTGACCATTAACCAAGGATCATGGAGAGATTCACTGGCCCTGTCAGGGCATGCTGCTGTAAGCTTTGGCTGAGGTCTGTCCAGTCTGTTTGTCATTTCCATCCGTCAACCCCATCTATTTATTGCCGACATGCATGGGCATGCTGCCATGTCAGAAGTATTACAAGAAACATTTATCCTCTGAGACTAAAAAAAAGCATAGAATTATTTCCTTTTAAAATTGATGAGCCCCATTCTTGTTTTATCAGTTTGGAACTTGACACAGCAGAGAAACAGAGAAGGGTGGCGACATTTGTCGGCTGTAGGCTCGCTCCCTGACAACCCTGAGGGCAAGTCCATCAGCCTTGTTGACAAGGTTTGTGCTCTAAATCCTTTCAATCTTGCAAGCTAAATGCCATATTACAGTCATTTTACAAATGAAGAAAGGGAAATAAAGAGTGATAAAGGAACTACCCATGATGATGTTACCGGAAAGGGGTCCAGATCCAGACCCCTGAAGAGGGTTCTTGGATATCATGCAAGAAAGTATTTGGGCGAATCCATAAAGTGAAAATAAGTTTAGTAAGAAAGTAAAGGAATAAAAAATGGCTACTCCATAGGTACAGCAGTGGCATGGGCTGCTCAACTAAGGATATTTATAGTTATTTCTTGATTATATGGCAAACAAAAGGTAGGCTGTTTATGAGTTTCCAGGAAAGGGGTGGGCAATTCCCTGAACTGAGGGTTTCCCCCTTTTTAGACGTTACAGGATAACTTCCTAATGTTACCATGGCATCTGTAAACTGTCATAGTGCTGCTGGGAGTGTCTTTTACCATGCTAATGCATTATAATTAGCGTATAATGAGCAGTGAAGATGACCAGAGGTCTCTGTCATGGCCATCTTGGTTTTGGTGGGTTGTAGACCAACTTCTTCACTGTGACCTGTTTTATCGGCAAGGTCTTTTTGACCTGTATCTTGTGTGGACCTCCTGTCTGATCCTGTGACTAAGAATGCCTTAACCTCCTGGAAATGCAACCCAGTAGGCCTCAGCCTTATTTTACCCAGCCCCTATTCAAGATGAAGTTGCTCTGGTTCAACACCTCTGACAATCACACAGCTAATGAGCTCTTCCACTACACCAGTCTACCTCTAAGTAACACCTAATACATAGTTGTTAAATAAAAAACTAGGTGTGCTACATTTGGAGTAGAGAGCTGAATGTGCAAAAATGAATACAGCCTAAGCCCTCGGAGCATAAGGCCCATAAGTCTGTGTGAGGGAATAAATAGGGTAAGTTAATAACCAAGCAAGATAGGTAGATAGATGATAGATAGATAGATAGATAGATAGATAGATAGATAGATAGATAGATAGACAGACAGACAGATAGATAGATAGATAGATAGATAGATTTAATGAATCACTATAAATGCTTTGAGAGAAGTGCAGAGGAGAGTATAAATAAGGCAATGGCATTTCTTTGGAGATTAAGGTTTCATTTTCTAAAGAGAGATGATGGCCAATGTCTCTTTTTCACTTTTTTGTTTTTGGGGGACTTCTTTTGAGATGGGGGTCTCATTTTGTCTCCCAGACTGGAGTGCAGTGGTGTGGTCATGGCTTACTGCATCCTTGACCTCCCTGACTCTAGCAATTGCACCCTCCATCTCAGCCTCCCACAGTGCTGGGACTACAGTCATGAGCCATCATGTCTGGCCTACCAGTGTCTGCTTTGAGAAGAGTGAATATGGGGATATTAAACTGCACAACATTTGACATGTTTAGAGGGAATTTTATATAATGCAGTAGAAAATGCTTAGAAAACCTCAAGTACCTTGACAGCCCACTAAAAACACTGCATGGTTTGGTATTCCCTATATTGCAGTACTTCAGTGGCTTTAGGTGAATATTGTTCATCACAAGCCAACCTGTAAACATGGAGATGTGAACACATGATCAAATAGAACTGAAGTTTATAGCCATTACTAAACTCTTAGAGAATAAAAGCCAATAGTATTTCTCGGATATGAAGGATTCTATTTTTGTAAAAATTAAACAAATGAAATTGTATCACTTATTTTCTAAAGTAATAAATTTAGAAAATATCACCTTGGGTCATAGTTGCCACCAGAACTGAATTTAAAATATTCATTCACTATCATTACAGCCTGTACAATCACTACGGTCTATGGTTTAAATATCATCATTTCAGATTTTGGGGGGTTTTGTTTTGGTAATCACAAATAACATTGATAAATTGCCAAATTTTACATTTTTTATGTCTACCACATTTATTGGGTATTTTCCAGTGTACCAATGCTGTCTTTTGGAACAGTCATTTGTAGCTGGTGCTTGTTTGACATATGGAACTCTCCACAGTCCCCACCCTAATGCTCCCTCTACTCCACATCATTCCTGTGCCCCTCTAGGGGATTTGGCCAAGACTTCTGGAAACCAATGACTTCCAACTATACACAGCGTTGATATCCTGATATATTTACCAAGACTCTAGTTTATATGCAATCATTTCTTCGCAAGTTTCCTCCTGCACTTATCAGTGGGACTGAAACATAACATAAAGACTACTATCAATATTAAAGTTTTTGGCAAAGAAGCGTGCACCTGAATCTTCTTTGTGCAGGGAGGCAGGATTGGGCACTGGGGTTTGTCATAAAGAAAGCTGTTGTAAAGAAGTGAAGTGGATCCTGGAGATGGTTCTGTTGCAGTGACAGTACACTATCTCACCAGCTAGTGGCTGGAGTTGGCTCCAAGTCCCTGGGAGGGGAACGCCTTGACACACGTCTGAGGCCACTGGTGCTCCCTTCCTCTCTGGCTCCAGCCTTAAGGTAAAGAATTTCATGTAGTTTCTTGTCCTTTCCCTTCCACTGTCTTTGCTTCACAAGATTTTGGCCCAAGTAAAGAGTACAATCTCAAAGCCACAGAGAAATGAACTTTCTGCTAACTGGAAGCTTTAAGTGAGTAAAGTTACTTTATGACGAAAAATGCATATATTTAGTTTAGGAAAACTGAGCTGTTAACATGTACCTGGTGAAATAAGAATAAATATTATCCCAATAATTCTCAAATTTTCTTCCCCTACAAGCACTGATTTCTAGCAAAGTATAACAAATATGTAAACAATACATTTCTAGCAAATATGTAACCTTCACTATCATCATATAACATATTTCTGTATGTAAGGGGATTTTGTAGATAGTTCAAGTTTTATATTTAATATTCTTTATTTTCTGTTTATATTTTCAATTAATTCTTGGGCTTGATTTGGATCATGAGCTTTAGGAACATTATTTTAATTATGATAGGGGACTTAATTTGGTTATTTAGAGAGGACTCTGTTTGTTTACAGATTTATGATCCTTCTCAAATGCTTTAAGAAACTAAAAGCCTGGAAAGCTATCATGCACACTGTGAACTGCATACTTCAGTTCACAGAAGAGATTTAATTAGAATGTGTTGAAGATGAGCAGTCCATCTTTTTCATGTATTATAATTTATTAGACATAAAGGTGGTATTTATACTGCTCAACCATATATACAAATATGCAAATGTGAATTTAATTTGATTGTCTTGTTTAACCCTTGAGAATCACTGAGGCAATCTTTAATAGATGGCTTTTAAGATGTTTCAGGGGAAGAGATACTTTTCCCCATAAATGTTATTGCTCTTCTATCATTAGTAATTAGTATTTTAGCTAGCTTCATAGCTTGTTCTTTTGTCTAATATATTGTGTAAATCTTTCATTTCCTAACCAATCAATCAGAAGAAATTTTTAAGAGTTGATGGAAGGGTTGTTTTTTTTTGTTTGTTTGTTTTTGTTTTTGTGTGTGTGTGTGTGTTTACACAAATCTTGACATAAAGTTGTAAAGCAAGTTAGATTATCATGCTGAGCTTGTCAAAATTAATCTAAGATTTACCATAAAGGGAAAAAAATGATTTTTTTTTCTATTGTATAGTTTGTAAGTTAACATAGAATAATGGAATAAATAGCCTTTAGAATATACTTCCAATTTAATTAGTTCTAAGGTTTATATTATATTAAAGTAAAAATTCTCTGGACATAAACAAATATTAATAATACATGTAGTGGATCAAAGATGACAGAATAGGAACACCTCTGAAGTGCAGTTCCCAGTGAGAACAATGCACAGGGTGAATGATCACTGCATTTCCAAACAAGTCATTACTGCCCACAGATCAGGAGATTCCCAGGCTGAAAAGTGCCACGAGTTACCAGCATGGCTGTTTCAGACAGTGTGGTGGGTCTCCACACAAAAATTCACATAAATCTGGTTGGCCATTTCAACTGGTGCCTGGAATGCCTGAGAGACAGAGCTGCCCATTCAACTGAAAAAAAAGGGGCTGAAACAGGGAGCCAGGTGATCTGGCTGGGCAGGTCCCACCACCACAAAGACAAGCAAACTGAAATGCTCTGGATTGAGAGTTTCATAGCAAGTGCAGCTGGACACGGGACAGTCCAGCTCTGTGGGGGAAAGGGCATCTGACATTACTGAGGCAGTCCACCATTACAGAGGCAGTCCACCATTACTGAGGGAGTTCTAACTATACCTCTATAAACAAAACTGCAAGGAAGGTCACACAGCAGCTGGGCAGAGCCCACGGCAGCTCAGCAATGCCATTGCTGGCAGACTGTGACTATATGACTAGGTTACCTCCTTTTTGGGAAAGGCATCTCAGAAAAAAGGCAGCAGCATGTCAGGAACTTATAAATAAAGCCCCACTTTCCTAGCACAGAGCACCTGAGAAAAAAGGCAGTTATGAGTTCTGTTAGAGCAGACTTAAATGTACCTGCCCAGCAGCTCTGAATAGAACAATGGCACTCACAGCTCAGCACTTGAGCTCCTGTAAGGGCTGGACTGTTGCCTCAAGCAGCTCCTGACTCCCTTATATCCATAGAGACACCTCATAAAGGAGAGCTCAGGCTGACATCTGGTGGGTATCCTTCTGGGACGAAGATAACAGAAGAAGAAACTGGCAGCAACCCTTACTGTTCTGCAGCTGCTGCAGGTGATCCCCAGGCAAGCACGGTCTGGAGTGGACCTCCAGAAGTCCTACAACAGAGAGGTCTGACTGTTAGAAGGAAAACTAAAAAACAGAAAGAAATGACTTCAACGTCAACAAAAAGGACATCCACTCAGAAACCTCATCTGAAAGTCACCAACTACAAAGATCACAGGTAGATAAATCCACAAAGATGAGAATAAACCAGCACAAAAATGATGAAAACACGAAAAACCAGAACACCTCTCCTCTTCCAAGGGATCCCGACTCCTCACCAGCAAGGGAACAAATTTGGATAGAGAATAAGTCTGATGAATTGACAGAAATAGGCTTCAGAAGGTGGGTAATAACAAACTTCTCTGAGCTAAAAGAACATGTTCCAACCCAATGCAAAGAAACTAAGAATGTTGAAAAAAGGTTTGACAAAGTGCTAACAAGAATAAACTGCTGAGGGAAGAATATAAATGATCTGATGGAGCTGAGCAACACAACACGAGAACTTCATGAAGCATACACAGGTTTCAGTAGTGGAATCGACCAAGCAGAAGAAAGGATATCAGAGATTGAAGACAACTCAATGAAATAAAATAAGAAGGCAAGATTAGAGAAAAAGAGGGAAAATAAATGAGAAAAGCCTCCCAGAAATACTCCAAGAGTAATGTGAAAAGACCTAATCTACATTTGATAGGTGTACTTGAATGTAATAGAGAGAATGAATCCAAGCTGGAAAACACTCTTCAGGATATCATCCAAGAGAACTTCCCCAACCTAGCAAGACAGGCCAATGTTCAAGTCCAGGAAATACAAAGAACACTACAAAGATATATCTTAAGAAGAGCAACCTCACGGCATATAATTGTCAGATTCACCAGGGTTGAAATGAAGGAAACAGTGCTAAGGGAAGCCAGAGATAAAGGTCAGGTTACCCACAAAGGGAAGCCCATCAGACTCACAGTGGATCTCTCAGCAGAAACCATACAGCCAGAAGAGAGTGGGGGCCAATATTCAACATCCTTAAAGAAAAGAACTTTCAACCTAGAATTTCATATCCAGCCAAATGAAGCTTCATAAGCAAAGGAGAAATACGATCCTTTATGAACAAGCAATTGCTGAGAGATTTTGTCCCCACCAGGCCTGCCTTACAAGGGCTCTTGAAAGAAGCACTAAACAGAGAAACGAGTAACCATTACCGGTCACTCCAAAAACATACCAAATGGTATACAGCATCAAGGAAATGAAAAAACTGTGTCAACTAATGGGCAAAACAACCAGCTAGCATCAAAATGGCAGGATCAAATTCACACATAACAATATTTACCTTAAATGTAAATTTGGCTAAATGCCCAAATCAAAAGACACAGACTCGCAAATTGGATAAAAAGTCAAAACCTATTGGTGTGCTGTATCCAGGAAAACTATCTCATGTGCAATGACACACATAGGCTCAAAATAAAGGGATGGAGTAAGATTTACCAAGCAGATGCACAGCAAAAAAAAGTAGGAGTTGCAATCCTAGTCCCTGATAAAATAGATTTTAAACCAAGAAAGATCAAAAGAGACAAAAAAGGCAGTACATAATGATAAAAGGATCAATGCCACAAGAAGAGCTAAAGGTCCTAAATACATATGCACCCAGTACAGGAGCACCCAGATACATAGAGCAAGTTCTTAATAACCTACGAAGAAACTTAGACTCCCACACAATAACAGTAGGGGACTTTAACACTCCACTGTCAATACTAGACAGAACAACAAGACAAAAAATTAACAAGGATATCCAGGACTTGAACTCAGATCAGGACCAAGCAAACCTAATACACATTTACAGAATTCTCCACCCCAAATCCACAGAATATACATTCTTCTCAACACCACATTGCACCTACTCTAATATTGACCACATACTTGGAAGTAAATCACTCCTCAGCAAGTACAAAAGAACAGAAATCATAACAAACAGTCTCTCAGACCACAGGACAATCAAATTAGAACTCAGGATTAAGAAACTAACTCAGAACCACACAACTTCATGGAAACTGATCAACTGACTCTTGAAAGTTGACGGGATAAACAATGAAATGAAGGCAGAAATAAAAGTGTTCTTTGAAACCAACAAAAATGAAGACACAACATACCAGAATCTCTGGGACACATTTAAAGCAATGTCTAGGGGGAATTTTATAGCAATAAATGCCCACAAGAGAAGCAAGAAAAGATCTAAAATCGACAACCTGTCATCAAAATTGGAAGAGCTACAGGGGCAAGATCAAAAACCCTCACAAGTTAGCAGAAGACAAGAAATAACTAAGATCAGAGCAGAACTGAAGGAGATAGAGACACAAAAAAACCCTTCAAAAAATCAATAAATCCAGGAGCTGGTTTTTTGAAAAGATCAACAAAAGAGACAGAGCGCTAGCCAGATTAATAAAAAGAAAAGAGAGAAGAATCAAACAGATGCAATAAAAAAACAATAAAGGGGATATCACCACCAATTCCACAGAAATACAAACTACCATCAGAGATTACTTCAAACAACTCTATGCACATAAACCAGTAAACCTGGAAGAAATAGATAAATTCCTGGACACTTGCAACCTCCCAAACCTAAACCAGGTAGAAGTTGAAACCCTGAATAGACCAATAACAAGGGCTAAAGTTGAGAAAGCAATTAATAGCCTACTAATAAACAAAAAGCCCAGGTCCAGATGGCTTCACAGCCGAATTCTACCAGACATACAAAGAGGAGCTGGTACCACTCCTGAAACTAATCCAAACAATCCAAAAAGAGGAAATCCTTCCCAAATCATTTTATGAGACCAACATCATCCTGATGCCAAAACCCAGCAGAGACTTCAGACCAATATCCATGATGAACATAGATGCAAAAGTCTTCAATAAAATACTGGCAAACCCATTGCAACAGCACATCAAAAAGTTTATCCATCACCATCAAGTAGGCTTCATTCTGGGAATGCAAGACTGGTTCAACATACGCAGGTCTATAAACGTAATTCACCACATAACCAGAACCAAAGACAAAAACCACATGATTATCTCAATAGATGCAGAAAAGGCCTTTGACAAAATTCAACAGCGCTTTATGCTAAAAACTCTCAGTAAACTAGGTATCAACGGAACGTATCTCAAAATTATAAAAGCTATTTATGACAAACCCACAGCCAATATCATACTGAATGGGCAAAAACGGGAAGCATTCCCTTTGAAATCCAGCACTAGACAAGGATTCCCTCTCTCACCACACCTATTCAACATAGTATTGGAAGTTCTAGCAAGAGCAATCAGGCAAGAAAAAGGAATAAAAGGTATTCAATTAGGAAAGGGGGAAGTCAAATTGTCTCTATTTGCAAACAACATGATTGTATATTTAGAAGACCCCATCAACTCAGCCCCAAATCTCCTGAAACTGATAAGCAACTTCAGCAAACTCTAAGGATAAAAAATCAATGTGCAAAAATCACAAGCATTCCTATACATCAATAACAGACTTAAAGAGAGCCAAATCAAGAAAGAACTGCCATTCACAATTGCCACAAAGAGAATAGAATATCTAGGAATACAACTAGCAAAGGATGTAAAGGACCTCTTCAAGGAGAGCTACAAACCACTACTCAAGGAAATAAGGGAGGACACAAACAGATGGAGAAACATTCCATGCTCATGGTTAAGAAGAATCAACATCATGAAAATGGCCATACTGTCCAAAGTAATTTATAGATTCAACACTATCCCCATCAAGCTACCTATGACCCACTTCACAGAACCGGCAAAAACTACCTTAAACTTCATATGGAACCAAAAGAGAACCCACATAATCAAGATAATCCTCAGCAAAAAGAATAGAGCTTGAGGCATCAGCCTGCCTGACTTCAAACTATACTAAAAAGCTACAGTAATCAAAACAGCATGGTGCTGGTACCAAAACAGAGACATAAATCAATGGAACAGACAGAGGCCTCAGAGACAACACCGCAGATCTACAACCATCTGATCTTTGACAAACCTGACAAAAACAAGCAACGGGGAAAGGATTCCCTGTTTAATAGATGGCTTTGGGAAAACTGGCTAGCCATGTGCAGAAAGCAGAAACTGGACCCCTTCCTGATAGCTTACACTAAAATTAATTCCAGATGGATTAAAGACTTAAACATAAGACCTAACACCATAAAAACCCTAGAAGAAAATCTAGGTAAAACCATTCAGGACATAGGCGTAGGCAAGGACTTCATGACCAAAACACCAAAAGCATTGGCAACAAAAGCCAAAATAGACAAATGGAACCTAATCAAACTCCACAGCTTCTGTACAGCAAAAGAAACAGTCATTAGAGTGAATCAGCAACCAAGAGAATGGGAAAAAATTTTGCAATCTACCCATCTGACAAAGGGCGAATATCTAGAATCTACAAAGAACAAAAACATATTTACAAGAAAAAAACAAACCCATTCAAAAGTAGACGAAGGACATGAACAGACACTTTTCAAAAGAAGATACATATGAGGCCAACAAACATATGAAAAAATGCTCATCATCACTGGTCATTAGAGAAATGCAAATCAAAACCACATTGAGATACCACCTCATGCCAGTTAGAATGGCGATCATTAAAAAATCTGGAGACAACAGCTGCTAGAGAAGATGTGGAGAAATAGGAACACTTTTACACTGTTGGTAGGAGTGCAAATTAGTTTAACCATTGTGGAAGACAGTGTGGTGCTTCCTCAAGGACCTAGAAATAAAAATTCTTTTTGACCCAACAATCCCACTACTGGGTATATATCCAAAGGATTATAAATCATTCTATTATAAAGACACATGCACACATATGTTCATTGTGGCACTGTTTACAATAGCAAAGACCTGGAACCAACCCAAATGCCCATTGATAATAGACTAGACAGGGAAAATGTGGCACATATACACCATGTAATACTATGCAGCCATAAAAAACAATTAGTTCATGTCCTTTGTAGGGACATTTATGAATCTGGAAACCATCATTCTCAGCAAACTCACACAAGAACAGAAAATCAAACACTGCGAGTTCTCACTCACAGGCGGGTGTTGAACAATGAGAACACATGGACTCAGGGAGAGGAGCATCACACATTGGGGCCTGTTGGGGGGAAATAGTGGAGGGACAGTAGGGGTTAGGGAGGTTGTGGAGGGACAACATAGGGAGAAATGCCAGATATAGGTGATGGGGGAATGGAGGCAGCAAACCACATTGCCATGTATGTACCTATGCAACAATCCTGCATGTTCTTCACATGTACCCCAGAACCTAAAGTGCAATTATATATATATATATATATATATATATATATATATATACAGAACAAAAAGAATACCTATAGTTATCCTGAAAAATATGCTAATAAACTTCATCTTAATTTTCTTGAATAGCACAATTTCTGTTACTTAACATTTGGAGAAGCAGGAGAATGAGTGCAATGAACACGTGTCAGATGAACAAAGAGAGAGGAAATTAAAAGACCAAAGGCATCGCTTCTGAAAATAAAAAAAACCAGGCTACAGTTATAGAACCTTTGAACTCACCCAATCTCATCTGAAAACAAGGAAACCAACTTTAAAACCAAATTGTCATGTATGGTAATAAAATTAAGAAAACAGATTTAAAAAATCCGTAATGTTTTCAATGGATGGTGATCAAAATGAAAACATGGCTTTAGTTTGATTTTTGTAAGAAAATGAACTGAATTTTCATCCAAACCACGTACAATTTTGTTTAAATGTCTCTGTTCTGTACTTTAAAATGGGTGATTTTACTCATTCTCTTAAAAGACAAACACACACACACACACACACATGCACACACACACAGAGAGAGAGAGAGAGAGAGAGAGAGAGAGAGAGAGCAACAGCAGTAGCACCCCCACTCTGCAGTTGGGTGATTGTCCTCTAGATTCTAAAAACGAAAGCCAAAACAAGCTATACGAGGTCTGTTCATGTACATTACCTGATATGGTCCTATTGAATATAGAAGAGGCTATCTTTGCTCTGAACAAATGACACATTCTGTGATTCATTTTTAGAGACTGGGAAAGGAAATAGATGGCTGTTTGCTTTGAAACAAAGAAGAAAGCCCACTCCTAAGAAATAAACCAAAGATCTCTAGAAAGTGCCCCTGGGGTTGGGTTGACAAAGAAATTAACAATAAGGAACAAAAAACAACAACAATAACAAAAAACCTGAATTTACCCTGAGCATTTATTTCTTTTGAAAGAATCTAGCATATTTTGGTTTTATTCTTTTAATTGAATTGCTATATAATTTTCCTATTTAAATATATTTTATTTCTCTTGCCTATTCACAAACTCTAGCAGAGGCTTCTCCTTTTGCTGCGTGTTTTTTTTTCCTTTACAAATTGGTCTTATTATTAGCACAAAGCTTTAAAATTCCACATAGACTAGAGTGACCACTTGACTCACTTCACTTTTTTAGAAATAACCACACTAAGCTCTTTCTATTTGTCTTTAGTTACACTGGTGATTACCATGGATCACATTGCTTGATAGATATATAAAGGATGGAAATTCTTGGCCACAATACACTAGGGAATTGTAAAGAAGATACTCTGAGTCATAACTAAATCATGGTCTTTAAAATATTAATATTTTGTTGCATTCATTTAACAAATACATAGTACATGCTATTCTACTAAGTACATACACTTCCAGGAACTGAGAATACAGTAATAAAGAATTATTGTTTATACAGAAATGAGGAAAAATTTAAAACATATAATTAGTAAATGCTATATGGGGCCAGGTGCAGTGGCTCAAGTCTGTAATCATAGCACCTTGGGAGGCCGAGGCAGGCAGATCACTTGAGGCCAGGAGTTCTAGATGAGCTTGGCCAACATGGTGGAACTCATCTCTACTAAGAAAGCAGTATTAGTTGGGTGTGGTGGTGCATGCCTATAATCCCAGCTACTTGGAAGGCTGAGGCAGGAGAATCGCTTGAACCCAGGAAGGAGAAGTTGCAGTGAGCCAAGATTATGCCACTGCACTCCAGCCTGGGTGACAGAGAAAGGCTGTCTCAAAAATTTTAAAAATAACTGTTTTATGGTTTGTATCATAGTACTACTAGAAATATTCCTAAGTTATTAACTATTAATAGTCCTAATAATTTACTATTTGGTAGATTTATTTTTAAAACTGAAACATGAAACTTATAAAAGTAAAAATAAAATCATACATGTACTGTTTTTATTTATTTACATATCTAATTCTCCTATCAATAGAATAAGTTTTAATCCTCAGTAACTACCTTTGCAAAGCATAAAATAATCAAATACCTATTAATCATTGTATTTCATTATAATCCCAAAATATTAACTTAGAAAACATAAAACTGTCAAACCTCAAGTAACCTCAATGTTCAACCTTTTATTTTAATTTGAATTTCTTAAAACAGATTCAACTTCCCCATTGTCACTTGGTTAGCAATTGGTGAAATAAATAGAAATTTGGCTCTCCTCAGAATACATCTTTTTCACTAAAACTTTTTTTTATCAAGGCTTTTAGTTGAATTTTTTTCAAAGTGCCACAAATAAAAAATACAATTATCACAACATTTTAGACGTACAGTAAAGCAATACAAATAAATAATAGTTAATAATAACTATTATTATTAGTTATTATTAAATAACTAATAATAATTAGTTATTATTAATTAATAACTAATTAATTAATTAGTTAATTAATAGTGTAATTAAACAACACTTCCAGTGTCTTCGAAAATTTATTTTCTTGTGATATAACTTTTCTTCTGAAAGATTAATGCTAGCTAGAGATAGCTAGTTGTTTGCTAAAGACCAGATAGAGTTGGGTATTTCTGTGTACCAAAGGGTACAGTTGCTCTGGAAACTGGCTGCTCTCACAGCCTTGCATGAAATTAGGGTCATATGATTGGGTTCTGGCCAAGAAAATGTGAGTGAAAATGACATGAACTAGGACTTGTCAACCTTTAGTTTTCATAAAGACCACCTGAGAAACTAGCTAAACCGTCTATTCCTGAACTCTACGGACAGTTTCTAATTGAGTACATCTGATAAGAGGCCGGTTAGCAGGTAGTGCTGATGCTAGCACCCAATGACTCACACACTGATAATACGTCACTACTACTTTGCCCATATCCAGTAAAAAAAAATAAAATAAAAAATAAAAAAAATAAAGAGAGATTTTTAATAATAGCATTATGTCTATGTTATGAACAAACAAAAAAGTAGCCATTATTTACAAGTAGATACAACTGGTTATATTATCTACTATAATCAATTTTTGTTGTGGACAATTACAAATTCAGTTTTGTTGTTGTTGTTGTTGTTGTCGTTGTCTTTTTGTTACCCAGGCTGGAGTGCAGTGGCACATTCTCAGCTCACTGCAATCTCCACCCCCCGGGTTCAAGTGATTCTCCTGCCAGGTGCAAGTCATTCTCCCCCTGGGTTCAATTGATTCTCCTGCCTCAGTCTCCCAAGTAGTTGAGATTACAGGCCCATGAAATTTTTGTATTTTTAGCAGAAACGGGGTTTCACTACATAGACCAGGCTGGTCTCGAACTCCTGACTTCAGGTGATCAGCCTCCCCAAAGTGCTGGGATCACAGGCATGAGCCACCATGCCCGGCCACAAATTCAGTTTTTAATACACATATTACAAAGGTAGAAAATCCTATTCCAACTGAGGGATAGTTATAGGAAAAAAGAGGTAAGAGGGAGAAGAGTAAGAACTATGAATTTAAGGCAGCATTTGTCGTCTCCATTTATTCCCAAGAAATCAGTCAAAAAAAAAAAAGATACAAAGTTTAAAAAACACTAGCACATATTTTATCCTCAGAAGATCTCTCCTGACCACTATGATGGTGGTAATTACTTTATGATGTAAACTACAACAATTAAGCTATTCCTAGCACACTTATTATGAGCTTCAGAAAATCACAAGGATGCGAACACAACTAAACTACTTTAATGTGGACTCTCTTTTCAGCATAAAAACAAGATGTTCTGCGGATATGCCAGGAAAAGTTTTTTGGCTTGGGAAACTCCTTCCAGAAACAGTTAGTTCACATTTTAGTATACTTATAACCTTCTCATAGCTCCATAGCTTCACTCTTCACCTTCACACTTTCACCTCTGGCACAATGTATAAACGGCTGGTCTAATGCATAACTCAGTCTCCATGGTTTCAACCCATCCTTAGAAAAACTTTCTTAGTACTCCTGGAGTAAAATTTTATTTCACAATATGTCTGCTAGTTCTGATCCCACTCTATCTACTTAAGCCTGTAACCTCTAAAAGTCAGCACCCAGTTAGCTTCCCCTTATTAACTTGAGATCAAGGATTAGTCTTCACTGTACAGTAATTATTCAAGGTGGACAATGAAGATTTTGTTTGTTTTTCTCGCCCTACCACAGAGCTGAGAACTCTACCCCAAAACTGTGTCATCATTTTTTTCCTGCGTCTGTAGTAGGCATTAGCATCACTTGGTGAATCAGACACTTGATGTAAAAAGTAGCTATAACTTGCCTAATAACACAGTCAACATTTTAAAGAAAGTGAATATCAAAATAAAAGCCCCACAAACCATATATATATAATATGTATAGATTGTATACGTATACTTTCATATGTATATGTATACATATATATTCTAAGCTGTTTAATCTTTAGTAATAATTATATTGCAAAAATTAAAATGGCCCCAGAACACCCAGATCTGTGTTTGCAACAAAGGAAAATGGACAAATCATTTGTATTTTCTTATCTGTGTAGATTATATATTCCATATGGCAGACACCACTCATATCATTCATCACAATAATACGGTGCAGCATGGTATGATGAATCTAGAAGGTACTTGGTAAATATTGGCTAAATCAATGTTGAAAATATTAAGTAAAAATCATAAAGTATGCTTAAATAAACCTCATTTATTCCTGGATTGTTTTTCTTTTACTTTACTTTTACTTCATGTGGTAGTTAAGAGCACAGCTTCTAGAATCAGACTACCTGGGTTATAAGTCATGGCTCCACTGTTAAGAAGTAGTTAACTGCTTTGTTACTCAGTTTCCCCAGCTGTAAAAAAAGTATGACAATACCACATATCTCAAATAAATTCATAAGAATTATGAGAAAATCCACATTGATCTTTTAGGTTACTGTTGTAATCAGTTAGTAATTGTTCAGTATTATGAGACTTTTCACTTGATAAAGTGAAAAGTCTCATAATACTGAACAGCTCTGTTTTTACACTTACGATAAGTAAATAAGTAAATAGCTCTGTTTTTACATTTATGATAAGTATGCTGATCATACAGAGATATAAAGGATGGAAATTAGATCAGAGAATATCACAAAAATATCTATTCATCATAAAACAAATGAAAATCAAGAATCTTTATATTTGAAGTCATGTCTAGAACATTATCTAACAAACAGCATTTCATTCTTAGGGCCTTATAGGTAAACGGAGTTTCTTGGTATTCTATTGTTTTATTTCAAGACGGAAAAATAAAGATATGGCCTAATTTAATGGTGCACAGTCATTAATGAAGATACCTGAAATTCAGCTGTCAGTCCTCTGAACCATATATTAGATTAAATTCAACAGCTTATTCAATTAATACCACTGGTAGAATTTCTGCATAATTCTTACCATGTGTACTTTTTTTCTGGATTTCACTTTCCTTTTTCCTCCTTTGCTATCTCCCTTCTACTTTATCTCCTCTCTGCTGCAATTGGTTTTGGTGATTTTGTTGTTATCGGTGGTGGTGGTGCTGGTGATAGTGGTGGTTTTGGGAACAATTGCTTTTCCTTCTCTCGCTAGCTCTTTATTTTTCTCTTTCCAGGATCTAAGAAGCAAAAGTGCCCAGTAATAAACAGGAGTCTTGCTTTTTTAGCAGAATTTGGCATTTAAACTGTGTGACTTCTGTAATGGTTTGTTCTATGCCTTCTTTAAACGCTCATTTCAGAACAAGAAAATGCTTTCAGACATTCTCCAATGACCAGCAGCATTTGCATCCATCTTTAAATGGATAATTCCCCTGTCAAGGACCTAGTCTCCTAGATAATTATACGCAGAGAACTATTATTTATTTTCTCCGCCAATGCACTGGAATCATACCAAATAAATCATGTGCTATGGTATTAAATGTTGGTGAAATAAATGAACATGGGGTTTTAGAATGACATGTCTTGGGAGTCAAAACTAACTATGAACTAAGGCATTTATCTCACTTGTTCAGGAGCAGACATTGGGTTCAGTAATTGGAAAATTAGCATCACAATATTATAAAGGATAAATATTATAAAGGATAAATATCACCCACTTCCATTGAGATGGCTTCCTCTTTGAAAGAATGGCCATTTATTTAGAGGGATTTGGACTGCTCTCTTGATACTGATAGTTTATTCAGCTGTTGAACAATAACTTAGGCTTTTCCAGACCATCCTTCTGCACATATTAAAGAACTCCCAAGCCACTAGGCTGGCTTAGATAAATATCAGACTCTGGATAACATTGGTATCAAGGAATAACATGAAAGATAATCCTCTTTTCCTAAAAAGATGGGATGGGGAGCTACTTTTGAAAATAAGTCTAGAAATAACGATTTTACTCTGAGATATGTTTATATTATACTAACGGATGCAACAAGTAGCATACAACTTTATTTTAATCACTATGATATTATAATTCTATAAATCTTACATATAGAAAAAGAATAGTAATAAAATATTCTCTTTGGAAAATGAGATAGTGTATGGTGGCTTTTCCTTTTCTATATTTTCTACAATGAGTGTTTACTCTTTTTATATTTAAAAAATAAAATTAACGTTACTAAAAGTATTTTAAATGTTAGGGCATACTACATAAAGTAACGCTTTCTCCCTGGTATGTCTTTATTTTACTGTTCAAGTTTTCTGGCTGTTCTGTCGTAAGCTATATTGTTCATTCAGGTAATAATCATCAAAAGATTACTGTATTAAAATTACTGGAATTAATATGCTTTATTGTAAAGTATCATTAGTATCAAGTAATTGTACCACCAGCTCATAATATAGTTCAAAATGTAAAACAGACACCAGACTATCTGGTAAGCATGGAACCCCAGCTCTGACATTGCTAGCAGGGTCACACTAAGCAAGCTACTTAACCCCTCTTCGTGTCACTTTCCTCACACGTTAAAGTGGGATAGTAACAGAAACCACTTCACAGATTGTTGTAAGATTAAATGAGCTATTATGTGTGAACATTTAGAAGAGGATCTCACACATGCTAAGCTCTATATGTGTTGTACTATTCCAGACTTTGGTGGACTTCATGTGAGCATTATAAATATAGAAATAATAATCTTTTCCTCTGGGAGCTTCTCTAGTGCTCCTAATAAGCTTCATGCTAATCTTGTTCACTACTTAATCTCAACTTCTATCACAATACCTGACACATGGTAGACACTCTCTATATATTTGTTGAATGAATAAATCTATAATAAACATTATAGTCAAGAGGTTGTGACTAAAAATGAAATCTGATACATGCATATAGTCATTCATCTGAAAATTTCAAGGATACTCTCTTTTTGCTAAAACCAACAAGGAAGTATTTCAGTTGAATTGTTTTTGTAGGCCCTTATACTATTGTTTATCTATTTCAGTGAGAGTCTGTTATTCTTTAACGACCTTGAATTCTTTCTCGATATAAAGCTTATGTTGAATCTCAGGACTGTGCTTTCTAAATGTGTTCAACATGTGATTACCATCTGACTTTACCGTGTGTTGCTTTCAAAGTCCATACATTGAAATACATTACAAGCCACTTTATGCCACAGAAAGCACTTCATGCTAAGTTCCACTGGCTGGTCCCCTGACTATGAGTCATAGTCAGACAGAACGTTGCTTGAGAATAACTTTACAAGGCATTAAGAGAACAAAAGATTTTAATGACTGGCTCAAAATAGTCTGGAATTGCAAATGCTTTCAAAAATCCATGGATATGTTATTTCATTATGAGTGTCTGATGTTTAGGAGTAGGAGAGGGTCATGTAACTTTTTTTTTTAACTTGTTCAGACAAATTATAATGGAGTATGATAGTAAGTCTCAAGTTCAAATTTGCCTGTTAATCATATTTAATCTTTCTCAGTAAACTTTATTTTTATAGCATTAGTGTATTTCGGAAAAGAAATCGAGTCTGATATTCTAACCCTTGGATCAATCTTAGACTGTTGCAATCCTTTCAGTTCTGATTTAGTACAATTACAGGACGTAGGAGGACATCTCAAAATATTTAAATGGTTCTATAAGCCTGAGGCTGGAAATGAATCATAGAACCATTTTTCATCTTTTCAGACGCCAACATCATGCTTAAGGAATTCTTACAGCAAAACAAATGCCTATTCAGAGAGCATTAGCCATTCTATTCCTTGACACTAAGTCAAAGCAGTAATCTCTACAATGAAGCTTTGAAAAGATGCCACTTCTAAAGTATATAAATATGTAAAATTTAATATTAATCAGCATGTTCATTTCTCACAAAGATAACACTAAAGTGACAGAAACAAATTTAACAACTCACACACCCTGGGCCAAAGATGCATTAATCCAGAACTAAAAATATGCTAACATTGTAAAGATATTACCTATCTGAATTTCATCTAGCATAAAAGGAGTTGTAAATCTAAGAAGAGTGATTCTGATATGTTATTGCTGATTTCTAGTTACCCTGAGTAAAAGCTATAAGATTTAGTGGTAGACAAGCCCTACGGATCATATCTAGTCCAGTTTTTCTTCAGCTTTAGCTACACCTTATGATTACCTGTGGAGCCTTTATAAATCTCTATGCTCAGGTCAAACCTTAACCCATAAATCAAACACACTAGGAGTGGGAACCTAAATGTCAGTATTTTTTGAAAGTCCCCTAACTCTGACTTTCCTATACAAAGTCAATCAAGATTAAGAACCACAGCTCTGGTTAGAGTCTGGTGGTATGGCCAAGAGTGAAGGAGCTATCTTTAGACATGTTGGTGAGAGTTGGATAACTAAAGGGAGAGCTTATTGTTTTTCTCTTTTTTTTTGACAGAATCTTGCTCTGTTACCCAGGCTAGAGTGCAGTGGTGCGATCTTGGCTCACTGCAACCTCAGCCTCCCAGGTTCAAACGATTCCTAAGGCAGGGCTTACTATTAACATGCACTGGTACCTTCTTAAGTGCTTTGCCTGTATTAACATGTTTAATTCACTCTAATGGGTAGAAACTATTACTAACAGCACCACTTGTGCAAATGAGGAAAGAAAGACATCATATAACTAAGAATGGTAGAAAGAAGATTTAATCCCAGGCATTTTATTACATAGCAATATTTATTTAACAATTATTTATTGTTTATATATAATACTAAATGTTATGACTTGGAGTCCTCATATGATTCATGCAATAAACAAGAAGATCCAGTCTACTAATAAACACCTAGTGAGCAGTATGGTTGGGTGTGGTGGCTGAAGCCTATAATCCTAGCATTTTGGGAGGCCAAGGTGGGCAGATCATTGAAGGTCAAGAGTTTGAGACCAGCCTGGCCAGCATAGTGAAACCCCATCTCTACTAAAAAATACAAAAATTAGCAAGGCATGATGGCACACGCCCATAATTCCAGGTACTCAGGAGTCTGAGGCAGGAGAATGCCTTGAACCCAGGAAGTGGAGGCTTCAGTGAGCCAAGATTACACCACAGCACTTCAGCCTGGGTGGCAGAGTGAGACTTTGTATCAAAAAACAAAACAAAACAACAACCACAAAAACACCTAATTATCAATTGCTGCTTTTACATGTTTGTTTAAATCCATTGTAAAAAACATGGTAAAATGGAAAGGTAAAATGTAAAAAACAAACAGATTTATGTCCACATCTGAGCAAAAATGATCTTATACATAAGTGTCAGCAAATTAACAAACATCACTTTGAAATTAACCAATTCTTTGATCCAGGGATCACCTACAAGTATTGTTTCAGGGCTTTTAACAAGAACTGATGTCACTCTCAAAAAATTTTCTCAACTATTGGCAAATATGCAATGGGGTAATCATTTCTTTAGCTTTATTACCACTAAAAAGAGTGTACTATTAATGGTTGAAAAGCATATAAAAACATGTTCAACATCACTAAGCATCAGAGGAATATAAACTAAAACCACAATGAGATATCACCTCACACCAGTCAGAATGGCAATTATTAAAAAGTCAAGAAATAACAGATGTTGGAGAAAAAGGAATACTTATATACTGTAAGTGGAAATGTAAATTAGTACAACCTCTATATAAAACAGTATGGAGACCTCTCAAATAACTAAAAATAGATCTACCACTTGATTCAGCAATCCCACTACTGGGTATCTTACCCAAAGGAAAGGAAATCATTACATCAAAAGCACACCTGCACTTATATGTTTATCACAACACTATTTACAACAGCAAAACTAGTGTCAACCTAAGTGTCCATCATCAGATGACTAGATTAAAGAAAATGTGATGTATATACACACAACGGAATACTATTCAGCTATAAATAAGCATAAAATCATGCCTTTTGCACTATCATGAATGGAACTGAAGGCCATTCATTATCTTAAGTGAAACAACTCAGAAACAGAAAATCAACTACTGTATGTTCTCACCTGCAACCGAGAGCTAAATAACGTGAACACATGGATGTAGGTTGTGGAATGGTAAACACTGGAGACTCAGAAGAGGTGCTGATAACAAATTACTTAATGAATCCAATGTGTATTATCTGGTGATGGATACAGTAAAGGCCAAGACTTCAACACTCCTCAATATATCCACATAACAAAATTGCACATGTACCACTTACATTTATACAAATGAAAAAAAAGAATGAGTTCCTGAAAAGGTTAAATGTATGTTACTAATAGTCATTCATACTTCTATGTGCACAACAATTTGAGAATAAGCTTTTTTATGGTCTTAGGAAAGAGAACATGTGGCTCCTGAGACCTGGGAAGGGTGGAGAGAAGAGCAGGTATCTGGAATAAGATAACGAGAACATTTACAAACTCTAGCAACACTGAAGGCAAATTTAACCATTTCACAACTCTGTGTTGGAAACACTTTCATAAGCACTCAAGAGATATCTGAGAAGGGAAACTAGAAAAACTGCTTTTCATTTGCTCCTTGGTGATGCACATTTCCTAAGGCTAACTTACAATAAAGACTGGATTTCACAATATCAAAAGAAAGTAAAGGTATTTTAATTATAGGTAACCCCTTTAGCACAGAACAAAATTTGAAAATAAGTAAATGGATATCCTTTAAAAAGATCAGCGAAGAAGAGAACAAGAGACTTACATTATTATTATCATTGTCACCCTCGTCAATGTAGCGCAATAACCACTGAGATCAGGTGGTTTAAGAAATTTGATAACAAAATGCAAGATTGAAAATAAGAACTATGCTAAGAGCTATATTGGTGTAAATGATACAAGCCATTGAACACGCTAAAGAGAACTATACTGCAAACTATGTGAAGAATCAACCGCGTGTGAAAAGTAGATCAAAATAATGACATTTACAGAAATAGAGAATAAACAGAAAAGCACGATTATCTCCGAGTGATAGATTTCTGAAACACATTAAAGATGCATTATGCATAATATAAAGGTAAATTCAATAAACTTATGCTGAAGGAAGATGTTGTTGATTCTAATAACTGTACTGAACCAGAAAGTAATGCGTCATCCTCTTGCTGTCATGCTCATGTATGAAATTTAAATTTATTTCTCCCAAAAGAGATAGAAGTAAGGAAGAGAAAAAGGAGTGAGAATTATAACCCTCTCAGATCAAAGAAAACAAATTTCAAGCAATAAATATGAGAAAGCAAAATTGTCAGCTCTTGAAATTATATAGTTCATTCTTAGGACAATAAATGTAATCTTTCCATTTATTAAAGAAACTTTTTTAAAAATAAACTTGAGAAAGGCTTGACAAACAATCTTATCAGTTACTAGTGTTGTAAACCAAATCTCCAAGAACTTAATACCATAAAACTATAATAGTGTTATGGTTTCTCATAATTCCATCCATGCATAAATAGCTTGGCTGGGCAGATGTGTCTCAGGGTCTTACGAAGTAACAGATTGTAGGTGAAGATGCAGACAGAGGAAAGTAAAGACGCCCAACCATCCCTCCCTTCACATAGTCTCATAGCTTTTCCATGTGACCTCCTAACATTAGGACAGTTTAGGCTTCCTCACAGTAAAGTGGCCTCAAGGCGGTAGTATTAGGCACCTGGCAGCTCAGGACCCCAGAGTGCATGTTTCAGTGATTAAGATAGAAGCTGAGTCTACTACTAGGACCTAGCCTTGGAAGTCATCCAACATCACTTTTGCCAAACTTTGTCAATAAAACAGCCCCAGGTACCTTCTTCGTTTCATGAGTATGGAATATAAATCTTACCTTTAATTGGAGTATGAAAGATGTATTGTAAAAAGATCATGTGAAATGGGAGCTACGTCTGTGATCATCTTTGGAAAGTGTAATCTGTCACAAATATGTTACAAGCATATTTTGTAGTAGACTACAGTAAAAATAAAGACAATAATGTGGCAATAAATATAAGATAATATCTCATTTAATTCCATCATTACCCTTTCACTTTATAGCTTAAAAAACTGGGGAGGTGGCCAAGATGGCCAATAGATGCAGCTAGTGTGCGTGACTCTCACGGAGAGAAACAGAAGGGGCAAGTAAATACAGCACCTTCAACTGAAACAACTAGGTACTCACATTGGTAATAAGGAAACAATTCAACCCACAGAGAATAGAGAAAAGTGAAGCAGGATGACTGCTTGCCCAGGAGCAACATGGCACCAGGGAAACCTTCCCCTACTCAGGGAAGTGATTAATGAATGTGTGACCTTGGGAACTCATGCTTCTGCTATGGATCTATGCAACCCTCAAGTCAGGAGATCCCCTTGAGAACCCGCTTCACCAGGGCCTTCAGTCTGACACACAGAGCGATGTGGAGTTTCAGCAGAGCAGCTGCTTAGGCACGCACTCAGACCCGGTAGCCTAAGATGCTAGGGCTTTCCAGGCTTCCCAGCAAAAGCAGTGGGAGATTAGACCCCTGTACATACCCCCAGGAAATGGGCTGAATCCAGGGGCCAAGCAGCAGGGTCTGTAGGCCCTACTTCCACAGCACCTCACAGGATAAGGCCTACTGGCTTGGAACTCCAGTCAGCCACCAGTAGCAGAATTTCACCTGCCTGAGACAGAACTCCCAGGGGGAAGGGCAGGCCACCATCTTTGCTATTTGGGCCACTTAGTCATTTCAGCCTTCTGGCTTTAAAGAGTCCAAGGCAACCAGGGGCAGAAGGGATTCCCCCAGCAAAGCACAGCCACGCTGCAAAAATGTGGCCAGGCTCTTTTTCAAAGCAGGCCCCCAATCCCATTCCTCCTCACTGGGTGGTACCTCCCAACCAGGCCCTCCAGCCAACCCCACCAGTGTTCTCCAGCCAACAGAGTTTTGAATGCTCCCTGGGATGGAGCTCCCAGAGGGAGAGCAGGCTGCCATTTTTGCTGTTTGGACAACTTAGCTGTGCCAACCTTCAGGCTTTGGAGAGCCCTGACCAGGTGTGGAAATGGCACTCCAGCAAAGCACTGCTGCCCTGTAAAAATGTGGCCAGACTATTTGTTAAGCAGGTCCCCAATCCCATCCCTCATCGCCAGATGGAGCCTCCCAACTGGGGTCTCCAGCTACATTCACTGGTGTTCTTCACCTGATAGAAGTTTCAGACTTCCCTGGGCTGAGCTCCCAGTGGAGGGCGAGGGGGCAATATCTTTGCTGCTTGGACGACAGTCATTCCAGTCTTCAGGCTTTGGAGTGTCCACAGCGACTGGGAAGAGATGCATACCCCCAGCATAGCACAGCTGCTCTACCAAAACATGGTCAGACTGCTTTTTTAAGTGTTTCCCCAACCCCATTTCTCCTCACTGGACAAGACCTCCCAACCAGAGTCTCCAGCTACCTCTTACAGATGCATTCAGGCCAGCCACAGGTCTGTATCTCCGTGAAATGGAGCTCACAGAGGGAGGCCTGGACAGAGCCTCCTGGAGCAACTGAAAGCCTCTCTGCCACTGTCTCTGCAGTGGAACTGTCCTTGCTACCCTCAGACTAATGAAGGAACAAAGGCCATAAGTGCTTTATCCACACCTCCAACATGCTGCAGTCAACTCAAAGAGAAGAGGTCTGTCCATCCTGTACAGGTTAAACACATCCCCCACTGCTCATCACCAGACATAGAACCCTGGTCTTGGGTCCACAACTCAGACCTTTCATCCTGGGCTGATTGCACTGAGAATTGCTGACACACATCTCTCTGAGGTGGAGCCACCAGGAGACAAGCAAAGTGGTGGAACAGCAAGCCAGATGATATGGAGCCCAGAGGGTTTGGTTCAGGAGCATCTGCAGCAGAGCCTTGCCAGAGACTGCCATCCCTCTAGGCTCAGCTTGCTCCCATAAAAGACTTTAGCCCCAGGGCAACAATCAGACCTGCTCTCTGCAGGGTGGTCTTGCATGTCAAACAGGGCTGGCCCGACCTAAGCACCCCTTTGTCTGCTGGCCTCTCCCAGAACCCCAGCCTAGCCATGCCTGCTTACAGGGTAGTCTCAGGTGCCCCCAGGACCCACACCATAGCTTCTGCACTGACAGACAGTGCCTGAATGGTGGAGAGTTCCAGCAAGGCAGTCCCTATGGTCAGCCTGCATGTTCCCTCCCCATACTGCAACTTCCCCTGAGCTGAAATGAAAGAAAAGATTTTAAAGGCAGCTGGAGAGAAGTTAGATCACCTACAAAGGGAAGCCTATCATACTAACAGCAGACATCTCAGCAGAAATTCTACAAGCCGTAAGAGATTGCGGGCTAACATGCAACATTCTTAAAATAAATTCCAACCAAGAATTTCATATCCGGCCAAACTAAGCTTCATAAGTGAAAGAGAAATAAGATCCTTTTCAGACAAGCTGAAGTATTTTTTACCACCAGACCTGCCTTACAACAGCTCCTGAAGGAAGCACTAAACATGGTTTTTTAAGTGTTTTCCCAGCCCCATTTCTAACATCATGATGACAGGGTGAAATCCACACATAGCTAACATCATGATGACAGGGTGAAATCGACACATAGCAATGCTATCCTTGAATGTAAATGGGCTAAATGCCCCAATTAAAAGGCACAACAGAGTGGTAAACTGGATAAAGAACCAAGATCCAAGGGTCTGCTTTCTTCAAGAGGCCCATCTCACATGTAGTGACACACATAGTCTTGGAGGAAAATCTACCAAGTAAATGTAAAACAGAAAAGAAGCAGCAGTTATAATTCTAGTTTCTGACAAAACAGACTTTAAACCAACAGAGATCAAAAAAGACAAAGAAGGGCATTATATAATAGTAAAGCATTTAATTCAACAAGATCTAACTTCCCTAAATGTATATGAACCCAACACAGGAGCACCCAGATTTATAAAGCAAGTTCTTAGAGACTTTCAAAGAGACTTAGACTCCCATACAATAATAGTGGTAGGTTTTAATATACCACTGACAATATTAACAGATTATTGCAACAGAAAATTAACAAAGATATTCAGGACCTGAATTCAATACTGGATCAAATTGACCTGATAAGACATCTACAGAACTTTCCACCCAAAAAAACAGAATATATATTCTTTGCATAGCCACATAGTCCATATTCTAAAATCAATCCTGTACTTGGAAGTAAAACACTCCTCAGCAAATGCAAAAGAACTGAAATCATAAAAAACAGCCTGCCTCTCAGACCACAGTGCAATCAAATTTGAAATCAAGACTAAGAAATTCACTGAAAACCATAAAATTACATGGAAATTGAATAACCTGCTCCTGAATTACTTTTGGGTAAATAATGAAATTAAGTCAGAAATCAAGAAGCTCTTTCAAACTAATGAGAACAAAGATACACCATACCAGAATCTCTGGGACATAGCTAAGACAGTGTTAAGAGGGATATTTATAGATAAATACTCACATCAGAAAGGTATAAAGATCTCAAGTTAATAACCTAACAATACAACTAAAAGAACTAGAGATCCAAGAGCAAACAAATCCCAAAGCTAATAGAGGACAAGAAATAACCAAAATCAGAGTTGAAGGAGGCTGAGCCATGAAAACCATTCAAAAGATTAACAAATTTAGTAGCTGTTTTTTGAAAAAAATTATAAAATAGATACACCACTAACTAGATGAATAAAGAAGAAAAGAAGATTCAAATAAACACAATCAGAAGCAACAAATGACTTATTACCACTGACCCCACAGAAATACAAACAACCATCGGAGAATATTATGAGCACCTCTTTACACATAAGCTAGAGAATCTAGAAGAAATGAATAAATTCCTGGACACATACACCTCCCAAGACTGAACCAGGAAGAAATTGAATTCCCGAGTAAAACAATAAAGAGCTCTGAAATTGAGGTTGTAATAAGTAGCCTACCAACCAAAACCAAAAAGCAAACCAACGGAAAAAACAAACCCAGGACCAGATGGATTTACAGCTGAGTTCTCACAGATGTGCAAAGAAAAAGCTGGTACCATACCTCCTGAAACTATTCCAAAAAACTGAGGATTTAGGAGGAGGGACTTCTCCCTAACCCATTCTATGAGGCCACTATAATTCTGATACCAAAACCTAGCAGAGACAAACACACACAAAAGAAAACTTCAGACCAATATCTCTAATGAACATATGCATCGATGTGAAAGTCCTCAATAAAAAACTGGGAAACCAAATCCAGCAGCACATCAAAAAGCTTATCCACTGCAATCAAGTAGGCTTTATTCCTGGGATGCAAGGTTGATTCAACATATGCAAATCAATAAATGAGATCATCACGTAAACAGAACTAAAGACAAAAACCATATGATTATTCAATAGATGCAGAAAAGGCTTTCCATAAAATTCAGCATTCATTTATGTTAAAAAAAAAAAAAACTCTCAACAAACTAGGTATTGAAGGAACATACCTCAAAATAGTAAGATCCATATATGACAAACCCACAGCTAGTGTCATACTGAATGGGCAAAAGCTGGAAGCATTCCCCTTCAAAACTGGCACAAGACAAGGATGCCCTTGCTCACCACTTCTATTTGTCATAGTACTGGAAGTCCTGGCAAAGGCAATCAGGAAAAGAAAGAAATAAAGAGCATTCAGATAGGAAGAGAAGAAGTCCAACTGTCTCTGTCTGCAGACAACGTGATCTTATGTCTAGAATACCCCATCATCTCAGTCCAAAAGCTACTTTAAGCTGATAAACAACTTCAGCAAAATCTCAGCATACAAAATC
Organism: Sapajus apella; assembly: GCF_009761245.1. Taxonomy (NCBI): domain Eukaryota; kingdom Metazoa; phylum Chordata; class Mammalia; order Primates; family Cebidae; genus Sapajus; species Sapajus apella. The sequence continues at coordinate 7,039,094 of NW_022437007.1, read as the reverse complement.
AATGTCCAAAAATGACTAGCATTCCTATATACCAACAACAGTCAAGCCAAGAGCAAAATAGGAGCAAACTCTTATTCACAATTGCCACAAAAAGAATAAAATACCTAGGAATACAGCTAACTAGGGGATGAAATAACTCTACAACTAAAACTACAAACAATTTTTCAAAGAAATTAGACATGACACAAACAAACAAATGGAAAAATAGTCTATGCTCATGGATGCAAAGAATCAATACATGAAAATGGTCATACTGCCCAATTAGAGATTCAATGCTATTCCTATTAAACTACCACTGCTATTCTTCATGGAACTAGAGAACGCTATTTAAAAATTCATATGGACCCAAAAAATGACTGAAGGGTTAAGGCAATCCTAAGCAAAAAGAGCAAAGCTGGAGACATCATGCTGCCTGACTTCAAACTATATTACAGTGATACAGTAACCAAACAGCATGGTACTGGGTACAGAAACAGACACACAGACCAATGGAACAGAACAGAGAACTCAGAAATAACACCACACACCTATAACCATCTGATTTTTGAGAAACCTGACAAAATAAGCAATGGGGAAAGAATTCCCTATTTAATAAATGGTGCTGGGATAACTGGCTACCCATACACATAAGATTGAAAGTGAACCCTTTCCTTTCACCATATACAAGATTAACTCAAGATGGATTAAAGACTTAAATGTAAAATCCAAAACTATAAAAACCCTGGAAGACAACAGAGGCAATACCAATCAGGACATAGGCACAGGTAAAGATTTCATGACAAAGATGCCAAAAACAATGTCAACTAAAGCAAAAATTGACAAATGGGATCTAATGAAACTTAAGAGGTTCTACATAGCAAAAGAAACTATCAACAGAGTAAACAGACAGCCTACAGAATGGGAGAGAATTGTTGCAAACTATGCATCTGACAAAGCTCTAATGTTCAGCATCTTCTTACACTTACGAAAAGGAAAAACCAAATAACCCCATACAAAATATGGGCAAAGGACATGAAGAGACACTTCTCAAACAAAGACATACATACAGACAACACGTATGTGAATAAAAGCTCAATATCACTGATTATTAGAGAATAGAACCACAGTAAGATACCATCTCGCACTAGTCAGAATGGCTATTATTAAAATCTCAAAAAATAACAGATGTGGTGAGGCTGTGGAGAGAAAGTAACACTGACATACTGTTGGTAGGAGTATAAATTACTTCAACCATTGTGGAGACGGTGTGGTGATTCCTTAAAGACCTAAAGACAGAAATACCATTCAACTCAGCAATTCCATTCCTGTGTATACACCCAAAAGAATGAAAATCATTCTATTATATACAATGCATGTGTATGTTCATTGCAGCACGATTCACAATAGCAAAGACATGGAATCGACCTAAATGCCCATCAGTAATAGATTGGATAAAGAAAATGTAGTATGTATACACCATGAAATACTGTTAAAACATAACAAAGAATGAGATCATGTTCTCTATAGGGACATGGATGAAGCTGGAGTCCATTATCCTTAGTAAGCCAACAAATACCACATGTCCTCACTTATAAGTGGGAACTAAATGATGAGAACAACACATGGACACACAGAGGGGAACACCACACACTGGAGCCTATCAAAAGGTGGACGGTGGGAGGAGGGAGAGTATCAGGAAAAATAACTAGTGGGCATTAGGCTTAATACCTGTGTGATTAAATAATCTTTACAGCAAACTCCCACCACACAAGGTTACCTAGGTAACAAATCTGCACATGTGCCCATGAACTTAAAATAAAAGTTAAATAAAATTGTTTCAGGAATTAGAATAAAAGAGAATTTTCCAAATCAATATTATGAAGCCCTTGTTATTCTGATATTGAAACATGACAAAAATTACTTAATTTATTAATAAAAATGGATTCCAAAATACTAAACTGTTAACAAATATACATACACAAAACACAAGTTGAGCTTCAGAGTCTACTTGGCATGCTCAAGAGCATACCGCAAATAGCATAACCAGCAAACAAAGATCTATTTCCAATTTTAATTGCTTTCCATTATAGCAATCACTCTATTAAAGCCAGTGCATCACTAAGTTCCTATTTATTATAAAGGTCTGTTTCTCAATAGCACTTTTGAGTGAGAGCTCAGCATTAGACCCACACACACACATACAAAAAAGGTGAAGGGCCAGGTGCAGTAGCTCACGCCTGTAATCCCAGCACTTTGGGAGGCTGAGTCAGGTGGATCGCGAGGTCAGGAGTTTGAGACCAGCCTGGCCAACATGCTAAAACTCTGTCTCTACTAAAAATACAAAAAATTAGCCGAGCATGATGACATGCACCTATAATCCCAGCTACTCAGGAGGCTGAGACAGGAGAATCGCTTGAACCCTGGAGGTGGAAGTTGCGCTGAGCAGAGTTCACGCCATTTCGCTCCAGCCTGGTGACACAGCAAGACTTTGTGTCAAAAAACAACACCAACAACAAAAATGGTGAAAAAAATGTTCAGATTAGTCCCACCAAGGGCTTAACTAGGTCTGCAAAAATAAGGCGATAAGACTTGTGTATTGTTCATTAATACTGCTACACAAAGATAGTATTCAACCTTACTCATGTCATCTCATTCCATATTAGTTGTTACAATTTTATTTTTATTTTATTTAATATAAATGTCAGTTTTCAGACTTAACAGAAAACAAAGTATCCAATTTAAAGAAAATACTGTCAGGTACAAATTCCTTTAAATACCCTCCCCTCCACATCAGGGTTATCTTGAAGCATTCTTATCTCACTTCATTCCGTCCCCACTTGTGTCCAAAGTTAATCTCTTCTGCCAATACTTTGAGTCCCATTCCTTCCTGTCTGCTCTGAGAAATTTCTCTCTTAATTATATTCACTTATTTTTACCTTATACCTCCCTTTTCTTCTGGATCTTTCTCTTCCTTTTACAAACAAATTTAAATTCCTTATCTTAGAAAAAATATAACCCTTCCCTATTCTTTTCCCTGTCATTTAATCTGCTTCCTTCCCGTTTCTGCCAAGTCTAAAGTGCTTGGCAGAATGATTTTTACTGGATGCATTTGCTTTATTTTCTCCTATTCATTCCATGACTCATTTTGGTCTGGTTTCAGCCCCGCACTTCCTTTAAGTTCTTCTTTCAAATAACACAGCTTTTTAGTACAACTCTCTGACTAGGGATATGAGAATTATATACCCACCGCTTTGTAAGAGATGTCCATCTCATAGCATTCTTTCAAGGGTCGGTATGTGTCATGAATAAAGATTTTGCTTGATGAGTTTTTTCAGCTCCTCCTTAAAACTATTCAAGCACATGGCTCCAGTAAAATGCCACCAGCTGAGACAGTCAGGTCAGAAATGTTTTCACTCCTGCCTCAAGCCTACATGGCTTTCTGAGTACATATTCTACTAATAATTAATCCCCAGTTGTTTCTCGTGGGTATTTATCTCTTAAAGTACAGCATGCCAAGCTCAGCCAAAGAGCTAGAAATAGTAGAAAAAAATTATAAGGACTTATTTTATCATAAATATTCTCACAAACAAGGTTGGCAATTATATCACTCTCCTTAGGCTACCATCACAAAATACCATTGACAGAGTGGTTTAAACAACAGAAATTTATTTCTTACAGTTTTGGAGCCTGTGAGTCCAAGATCAAAGTACGTGCCTAATTCAGCTTTCATGAGGATCCTCCTCCTGACTTTCAGATGGCCTTTCCTGTGTTAGTACCAGCAGAGAGAGAAAGGAAAGAGAAAGAGAGATCTAGAATCTTCTTCTTATAAAGTCACTAGTCCTTTCATGAAGGCCCTATCGTCATGACCTGAACTAACCCTAATTACTTCCCTAAGACCCCATCTCTAAATACCATCACTTTTAGAATTATGGTTTCAATGTATGAATTTGAGGGGGTGGAGGAACACAAATATTCAGTCCATATCAGCCACCCTATGATTAGTTCCAAAGTTGCCAAAACTAACAACGGACTTGGACATCCTACTTTAAATCAGAATTGTAAGTTCCCTGATGAGCTCTGAGTATGACAGGAGTCATAAATGGAGATTTCTTCTTCCCAGGTTAATTTTAGGCCTATAGCAGCCCCTCCCAGTCTTGATAATACACAAATGCATATTGAATGTATCACAGTCTTGGGTCATGATGAATCTTTGTTAGCTGTGGGTATTCTTGTAGACTTTAGATTAGGACCTGATGCAAGACTAGCAGCTGAAGAGGTAGATGGCCAGATAAAAATAGCGGATTGGCCATATACATATCTAATTTTGCTCATTCCTAAAACTACATAAAAATATTTTTTTAGAAGACAAACACTAAAATATGTGGAAAAGAGAAAAAATTAACAGCGTTTTTGGCTGTTGGTGCCAAAGGAGGGCTAAACTAGATTTTCTTGTCAGCTAATCCAGATGTAGGATGGACGGGAAGGGCAGGGATGGAACTTGAAAGCTATCTGCAGTCAGACATCAATAACAGAATCAGATTCTTTATTAAAATCCAGTATACTGAATTTTGAAATGGCAAGAATTATTACTAGGAGAGAAAAAATCTTATTTTTGGAGACTGTAAATGCTAAGTTGATAAAAAATTTATTTGGGGCTATTATGTTCTTGGGATTCCATGACTATAATCTTGCATGATAAATGAGGCAAGTTGGAAACATTCAATTATCTCAATTTCTACATTAAACAAATGTGGTTTTAAATGCAGAATCTTGAATGACCACTATAATTTGCTATGTACAGCAGCTAATACAGCATTAGTGTTATAAGAGTTAAATAATAACTAAATAAGATGAATATTCTTACCACTATTTCAGTTGCAAATCGAGTAAATTCCCAATAATTTGGGAGATTAAATAAATGTAAACTCAGTTTCATTTGTATGAAACCAAACCGGATAATTCAGGAAATGTACTTTGCGGCTTGCTATGAAGAGGTCTTTACTTGTGACAGTTCTCAGACATCAGTTATAAGAGAATGTTGCACTTTCAACATTAATTTGACATGTTTTGAATTACTGCTCATTTTTAGATAATATTTTATTTATACCTGAAAATAACCCCTTAATCTCATAATTATAAGATGGTCAGCTAAAAGTTCTGTTTTCAAGAGTACCAGACAGTGGCCAATACATGTCCTTCTAAGAAAAAAAAGGAATCACACAGAGATCCTTAAAAAAACATCTTCTAAGTGTGAAAAGTTGAGTCAAGTAAATAAATATACATCTTTACTAATGTCCTTGTAAGGGCATTTTTTAATCTTTAAAAAATGTTTTCAATATTATGGCTAACTAAATAAATACCCATTGATGGCTGTCTGAAATCCTATGGCATGGAAACTTTTGATATGAAAATTGACAATGCTGCAAGAGTGTACTTAGATCCTAATGGTATGGTCTAGATGTCACAGTATTTCCAAAAGAAGAATTAGATCAGGCATTTGTGTGCTGTATCTGCAAAACTCTGGAGAAGTTTGGTATTGCCCCACCCCTCAAATTTTTGTGGTGAGTAACAAACCACTTAGGCAGATGGGTCTGATTCTGCAGATTCATCATTCCCATTGCAATTACACAGACGGTGCTAAAGTGAGTTAACAGTTCAAGACGATGCCTACTTGGGTCTACCAGATATTCTGTGCTGTCTTGAAATAATCATTCAATCCAGTCCTGTGTGGCTAATAAAGCAACATCAACAGCACACTTACACACTGACAATGCAAACTGAGATGGCACAAGGGCCAGCCTTAACAAGTCTTCAGATTAACATTGCTTTTAATAAATGAACAGAAAATTCTCACCACTTTAATACTTTGGTTAGACAATTCCATAAAATTGCAGATCTCATTAATTTTCCATTACACTCTTAGTAAATGGTACATTTGAAGAGAAAATTCTTCTCTGTATATGTTTCATTGCAATTAATGTACTTGGTGGTGTTTTTTTGTGATTGCTGTGTATTTAACTGTTTATACCAAGGATGCCACAAATAATTTTCTTTTTCTTTATTCTACATTTTTTAGCAACATAGTGGGATGCAGAGCCCTTTTGCTTTCCGATTTCAACACAATGCAAGTGTTTTCAAATGCAGCTTGAAACTAATCACTGGAAAAGAAGTGAAGAGATAAGATGCTAAATATGTGAGTCTGTGACTGTTCACTTAGCCTCTGTATTACAAAATTTAATGCAATAAATTACTGGTTTGTCTGATAATTTTTCAACAATGATTGATGATGAACTAAAATTAGAAGTAAATGATTGTAATAGCTTCCCTCAATAAAAGCCACATTTAATTTTTTTCTTATTTGTATTTAGTAAAGAAATTGCAGAAAACACAAAATATAAAGAGAAAATCAAGATGATATAATTCTATCATCTAGAAATATCTTCTGTTAACATTTTCATTTTACTTCCAATAACACTGGTACTTTATATGCCTGTGTGTAAGAATGTGTCTCTTAGTGCCTCATCAGTGCCTTGGGCAGAAGAGCTGCTACTGCTGTGCTTTCTCCTGGGCTATGAGACTTGCACACAGGCCTGTGTCTTTGCTGAGTGTCCCAGCCTCCTCTCCTGAGATAGTTGTGCAGCGGGGCCCTTTCCAAACCACCCACAGGAGGGACTCCAGGCATTCAGAGCACACACTTGCCTGGACCAGCAGCCTGAGCCACCCCCAGCCTTCCTGTGCATAGAGCATGGTGCAACAGGGCCTTCTCTAATTCACCCTAGGCAGATCTCCAGGCATTTGGGGCACCTGCTCACATGGATTAGCAACCTGAGGCACCCTACCCTTTCCATGCAGAGATCCTAGTTCCTGGGGACCCTCTTCCCTTCATGGCCAGACAGATTTCCAGGATTTCAGACCAACCACTCATCTGGATCAGCAGACTGAGCTGTCCCGCCATTCCTGTGCAAAGATTGTTGTGAAGCAGACCCCGTCTCTGCTCTTGCCCAGGCAGATCTCCAAGCATTCAGAACCTTTGCTTACCTAAATCAGCAGCCTGAGCGAGCTGGCCCACCGTTTTTGTGCAGAGACTGTAGTGAAGCAGGACCCTCACTACCCCATGCCCAGGCCTAACTCCAGGCAGTTGGAGCACTTATTAGGCAGAATTATAAGCCTGAGCAGCCATGCCATTCCTGTGAAGATTGAGGTGCAGTGGGGCCTTCTAGACTCTACACTCAGGCAGATCTCCAGGCATCAGGAGCAACCACTTTCCTTGGTTAGGAATTTAGGCCACTTCCCTGACCATGCAGAAAACTTGAGGCCAAGGAAGTTTCCTAGCTCCATACCTAGGCACACCTCTTGGTGCTAGGTGGCTGCCCACTGGATTCTCCCTCAGCACTGGTGCTTGTGTCTGACACTGGGGAATCCATAGGCGGATTCCTGCTCAATGTCACACCATCTTTCTTGTTCCCTGCCCACCTCCAGGATGAGCAGGGAGCTCAGATCACTGTGTACCCCAATAATGAGACCACTGCCTGATGAAACTGAGAGCTTCTTCTGGTAAACAAGGATCAATTATATAACCAGCCACATTCACCACAGCAGCTGTCATCCATAAGCACCATCTACTGCTTATAGGTCAAACACACAGCTCAATATAAAACCTGCCAAAAGAAGTATATAGGACTATAGAAGCAAAGCCAAAGTATTCTACTCAGAATTTTCTACAGTCACACCACCTAGAGCAGGACAGAAAGAGAAAAGAAAAACAATAAATAAAAATTCAATAATATTCTAGATAAAGAAAGCAAAGGGAAAAAAGCAATTTGCATGAAAAGAATTACAAAAATTAGAAGTGCCAGCATTTCCAAATGAGAAGGAATCAGTAGAAGCATTCTTACACAATAAAAAATCTGAGTGTGATGATACCACCAAAGGATCACACTAGCTCTCCAGTAATGGCCCCTAGCCAAAACAGAAACTCAGAAATTCCATCAATAATTCAAAGCATAGATTGCAAGGAAATTCAATGGGATTCAACATAAGTTTGAATAGCAACACAAAGAAACTTCCAAATCAATCCAGAAAATGAAGTAAGAGATAAACATCTTTAAAAATTAAATCAAAGCCTCTGGAATTGAAAAACCCACTTAAGGAATTTCAAAATGCAGTTGAAAGCTTTACCAACTGACCAAGCAGAAGAAAGAATTTCAGAGCTTGAAGACCAGCCTTTAACCCAATCAGACAAAAAAAAGAAAAAAGAGTTTTAAAATACAAACAGTTTTTGAAAAATAGGGGACTGTGTAAAGTGACCGAACTTATGAATTAGTAACATTCCTGAGAAAGAAGAAAAAGTAAACAACCTGAAAAACATATTTGAGGGAATAATTTAAGAAAATTTCCCTAATCTTGCTAGGGAGGTAGATATCCAGATACAAGACATGCAGAGAACACCTGTGAGGTACTATACAAAATGAACATCACCAAGGCATACAGTCACAAGACTATACAAAGTTAACAGTTAAAAAAAAGAATCTAGGAGGCTGAGGCAGAAGAATTGCCTGAACCCAGGAAGCAGAGGCTGCGGTGAGCCGAGATCGCGCCATTGCACTCCAGCCTGGGTAACAAGAGCAAAACTCCGTCTCAAAAAAAAAAAAAGAGTCTTAAAGGCTGCTAAAGAAAAAGATCAGATCACATATACAAGGGGAACCCAACCAGTTAACAGCAGACTTCTCAGCAGAATTCTTATAAGCCAGGAGAGACTGGAGGCCTATTTTCAGCATTCTTTAAAAAAATATATTTCAATCCAGAATTTTATATCTCACCAAATTAAGCTTCATAAGTGAGGAGAATAAATATTTTCCACACAACAAGTACTGAGGGAATTCAATAGTACTAGACCAGCCTAACAAAAGATCTTCAAGGGATCTCTAAACATAGAAACTAAAGAATGATACCTGCTACCAAAAAATCATATCTAAGTGCATACCCCACAGACTCTATAAAGCAACCACACAGTAGCAACTACAAAACAACCAATGAACAACTTTATGATAGGATCAAAACCTTACATATCAGTATTAACTTTGAATGTGAATGGCCTAAATACCCCACTTAAAAGGCACAGAGTTGCAAGTTGGATAAAAAAACAGGAACCATTCACCTGCTATATTCAAGAGACCCATCTCACATGTAACAATATCCATAGACTCAAAGTCAGGTGTTGAGGAAAGATCTATTATGCAAACAGAAAACAAAGAACACAGGTTGCTATTCTTATATCAGACAAAACAGACTTTAACCCAATATTGCTTTTTAAAAAAAAGGAGGTCATTACAAAATGATAAAAAGTTAAAGTCAACAAGAAGGCTTAACTATCTTAAATATATATGCACCTAACATTGGAGGACTCAGATTCATAAAACTACTTCTAGACCTATGGAAAGACTTAGCCATATAATAATAGTGAAGGACTTCAACACCTCACTGATGGTGATAGACAGATAATCTATTTAACAAATACATTCCGGACTTAAAACTAACAAAGAAATTCTGGACTTAGATTTGACACTTGATCATTTGGATCTAATAAACATTGGCAGAACACTCCACCCATCAACCCCAGAGCACATATTCTTCTCATCTGCACATGGAACTTACTCCAAGATCAACCACATGCTCAGCTATAAAGCAAGTCTCAATAAATTCAAAAAAAATGAAATCATACTAATGATACTCTCAGACCACAGTGGAATAAAAACAGAAATCAATAACGGGAAGTTTTCCCAAAACCACAAAATTACATGGAAATTAAACAATTTGCTTTTGAATGACTTTTTGTAAACAATGAAATTAAGGCAGAAACTTAAAAATTCTTTGAAATAAATGAAAACAGAGACATGACATGCCAAAATCTCTGAGACACTGCAAAAGCAGTGTTAACAAAAAAGCTTATAGCGCTAAATACCTACCTGAAGATGTTAGAAACATGTCAAATTAATGACCTAGCATCACACTAGAGGAAATAGAAAAACAAGAACAAACTAACCTCAAAGCTAGAAAAAGAAAATAAATAAAATCAGAGCAGAATTGAATGAAAATGAGACTCAAAAATCCATACAAAGAGTCAAGTAAACCAAAACTTGGTTCTATGAAAGGAGAAACAATATCAATAGACAACTAGCTAGGTTAACAAAGAAAACAGGCAAGAAGGTCCAAATAAGCACCATCAGAAAGACAAAGGTGGCATTACAACTGAACAACTGATCCCACAGAAATACAAAGATCCTCAGAGATTATATGAACACCTCCATGCACACAAACTGGAAAAATCTAGGAAAAAACATAAAAATTTCTGGAAACACACAACCTATCAATATTGAATCAGGAAGAAATTGAAACCTTGATCAATATTGAGTTCCAAAATTAAATCAGTAATAAAAAACCTATAGAACAAAAAAGCCCTAGACTACATGGATTTACAAACAAATTCCATGAGATCTATATGACATGGTACCAATTCTACTGAAACTACGGCAAAAAAAAAAAAAAAAAATCAAGGAGGGACTTCTCCCTACTTAACTCATTCTACATTATCAGCATTATCCTGACACTCAAATCTGGCAAACGCACAACGAAAAAACAAAACCACAGGCCAATATTCATGATGAACATCGACACAAAAAAAGGCAAATAAACCACTAGCAAATCAAATCCAGTAGCGTGTCAAAAAGCTAATTCACTATAATCAAGTAGACTTCATTTTTGGGATGCGAGGTTGGTTCAAAATATGCAAATCGATAAATGTGATTCACCACATAAAAAGAATTTTTTTAAAAAAATGATCACCCTACAGATGTTGGATCAGCCTTCAATAAAATCCAACATCTCTTGCTGATAAAAACTCTCAACAAACTAGGCATCAAAAGAACATACCTCAAAACATCTATTACAAACCACAGCCAACATAATACTGAACAGGAAAAAGGTAGAAGCATTCCCTCTGAGAAATGGAACAAAATTAGGATGCCCACCTCTCACCATCCATCTTCAACATAGGGCTGGAAGTCCTAGCCAGAACAATCAGGCAAGAGAAAGAACAAAATGCATGCAGGTAGGAAACAGGGAAATCAAACTACCTCTCTTCCTGGATAATATAATTCTATAACTACAAACTGTAAAGACTCCACCAAAATGCTCCTGGAGCTGCTAAACAACTTCAGCAAAGCTTCAGGATACCAAATCAATGCACAAAAAATAGTAGCATTTCTGTGGACCAGTAACATTCAAGCAGAAAGCCAAATCAAGAATGCCATCCCATTCACAATAGCCACACACGCAAAAATAAATTACCTAGGAATACATCTAACCAAGAAGGCAAAAGATCTCTACAAGTAGAATTACAAAACACTGCTGAAAGAAATCACAGATGATGACACAAACAAATGGAAAAATATTCCGTGCTCATGGATTAGTAGAATCAATATTATTAAAATGGCCACACTGCCCTAAGCAATTTACGAATTCATCACTATTCCTATCAAACTACCAATGTCATTTTTCACAGAGCTAGAAAAGACTATTCTAAACTTCATATGAAACCAGAAAAAGAGCTCAAATTGTCAAAACAACTCTAAGCAAAAAGAACAAAGTCAGAAGCATCTTATTACCCAATTTCAAACTACACTATTATATAAGGCTCCAGTAACCCAAACAGCATAGTACTGGTACAAAAACACATAAACTAATGGAAAAGGATAGAGGACCCAGAAATAAAGCCATACACTGATAGCCATCTGATATTTGACAAAATCAACAAAAATAAACAATGGGGAAAGGACTCTCTATGCAATAAATGATGCTAGCATAGCTGGCTAGCTTTATGCAGAAGGATGCAGCTAGACCCATACCTTTCACCATATACAAAAATCAATTCAAGATGGATTGAAGATTTAAATGTAAGACTGAAAACTACAGGAATCCTAGAAGAAAACCTAGGAAATACCATTCCAGAAATAACCCTTTGAAAATAATTTATGACTAAGTCCTTAAAAGCAATTGCATAAAAACAAAAATTGGCAAGTGAGACCTAACTAAAATAAAGAATTTCTGCACAGCCAAAGAGGCTATCAACAGCGTTAACAGGCAACCTCCAGAATGAGAGAAAATATCCACAAACTGCACTGCATTCAACAAAGTTCTGTTATACAGAATCTATATGAAATTTAAACAATTCAACATCAGAAAACAACCCCATTAAAAAGTGTGCAAAAGATATGAACAGACCTCAAAAGAAAACATACAAGTGGCCAACAAATATATGAAAAAGTACTCAACATTAATAATCACCAGAGGAATGCAAATCAAAACCGCAATGAGATATCACCTCACATCAGTCAGAATAGCCATTACTAAAATGTAAAAATATAACAGATACTTGCAAGGTGGCAGAGAAAAGGGAATGTTTATACATTGTTGGTGTGAATGTAAATTAATTCAGCCACTGTGGAAAGCAGTTTGGAGAACTTAAAGAACTTGAAACAGAACCACCATTTGACCCAGCAATCCCATTACTAGGAATATACGCAAAATAAAATAAATTGTTCCATCCAAAAGACGCATACAGTCATATATTCATTGCAGCACTATTCACAATAGCGAAGACATGGAATCAACCTAGGTAGCCATCAGTGGTGAATTGGATAAAGAAAATGTGGCACATACACACCAAGGAACAGTACATGCAATAAAAAGTAATAAAACCTGAATGCAGCTGGAGGCCATTATCCTAAGCAAATTAATGGAGGAATAGAAAGCAAATACCACATGTTCTCATTTCTAAGTGGGAGCTAAACGTTGGGTACTCATGGGCATAAAGACGCAACAATATACACTTCAGACTAACGGAGAAGAGAGAAAGGGAAGGATGAGGGAAAGGGTTGAAAACCTTTTAGGTTTTCACTGTCTAGGTGACAGGATCATTCATATCCCAAAAGCCATCATTACGTGTTATACCAAAGTAACAAACCTGCACAGGTAACCCCTGAATCTAAAATAAAAGTTGAAATTATACAAAAAGAAAAAGTAGAAAAAAAAAAAAAAAAGGAAGAAGAAAGTCTATCTTAAACAAACAAACAAACAAAAGAGTTCCCTCCCACCCTCTCCCATCCCCAGTTTTGGTTACCAGTGTAATGCTAAGCTCATAGAATGATTTGGGAATTGTTTCCTCTATTTTCTAAAAATTCTATAAGAATTTCCTTTCAATTCCCAAATCTGTTATTTCTTCATTATATGTTTGATAGAATTTACTAGCAGCGGGAGAATATGTTCCTTAGACTATTACTACATGCTTTTTGTGTGCATATAATCTGCAAATGGAAGTATGCAGCTAGATTTTACTTTATGTAATGTTACAACGTGTGCATTGTTCAATGCTTTTAAATTCCCTACAAAAATACTAAATTTCTGTGACTACATAATCTTCCACTTTATCAGTGTGCTACAATTCATTAAACTTTTCTTCCTCATTAGAGGACATTTAGTTTGAGTCAAGGCAGAAGCTTGAGTTTCTTTGTTATAAATAATATTTCAATGAGCATAGCTGTATATAAAGATGTGTACTCATTGCTAAGTATTTCCTTTGGACGTAAAGAAGTAGTTTACTGTTATTTTGCCGTTATATACATGTGCAAATTTCTTCACAAATGTGTTGCACCAATTTATAATCCCATCAGCAGTATATCATATTGCCCTTCACACCACATCCTTACTATCATTAAATATTGCCTTTTTAAAAAAGAATTTCAACAGTGTTATTCAGGGACATGATACACTATTTCGCAGTTAAGGTCAATTTTCTAAATAATGATAGGTCATATGTATATTCCTTTTGTAAATTTTATCTCTATGTCCTCATCATATTTTTTATCATGATTTGCTGAAGCATTTGAAATTACCATGTAATTCTTAGCACAAGGTTTTTTAAAACTTTCTTAAGTATTTCTAAATTTTATGTGTTCATTTTTTTAAATCAAGTGAGTTTGTTTCAAATAAGCAATAGTAATCCTCCAATATTTCTAATTCTTCAATATTTCTAAATAAGCACAAGATTAGGCATGGAAAAGAAAATATTTCTTAAATATGTTGCTTTCTTCTTTCACAAAGACCTTTAGTTATAATTTTTGTATTTGCATCTTTTACTTGCATAGAATACATATATTTTGTATGGGATCCAGAGTAATCATTTTTTTCTAACATCCTCTTCACCTCTTTGAGTCCGCACTATGCATAATAGATGTGCCCACTTACACAAATACAGCGAAATGTGATGAAGTAGGGGAAAGCGTTCTTTTGTGGGAAAAGAGTACCACACATGTTTTGAACATGTGGAATTTGACCCTAAGTAGACAGGAGTCATATTCCAAACAAATAGGGCTCTATGGTGGTAACTTTCAACAACTTGAACTATGACGTTCATTTTAAAAGAATAACAAGATAATTGACAAATTTTTCATAGGCTTTCTCTAGAGAGAGGGAAGATGTCCATGAAGCAAGAATTCGTGCTGAAATTATAAATGCTACATTGTTTGGGAAATTCCATGCCCAGAATCTGCCCTCTAAACAACAGGGCAATTGTTTGACCTTCGACTTTTAACAAATTGTGGTTAAGTTAAAACACTATGTGGAAATTCTGCAGTAAATATCTGCATGCTATTTGCAACCATGTCAAAAATGAGAAAAAAACATGCTAAATATGAAAATTACCTGTCAAAATAATTTTGATTGATTTTGTAAGAGTAATAAAGACAACTTTTTTTTCTTCTTTCTTTTTTTTTTTTTGAGACAGAGTCTTGCTCTGTCACCAGGCTTGGGTGCAGTGGTGTGATCTCAGCTCACTGCAGCCTCCACCTCCTAGGTTCAAGTGATGCTCCTGCCCAGCCTCTCGAGCAGCTGGGACTATGGGCTCATGACACCACCCTAGCTAATTTTTGTATTCTTAGTAGAGACAGGGTTTCTCCATTTTGTCCAGGCTGGTCTTGATCTCTTGACATCGTGATCTGCCCGCCTTGGCCTCCCAAAGTGTTGGAATTACAAGTGTGAGCCACTGCGCCCAGCCAACAACATATTTTTTAAAAGTAGATCTCGTGTATATATGCAAACATTTTCCCTGATTATAGGTACAGGAGCTCCTGAACATAGTCATTTAAAAAATCATATATCAGATCATTAAAAAGCTTTCATAATTTGAAAAAAGAAATGATACAGAAAACAATCCTGATCATAATATAATAAAACAAGAAAGTAATACAAAGTATTAATTTGCAATTAATATTTTTAAAAGTGTTTTCAGTTGAACATAATTCTTTAAATTAAAAAAAATTGAAATCCTATCATATAAAAACTTTAAAGAACTATAAGCCAGAAATTCAAAATATTTGAAAAATAATGATAATGAACACATTGTATACTGACTTTGCATATAAACTTTTTGTCATAAAAAAGAAAAATCAATAAATATAAAAACAAAAGCAGAAATGAGTTATGAAAAAAGAGAATAGGTAAGATTAGAACTAATACTATAATAAATTATTTAACTAAAATAAAACAATAAAAGTGATTTTAAAAGCTTTTATTAAATCAATAAAATGGATTTAAATCTTCACTATCCTAATTAAGAAAATAAGAAGGAAGAAAGCTATGAGCACATTAAAAGACATGACGAGGAGATAATAAGCCTAAAAAAGGGTAATTTTTAAATATGAAGAGACTACTTTCCTAAAACTCAGAGCCATGAGTTTAAAATTTGGATAAAATAAAACATTTCTAGAAGATACAATTTTTTCAACACTGACCACAGTATATACAAATCCTGAAAAAATAATCAGTCAAAAATGTAGATTTAAAAAGATATCCCCAAAATAAAAAAATCTTAGGCCTTGATACTCTCAAAGATGATTCTTCTAAACTCTGGAACAAATAATTATTATGCAAATTATTCTACAGCACATTAAAAAATAAAGTTTCAAATTATTTTTTTAATTTAAAAAAAAATTAAGATAGGGTCTCACTCCATCACCCTGGCTGGAGTGCAGTGGCATAATCACAGCTCATTGCAGCCACAACCTCCTGGGCTCAAGTAACCCTCCTACCTCAGCCTCCCAGGTTGCTGGGACTACAGGTGTGCACCACCGCACGGGGCTAATTTTTTCTCTTTTGTAAAGACAAGTTTTCGCCATGTTGCTCAGGCTGATTTCCAATTCCTGAGTTCAAGTGATCCTCCTGCCTCAGCCTCCCAAAATGTTGGGGCGTGAGCCACCACGTGTGGCCTAAAGTTTCAAATTATTTGAGTAAAGTGTGTTACATTGACATTAAAACATAAAAAAGATTGAGAACAGACAAACAAAATGTTGGTCACCTTTCCTTATTTAAGAAACTCTTAAATAGAATATTGTGAAGACTTTGCAGCAGCACATTGAAATAGCAATACATCAAGAACAAACAGTATTTATTCCAAGCATGCAAGGATGGCTCAATGTTATACAATAATTTCATATATTTTATCCTTTTTATAGATCCATGGCAAAATGATTACATGATTATTTTCCTGGATACTGAAATGGCATTTGATAAAACTTATACTAATTTTTTATTTACAAGGAAAAAACTCAAAATGTACAAATTAGGGGAAAATCTAAAAATATATCTGCATATGCACCTGCACACACATGCATGAACACACACACACACACACACACACACACACACACTCATACACACACACATCAAACCCAGTAATCAGCAAACTAAGTGGGTGGGGGGAAATGGGTAATAAGATGAATGCTATTACCGTGACTAATGAGCTAGAGATATTAGCCTTTGAAATTATGACAGAAAAAGACATTAGAAGTTTACAAATATGAAAGGATAAGGTAAAATTGATAAGCTTTGCAGATGGTGTGATTATATACTTGGAAACCAACATAAATCCTGAATGGGGAAGAAAAAAAAAACTGGAAAGCAAAGAAAACATAGATGTATTACTTGATAACGTTGGAGTGAAGCAAGGACTTTTAATCATGACATAAAATCCAGAAGCCATTAAAGTTAGATTGATAAGATCTGAGCGTGAAGGCCTCCTTTTATGATATCACTATCTACTTGTTTTCCCATTTTGCTTTAAATTAGAGAAGCCAGATCTTCTCCCTAAGAGCGTCAACTAAGTAAATAAGTTTTGTTACTTTTACCTCCATTCTTGAATAAAATGGAGATATCTTACCTAAAATAAAATATCTTTCTGATATCTTATTTGATTCAAACCATGATTAAATTAATATTTTTCAAACCCATCATTTTTCTAAAACTATTTGCTTTCTGAATATATCTGGTGAGCCTAAAGGAAAAATTTGATTAAAAATTAATAAGATGAATAAAGAAGAAAATGTTGCTGCCTATAACATCTTTTAGTAAAGATTCTGGAGTTTTACAAAGAGACTAATAGACTAACAAATGATTTTTGTTTTATAATTTAACTTGGCTTTTTAAAAAACTTAACTCATGTATCAATAAAAATGAGGGAAAAGAACAAAGAAAACTATTTTTAAAGATAGATCTCATCAAAAACAAATATATCTCTTATTAGAGATTCTAACTTAGAAAAAAAATTTAACTTTAACTTCCATACACTGTGTCTTACAATATTTTGTTAAGATATTTTCTTAATGCAAGTCAAGACAAACTTATCTTTATAGATATATTTACAGGTGGCTTAAGACTTAGGAATATTAATATATTAACCTTTTTGTGTTTATTGTCACTTTCATTTAAGCTCTTAATAAATTCTGAGCTGGTTTAACTGAATAAATGAGTGATATTACTGAATGCTTTCATTTGTGAGCAGATAAATTCTAACCATACCAAAAGTATCAGAAGAGGGAAAAAATGTAAAAAAAGAAAAGATAAATTATTTCCCTTCAGGCTTCTTTACTCAGATCTAATGTGATTGATTGTAAGGCAAATATAAAGCCAATCTATTGATGAACAAGATACTATGAATAAGAATTTTAAAAACAGTTATATCAAATCACGTAAATCTGCTTTTGTATATAAAAACAATTCAATTTGGAAATGCCAAAGACATTTTTCATGTCAGTCTGAAACTATCCTTTAATTTTAAAATAATCTGGCTCAGACTAAAAAAAACTAGAGTTAGAATTTGGAGTTTACTGTCTAACAATGTGGATCTTGAACTGTGGGGATGACCGCGGAAGGAAGTCTAAAGGAAGTCACGACTTGGCTGTTTTGGAAAATGAGAACATTGCTCAGCTTCAGCATAAGACTGGAAATGACAGAGACAAATAGAAAAGTCTTATATATAATTGTGAAATATTAGAAAGTCTCAATAATTAGAATGCAATTGAGTCAATACGTAATTTGGGGCAAATAATTTAGCCTCTTGGGATCTCTGCAACCTCACCAGAGGTGAGGGGAGGGGAAGTACAAGTTTAGTTCTCTAAATAGGGGTTTGGACAAGATAATCTATTATGTTTGTTTTTTTATATCAGACTTTTGATTCTATAATCTTTGAAGAAGCAAAGGAGGTCCTTTTTTCTGTTTAATATCTACTTTATCCTTTTTCGTTTTTTAAATCTCAGAGAAGTGAGTAAGAACAGACATCAAGTTGAGTCCTTTCCCAACTCTGTTTCCCACACAATCTCTTGGGAAAGAGCTGTCTCCCTGAGTGTGAGTGCTCCATGAATCAACCCAAGGGCCCTGGGATTAAAAGGGAAGTTTCACAATGACACTCTGAGGTTTTGGCTCTGAGAAGAAACACAGGAATTTTAAGAGTTTTGACGTATTCTTTATCAATATAACCCTATTCTTCCATAAGTTTAAAATAAAACTTTTAGAAGAAGTGTTTCCCGAATACCCAGGTATTGAGGACTGCAGGGTGACTTCCTAAGAAACTTTAAAAGAATACCCATCCCAGGGCTCCGTCCCTAAGAGTCTCATCTCATGGTTTGTGCATTTAAGAGCAATGGGAAGAGGGGAACTTGAAGGTAACCCAAAGCCTTTGCACTCCAGGCGTCTGGGACTTGGAATAGACTCCATTTCCACACAGCACTGCAAAACCCACCAAGGCAGTATCTCACAACCTTCTGAGGGACTTTGGATATTTTAAGTTGTTTCTGTTGGCATCATGCAGCAGAGAATAGAAGGCCTATAATAAGAACACAGAATAATTCTGTCCTCTCTTCACCTCCTTTCCTCACTACTTCCCAAACGAATCAACAACAAAACAATTTTGGTGATATTTCAGAAAAAGAATATGATGAGGCCTGTTTCATTTTTAAAACAGTAGCTGGTGAAGCAATTTCCTTTGACTCTGATCATGGCATTATGCTGCATTTCTTCCAAGGTAGAGTGGCTAACATTGTTGTTTAAAGGTTTTTCATTGTTTCGTTGTTTTGTAATCTATTAAATTGCATTTCTGAAAATAACATTGAAATAATGGATGTGAAAATGCCTGGATTAGTGTCTGGCACTTAGAAGCCAGTTAATAAATGCACATTTTATAATCGAAACACTATTAAGTTTATTTGTGAAAATGAAAACCCTCATTTAATAGATTTTATAGGCTTTAAACTGTTGTGCTTCATGAACCTAGGCATAAATCAGAATCTTCCAAAGACTTAAACAGCATCATGTGTATTTTTTGTCTTTGTTTTCTTGTTTTGTTTTGTTTGTTTTGCTTAAAGCGAATCACCTTTTCCCATCTTCCAGTAAAGCAAGTCAATACTGCTATCCATATGACTGGGAGAATTGTCTGTTGAGAGTCAAGGCTGTTCATTATCCCATGAATTTTGCATCACCAAAATATTGTGAAATTATGCCATATTTGGTTGCTAATCTATATGCTGAAATTATATACAACTTATATGGTAACTCTTGTCTAAGGGTTGTCTTCAAACCCTATGGTAATTAACATACTTTTCAAGAAATTCTTGCCTAATACACAAACTTCTTATCATAATTACTATAAATCAAATGGGTTATAATTTCCAATCATTTTTTCAAGAACAAAATGTGAGTTTGTAAAAATTTAGATGAACTCAAGATGATTATGAACATCGACGCCTAAGTAGTTTCATTACATATCTGTTGAATCTAACCTCTGAGGAAGAAGTAACAGGTTAAAGCATAATTCAATGAGTGACAAAAATATAGCTTACCTTGAGTTACCTTTTATAAATATAAATGCCTATCAACATTAACAATTTTACCAAGGTAAAAAAAAAAAATATCAGAGGGGGACAACGCATGGACTTTATATTGGGTATACTGCGTTTCCATTTCTCAGGATAGCACTGATGACAATCACCTAACTCTTATTTGGAAGCCCATGAGATGTCAGCGTGCTCTGCGTGCTGACTGATTTTAAGGACAGTAAGCAATTATTTCTGCAATGTGATTTAAACATAGCAGGCAGGCCAGGATGCCCTTCCAGACTCTACCTGTGCTGATTGATGCCCAACATTTTAGAAAGCTTAATCACTCAAACTAGAGGTTCTAATCAGGACGTCCTTCAGTGTTTTAAAATACTCTATCTAAAAAGGCAGATATCCAAGCCTCACTCCAGAACAACTGAATCAGTATATTTGCAGGTTGGATCAAGCATGTATAAAAGTTTGACCTCTGTCAAATACCAATCCCACTCTCCATCCCATCACATTCCTAACAGCTCTCATTAAAGCCATCTTCAAGCATTTGCATTTTAATATGAATTATTTAGCAGATTTGGAGAGGGATGTAGATGAGATGAGTCTGTCAATATAATAGCATAAAGACTCAGGTACAAATTGCAGAAAATAGTGGATTTATTCTCATATATTAAGCCTAGGAGAAATTTATGACAAAATAAAATCTTAGAGCTTAGCGTGAACAATCCCCCTGCTCAATTTTTTTTAACAAAGAAACTGCAAAATTGTGAATTTCTGTAATTGTTTGAAAGACTTGCAAAACTTTGCAAACTGGAGAAAAAATAAAATTTAAGTTGAAAAGTTATAAAAAATAACCCTTACCTACGAATCAATAGCAACAATTAATATATAGATAAATAATATTTTGCAGTGCTTATGAACATTTACAAAGCACCTTTCACATATGTTATATCATTTAAAAATCAGACTGTCATTATTGTTTTTATAGTTGGATAAAAGTTGATAGCAGCTAACCTTATTTTACAGATGAGGGAACTCCAAGTGGTCACGTGGCTTTGCCAAGGTTCCATCACAAGGACCCAGGAGTCTATGCTTGAATCCGTTTGCCTAATGTTAAATATTCCACTTATTATATCTCAGTGCTCCCTGAAGAATAATCAGAATCTGATCCATTAAGATGTAATTTCTATCTTTGGATTCTAACAACCAAAATATACGAATAGTGTCGTTTTCACCAGAAAACAATCTTTTGAGATCCTTCATAAAATCCTAAAGAAATATCTTGCCCGTTGTTTCTTAGCTAAGTTCCAAACTGTTGTGGGTAACATGAAGAACATTTAAATGAATACCAAAAGTCTTTGGTCTCACAGTATTCTGCAAATTCCTTCAGGCCCCCTCTCACTGACATCCTTGAAGTCATCTCTATTCTATTGTGTCCATGTCATTAGGAGATAGGGAAAATCCATTTGACTATAATCACCTGGTATTCCAAATAAAGACAATGGTAGCCTCCAGTATTGGATTTCTTGGGAATTTCACTATCCACAGTTTATAGGTGGGAGATGTAAGAGCAAAATAACACACTAATGGCTGACTCTCCTTTTTCTGCCTTAGCTTCTATCTCTCTTTTGTTCTATGAGTCTGACTAAATATCTACCAACTGTACTCATCATTACAAATAATTATCTTTGGTCTCATTGATTTTTCTCTAATTTCTTCCTTTTTTTAATTTTCCACACTGATTTTATTATGTCTGTCCTCTTCTTTGGAATTGGATTTGCTGCTCTTATTTTCCCAGCATCTTAAAGTGAAAGCTGAGACTATTGATTTTTGATCTTTCTTCCTTTCAACTTTAAGTGCTTAAAGTTATAAATTTACCTCTAAGCTCAGACTTTTTCCTGTTGTTTATTTCTAGTTTAATCTGTTGTGGCTGGGGAATACACTTAGTAAAATTTCAATCCATTTTAAGTTACTGAAATTTGTTTTATGTCCTTGTATAAAGTCAATCATGGAGAATTATTCATGTGCATGGAAAAAAACGTGGCTTCTGCTATTGCTGAATGAAAAGTTTTGTATACATCAAGTTGGATGACAGACTTCTGCATCCTTATTGCTTTGTATTTTAGTTGCTTCATCAATTACTGAGAAAAGAATATTGAAATCTCCAACTATAATCAAATTTAAGTGTTGTCTATTTTTCCTACAATTCTTTAAGATTTTGCTTAATTTATTAGGGATTCTGTTTTAGGCACATGTAGACTTATAATTGCTAAATTTCCTCACGTATTGGACACTTTATCAATCAGAAAAGTCTCTTTCTGTCTTTAGTAATATTTCTTCTCTATATAAAGTCTACTTTAATATTAATGTAGCTATCCCAGCCTACTTATAGTTACCATTTGACTGGTATATATTTTTCCATAATTTTACTTTCAACCTATGTATATCTTTGGATCTAAAGTATTTCTCTTATAGCAAGCATAGGGTTAGAGCTTCCTTTTTGTATTCAATTTGGCAATCTCTGTATTGACAGTACTTAACCAATTTAAAATAATTATTGTTATGGTTGGATTTATATTTCACTACTTTTTTCTTTATCTCATGACTATCATTCCTTGTTCCTCGTTTACTATCTTTCTTTGTGATAGATGAACACTTTTAGTATACCATATTGCTTGGCTACTTTTAGTTATGTATAAATAGTTATATTTTATACGTATAACAATTCTTAATTGGCTTTTTTCTCATTGAACATTTTAAATATGTCATTGCATACTGTCTTCTGGCCTCCTTTTTTCTGATTAAAAAATCAGTCATTAATCATTTTGTTTCCCTGTGGTTTGGACTGAATGTTTGTGTTGCAACCAAATTCATATGCTATAATACTGATCCTTAGTGCAATGGTGTTAGAAGGTGGGGCCTCTGGGAAATAATTAGGTGATGATAGTAGAGCCTTCATGAATAGTATGAGTGCTCTTATAAAAGAGAACCCAGAGAATGCTCTAGCTCTCCTACTGTGAGGATATACAAACAAAACAAAACAAAAAGCAAACAAACAAAAAATAGCCAGACTGCAACTCAGAAGAGGCAACTGACTAGAACCCAACCCATGTTGACAGTGATTCTTTCTTCTGCCAGTCACAATCTGTTAATAAGAGCTCAGAGTACGCCAGGTATTCCAGCGGGTTTTCAGAGTATTCCAGTTTCTGTAATTTTCAACTGTAGCTTTTCTATTTGTTTCTTCTCATATAGTTTCCATTTCACTACAAAATTCCTTATTTATTAACTTATAGTCATCGTAGTTTGCCTTACTTCTTCAGTGTTTCCTGTACCTCTTTAAGCCTATTTATAATGGCTACTTTTAAGTCCTTGCTAAATCAAATATTTGTTCCCACTCAGAGTCAATTTCTACTGACTGCCTCTGTAACTAAGTATGAGCCACATTTTACTATTTAGTGTCTTATAATTTTTATTCAAAAAGTATACATTTTAGATTATATACTATAACAACTCTAGAGCATTTATTTTTCTGAGGATTATTGTTCTACTTTTTAGTCTATATTTAAACTGCAGAATCTATGTATGTTTGCTGATGTCTCTGCTCAGGGTTTCTATTCTTACATTTATTTTTCAGCCTGGTTTCCTAGGTGTTGCCTCTTGTATTTGTCTAGCTAACTACTGGAGCAGGGATTTTTCTCAAACACCTGGCGCATGTTAGGCTTCCACCCCCTCTCAATCCATCTGTATATAGTTTGAAAAACATAATCAAAATTGCGGCCTGTTGTTAAGTCTCCATAGGCCTTTTTTTACCTTTTTATTTTTCTAGGTCTGTTTGATCTCTTCTGCACATTTAGAGTTTCCCAGTGAACCAACAGTTATAGAGAGCTTATCTCAGCATTTCTATGGCTCCCTTGTTTCCTGACTCTTCCTGTGAAATGTCTGGCTAGAAGGTTTTCCCTGCTCATTCACAATTGACTCCACCACTACTTTCAATCAGCAAACCAGAATTTTTGTCTCCTACCCTGATTGAATCAGTCTATCCCCTTTGAGAGTAAAGCCACTGGTTTTGGCATCCAGCCACAACTTGTAATACTAGGATTCCCGTCATCCAAGCAGGGATTGGGAATGTGAACAGTTCCAAAGAGCTGGCCAGAGATTGCTGCTTTCCTTCTCAAAGCTCTAGCAGGTTTTTAGGAACCAATATTTCTCAAGCTGTTGTCTGCTCTTGGTGCATTTCCAGTGCCATTAAATGATTGTTTTGACAATTTTGTCAAGTTTTATATGCATTTTTTGTGGGGATGAATCACCATCCTATTCACACAGCTATTATCCCATTTATGTGTCAATCTGCAAGAGACAAAATCATAGAGACAAAAAATAGGTCCCTGATTTTCAGGCACTTTGGGTCAGGAGAATTCCTTGACTACAAAGGAGGTGCAAGAGACCTTATCGAAATGATGGAAATGTTCTGTATCTTCATTTTGGTGTTGGTTACATGCCTATAAATGTCTGTCAAAACTCATACAATAGCACACTTAAAAAGGTGAATTTTACTGTAGGTAATTAATATCTTAAGAAACCTGACTTTAAAATAACAATAATATGGTCCATGGAGTCAGACTCCTAAGCTTCAATGCCCAGTTCTGCCTGTGAACAACCGTGTAACCTGGAACTAGTTACTTAACCCCTGTTTCCTATCCTAAGACTACCCAGCAGGGATGATAATTGCATTAGTTTTCTATTGCTGCTGCCACAAGTTACCATAAACGTAGTGGCTTATAACATCTATGTATTATCATATGGTTTTAGAGTTCCGGAGTCCAAAATGAATCTTGTTGAGCTAAAATTAACACGTCAGCAGGGCTGTGTCCTTTCCGGGGCTCTAGAGGAGTGCTTCGTGTCCCTTTGAAATTCACATGTTGGAATTTAAACTGCAAGGTGATTATATTAAGATATGTGGGCCAGGCATGGTGGCTCACACCTATAATTCCAGCACTTTGAAGAGCTGAGGCCGGCAGATCATGAGGTCAAGAGACCGAGGCCAGCCTGGCCAACATGATGAAACCCTGCCTCTACTAAAAATACAAAATCAGCTGGGCGTGGTTGCGCACTCCTGTAATCCCAGCTACTTGGGAGGCTGAGGCAGGAGAATTGCTTGAACCCAGGAGGCAGAGGTTGCAGTGAGCTGAGATTGCATCACTGCACTCCAGCCTGGCAACAGAGCAGAGTCTTGGAAAAAAAAAAAAAAGAGTTGGGCTTTTTGAGAAATGATGGTTATGCAATCTCTACCCTTGTGAGTAAAATTGATTTCCTTTAAAAAGAGGCTTTAAAGACCTGCCTTTTGTCCTTCTCTTCTACCATGTGAGAACACCAAGACAGTGCTATTAGGAGGAACAAATCCTCACCAGACATCAAATTGACAGGCACCTTGACCTCGGACTTCCAAGCCTCTAGAACGATGAGAAATAAATTTCTGTTGTTTATAAATTAGCCATTCTAGGAGAGTTTGTGTGGTGGCAGAAACGGACCAAGAAAAGCAGAGTGTGTGTCTTTGTCTTTCTCAGCTTCTAGAGGCTACCTGTATTCTTTGACTTTAGTCCCTTCCTTCGTCTGCAAAGGGTACGGTGTAGCAGCATCTTCAAATCCTTCTCTGACTCTGGGCTTCTGCCTCCCTCTTTCACATTTAAAGAACTTTTATTATTACATTGGGCCTACCGAGACTTTCCAGGATAATTTCTGTATTTAAGAGCTGACTGGCGTCCTAATTTATCTGAAACTTTAACCCCCCTGTGTCACGTAACATAACGGAATCACATTTTCCAAGGACTAGGGATGATACATCTTTGAAAGGCTTTATCCTGTCTACCACAATAATACTACTGACTTCATTGGTTTGTCGTGAGGATTAAATGGGTTATAAATGTAAAACACTTAGAACAACACCAGCACATAATAAATAACACATTAGCTTTTATTATTATTATTATCTACCTCTTCATTGTGTGGTCAGGCATGAAATAAATGGAGAGGTGAAGAAGTAATGGAGAATCCACAGATCAACACAATCCTGCCATACATTCAATGAAACTGCGTGTGGAAATGTCAAAATGATAACTTTTACTCTAACAAGAGTTGTCATGTAGCCCAGTATCCCTCTGGCCTTCTATTCTAATGTCAAACCTGTAAATAGCAAAATCACAATACAAGGCAGTCAACTGAGTACACAGAAAACCTAAGATCCTATTTAACTTCCCAATCTTCAGATTATCACCAAGGTGAATAAAGTGACCACATATCATAAAAAATAGGCCATTTTTTTCCTCATTCCTATCAGAATTCCCTCAAAATTCAACTTAACTACCTATTAAGAATCCACAGACATACACAGCTTTCGAGTGCCACGCAGCTCTATTCATATCACAGCAGGAAACATGATTCTCAAGCTTATGGACACATGTGGACTGGAACAGGAGCAAAGCACTTGTATTTTCCAATTTTTAAGAGGTCAGTTAGACTAGAAGTTGTTATTCTCAGTCCATGGATATTCAAGCTAGCCAAGCAAAAGAGAACACTGGTAAATCATACTTAAAACTTTGGTTTATTCGTTTTTATGTTATTACAGCTCCTTGCAATGAAATGCTTCCTCCTTTCAGATAGGAGAAAAAATATTTCCCATGTATATATGTGGTACCCTACCATATTAGATAAGCACATTTTTATTTAGTAATTATGTAGAGTCACTCCAAAATAAATAAAGTACTTTAAGGCTAATTCGTTTCAATAAAAATAAGTATGCAAGTATATTTGGCACAAGGAAATAATTTCTGAAAGAAATTCAAGTTCATGCTGGAATAGCAAACTTTAAACAAACATATCTAATAAAACTGAAGCATTGCTCAGAAAATCCATAGCTGTAATAAGCAAAGAATTTAACTTGAGATGTAATTTCAAAAAAGAACAATCTTTTAGAAAATAAATGGAGTTAATAAACATAAAAATAGATTTTTATAGATTAAAAATTATTAAATTAATAGAATTTTTAAATTTAAGAATTATTCTCTTTTAAATAAAAAATAGATTAATCATTAAAAGTCAATCAAGAAAAAAGAGTAGCAGTGCAAGTACAAAATATTAAAATGTTTCTGTGGAAAAAATCATGAACAGAAAAGAAATTAACAGAATTATGTGTGAGTATTTTGCTCAACTCTGCTCAATGACAATGAGAACTTGAATAAAATGGATTGTTTTCTGGGAACATGAAAAATAAACTCAGAAACAGTCAAAAATTTTACTAACATTGATAATCTAAAAAATGTCATTGTAAAATCATTCTTCCTGAAAATCCAAGTTTCAAACTATTTCTCAACGTTTTCTACCAAACCTGAAAGGTTTGGTAACTACAATGAAATCAATGCAGTTTAAAAATACAGGGGAAAAAACTGAAAGAACTCAAACACTCTTTAGAAAATGTTATAATATGGATCCGGAACCCAAAAACAGTAATAGGAACAAAAGCTAAGTAGAAACCAGTCTTATTTCATGACTATGAAGGTGAAAATAATAGTAAACAGAATCCCAGAGCACGTTAAAATTACAATACAGCGTGGGAAGGGTTATTCAGTCTAATGAGATGATGGGTAAATGTTAGCATAGCTGTGTACATAATTTCAAATATTAATGAAGGAGTCATTGACAAAAAATTATATACTAATTTTTATATCATAGATACTGAAAAGAGTGTTTAATAGAAAGCTAACATAACTGTGAATATCGTCAATAACATGGAAATAAGTGGACATTTCTGTTAGTTAGGTAACTCATGCTTACTTGAGAAATATTAGCAGCATTTTAGTTGAAACAAAAAATAGGACCAGTATGCATTTTGTTACTACTATAATTAACATTATTCTGTAAGTATCAGTATAATTAGATCAGAAAAAAGGAATATACAAATTGAAAATTAGGAAAATGATATCATCATTATATTTAAATTACACGATTGTTTTGTGGGGAAAAAGAATAAACAAATCATCTGGAAAAAAATCACAAGAAGTAAGAATTTAATAAAGCTGTCTACATAATTAAATGTATAAAAATCAATAATCTTCACATCCTTGAAAAACTACCAGTTTGAATACATAATCCACATTTCAGAAACAAAAAGAAATAAAAAACCTAGAAATAAACTTAAGAAGTATGTTAGATGTACATACAGAAATACTTAACTGCTCCCGAAGGATGAGAAAAGATATTTGAAAAATTGTGAAGGCACAATTTGTTATTGAAACTTCACATCATAACATGCAAACAGGAAGACTTCATATGATGTAAATTCTACCTAGTCAATTTACAAATTTTTTAGAATTACAATAATAAAACACAAAAATAATTTATTTTTGGAACAAAACACACTGACCCTAAATTTAATTAAAAACATTAATAAGAGGGATGTTCTTACATCTAGGAGAGAGAGCTGTAAAGAAGGCTTGCCTCATTCTAACATAAAAAAGCTAGATAAATGCAAAATCATAAATTTTCTTGAACTTATCGAAAAGCTGATGTCACAGACTAACGTAGTAGTCTGAAAATCCACTTTGGGGAAGGCGTCCACAAAAAAAGAGGGGAAGTATGAACTGTCCCATCTATGGCAAAATGCAGGCAAAAAGCAGAGCCATCAAAGACGGTAAGAAGAAATCGCCTAAAATTTTAATAAATAGCTAAAACTTAATGTGAACCAGCACAGCATCATACAGCAGCTGATAGCTTCAGATACAAGGAGATTTTAAATTTACTAACAAGCTCTTTTCCGTAGATCTCCAGTGGCTGTTCAAGAAAACAGTAGGGCCTGGAGCTGTGGCTCACGCCTGTAATCCCAGCTCATAGGGAGGCAGAGGCTGGAGGGTAGCTTGAGCCCAGTAGTTCGAGACCTGTCTGGGCAATATAGCGAGACCCTGTTCTCCACAAAAAAAAAAAAAAAAAGAGAGAGAGAGAGAACAGTAGGGCAAGAGACAGGAGGACCTCCCCTACTGATGAAGACACGGAGGAGGGAGTAGCTGCCATTGCAGAAAAACAAAAAACCTGCTTCCCTACCTAATCCCTTGTCTCATAAAGAAGCCAATGCTTCAAGGAAGAAAATAAAGCTGATCAGCTCTAAGGTGTGAGGAAATATCCTTTGAAGAATTCCTTCAGCAGGTTCAACAATAGACTTGGCCTGGCTGAGGAAAGAATCATGAACTTGAAGATGGACCAACAGACATCCCCAAAGCTTAAACACAGAGAAAAAAGGAATGAAAACAAACAGAACAGAGCATCAAGAAGGTGTGTGACAATTTCAAATCATCTAAATACTTGTAATTAAAGACCCAGAAGGAGAAGAGAGAGAGCACAAAATGAGAGAAATATTTGAAAAGATGAATTTTCCAAAAGTAATGAAAGACATGAAAAAAAGATTCAAGAGGCTAAGAGACTGCAAAGCAAGATTGAAAAATACCATATACCTAGACATATCCTATTCAAAGGGCTGAAAAAAATAAAAAGACAATTTTGAAGGCAGCCTGTGAAAAAGACATATCACATTACAGAGAAACAAAGACAAAAATTATAGACACTGTCTCATTGGAAAGCAATCAAGTCAGAAGACATTGGAGTCACAGCTTTAAGTTTTTGAAAGAAATAAAAAAAATCTGTCAACTCAGATCGCAATAGCTAGAGAAAACATCTCTCAGCAATGAAGGTGAAATGCTTTTTCAGACAAATAACGTAGTAAGAAATCATTGCCTGAAGATTTCATTGTGATACTAATATTAAATACTTCTATTAGGACAGAAGATTGTCTGAAATCATTAATCTAAGTTTCAACCTTAAGAATCTAGGAAAAGAAAAGCAAATTAAACCCAAAACAAATAGGAAGAAAATAATAAAGAATAGATGATAAACAATTATATTAAAAGTTTAAAAATAGAAAAAAATTGATGAAACTAAAAGCTGGTTTATTTTTTAAAATTAATACCATTGACAACCTCTAGCCAGACTGATAAAGAATAAAGAAAAAGACACAAATAAATAATATCCACATCCTGCTGATATTAGGGAAAAAGAAAATACAATCATGTCTCAATAGTAATACACACAACATAGACATAAAATAAAAACTGTGCTCGAAATACAAACAGTAAAATTAGGAAATGGAAAAAAGAGAACACTAAAAGCTGACCCAGCTAGACAGCTTGTCTAGTTATACAGGGAACCACAGAGAAGTGAGCAGAATAGTGATTGCTTAACAATGTTATTAAAAAACTGCAACTTTATAGAGAAAGATAAATTTAGATTCTCATCTTGCACCTTACACAAATGAAACTTGGCATATAAAGCATATAAAAATGTAAAATGTGATACCCTAAAGCTGATAAAAAATATAAAATGTATGAAAGTATTCAGCATAAAGTGAAATATTGATAGATATGAGCATTGAAGATATTTTGCTTTACAAAGAAGATTTGAGAGAAACGGGAGAAAATTACAAGAAAAAAAGAAGACAATGTTATTTAGGATATGAATATTTTCAAATTTGGAAGACATTTGGATTTCAAGTTAAAAGAATGGACAAAATATGTGAATAGGAAAGGAAATGTCACATGTAAAATAATTATTTATTATTTTATATCCAGCAAATTAAAATAATTCGGAAGCTATATAATGCCAAATTTTGGAAAGGATATGAAAAAATAGAAACTATTTCAGGTGAAAGCACAGCCTGATATAGCAGATACGTGGAACAATTTGCAGTACATAATAATTATGAGAATGACTAGTAATGCTATACTTGGACTCAGAAACATCACACATAGATCTATACAAGCATATGCATTAATATGCTTATTACAGCATTATCTTGATTATGAAAGCTGGAAGCATCTTACGTGTATATTTCTGGGAAATAAATTTAGAAAAATGAATAGACATATTAAAGTAGTTAAATAAATAAACTACTGAAATAAACAAATTATTTAAAAGTAACGGACATGTATCATGGAGCAATTCATAAGCAGTGACCATGAAGTGTGGACTAGAGCAATAACATCATGTTATTAATATAATTTTAAAGATGCACTCACAAAACAATATTTTACAGTTTACAAAAACACATACGTGTGTCAGAAAAAATATGGAACATATTAGAGTGATACTTATGGTGGAGGAAGAGTGAGGAAAAAGTGGATTTAGGGATCAAAGATGAAGGAAAAAGTAAATGAAATACAATAGAAGTGACTTAGCCCAATAGGATAGTGTGACATGACCTGAGTAATGCAACCTCTGTATTTGAGCCCCCCAACACACACTCACCACTCACACAAACACACAGATGCACAAAAAGTATGATATATTCATATAATAAAATATTACAAGATATTAAAAATAATGAAGTGCCAGATAGATAAGAATCTCAAATGTTTATTATTAAGGTAAAAACATCAAAGTGTTGAACTGTGTGAAGAACATGGTGCTATTTGCATTATTAAAAAGAATATATGAGAAAATGCTTACATAGCACAGTCTGACTCTGGAGGAACAGAGAAGAAAATGGTAACAGCGATTATTTCCAGGAAAGGTAATTAGGTATCTAACAGACAGCAGTGGGAGGGAAGATTTACATTTTACTGCTTATTGTTTCTTTTAAATTTTGTACTTTACTTGGCTAGTCAATCAAACAAATAAATAAAATGTGTTGTTAAAGAAAGCTTACACCAGTAAAATAATTATCTACTTGAAATCAGCAATGAGTTTATTCTGGGCTAACTTACTGGCAAGACTAAAAAATATAAATACTTAGAAAGTATAGAAAATGTTCATGTTTTATTTTAAACGTATTTTGTATTCAAATATAGCCCATCTTTGTGCCTGCAACTCTATGTTTTATAATATTTACTACATTACAATCCTTCGAAGGAAACCTATGTCTTTGATGAGTCAGAATTTCATTTAGAATTCAAAATAATTAGTAGGATAGTAATCATTCCTTTTAAGATATACACCATTATTTTCTATTTTAAATAGCCAAGGATCTCTAGACGCTGAGAGACTCCAAGTATTCCCCATGGCAATATCAAATGCATTGAGGTGCAGATGTGCAGGGAAGCTTACCAATGTGAGAACCAATTCCAATTACTCTCTCTCCCTAAAGCACTTTCATGCAGATATTCACTTTAATCTCAAAAGCCATTCACTTAAATTGTCCCTGATATGTCATTACTCATCGCTCTCTGTAACACTCTCAGATTTCCATCAACTTGCACTCAAAAAGCTCTAAATCATTAAATTGGGGAAAATTTCTTTCTCAAGTCTCTCTATTCAACTCACTTCACTGATAGGAGCCATTTCTATCTTGGGAACAACTTACAAAAACTTCATATTAGTCAGTATTTCTAGAGCAGAATCTGTAGTGGATCCATCAAAGACTGCCTTTACTCAGGATTTGCACATTGACTTATTTTGATTATACCATCAACAAAATAAGGGATTTTCCTATTTCACTCTTAAAGAAGTGTACACCCTAAAAGATATTTATACGTTCCAGATTTGGCCATCAGGTTATTAAAAGGATTAGAAAGATAAACTAAATTTTACCTTAAAAAATAAAGTTTTTTAACCATTAGCATGTTAAAAAAGATATTAGCACATTTCTTAGCTTAATAATTGAAATGGCAGTTGCTAGCACAGATAATAACTAGATTGATGAGATTTTTATGCTAGTTATAGAATTTGGAGAAAAATTCAATACCATTAACTTTGTTAATATTTTCAAAACGAAATATGTTTGAGTAGAAAACTTGGAAGCCCAATGTCATTTCCAATTTTGCACATAATAAAAGCAATAAAAATGAAAACATAAAACAGACAACCTGGAATGAATCATATTGCATTTTCTTTCACATAGAAGGAAAATAGTGTGAGCTACTACATTGCATTTTTTGATTTGTAACTGTGTAATCAATTTCAAATATCAGCAAGTTTTCCCTATAAAGGGCCCAGATATTAAATATTTCAGGTTTTGGGGCACTTGGTCTTTGTCATGGCCACTCAACTCTGCCACTGCAGTGCAGAAGGAACCACAGACAACCAGTAGATGAATGGGCATGGCTGGATTCCACTGAAATTTTATTTTATTTAGAAAATTTATTTTATTTTGTTAAGAAAATTCCTAAATTTTACTTAGAAAAACTGGAGGCTGGCTACATTTGGCTTCCTGGTGTATGGTACTCTAATCTATTTGATAGGTTTATCTATTTGATTAAGGTAGTCACAGATTTTTTTACAAAATCTGAGCGATAGGCTCAGAAACCAATACCCCCAACTCTGGTGCTTTGACATGCTTCGGGGTCTCTCTGATGATCGCCACCCCCAACCACTCTCCCTATCCTCTGTCTCTCCCAAAGCACAAGACAAAGGTGTTTTCTGAAATTCCCTGATCTGCCTAACGTCTGGACCTACCAAAGACAAAAACAGTTACCTCTGGTCCCTTCCCTGAGTCTTTATTAGCTGAAATTATTGGAGGAAGAAAAACGGAAATCTGTCAACAAATCCGACAGACTTTTGTCACAAACCATCGTCTACTCTGAAAGCCCAGCAAACTTTATCCCAGGCCACGGTATGTTCTTAAAGCCCATCGGATTCCCCTAAAAATAATTTACTAACCCCCTGAAATAATCCATACTTCCGCATCTCCGTGTCCCCTATCTAGAAGGGTATATATAACCGTCTGTAACCCCATGGGTGGTGGGTAATTACTCTGTGATCCTCCTTTGTGCATGCTAATAAGTTTGTATGCCATTTCTCTTACTAATCCACCTTCTGTGAGTTGATTTTTCAGTGAACCTTCAGAGGGTGAAGGAGAAGTTTTTCCCTTGACCCGTTTAAGAGCAAAATCATTTCGAAACTCCAAATCTTATCAGCAGTGTGCCTTCTGTGACTGAGATGCCCTTGATTCATGGGGCAAAAGCACCCATCTGATATTCTGATATTGTTTGTTTTACTTTTTATTCCTATGCATTAATCCTCCACTCCTTTCAGATATACATAAGTGGTGTGTAAATAAATTTATTTTTCCATTTCAGAAAATAATTTATTTTCTGATCTATTGTGAAGATTTCACAAAGAACACCATAAGGTTAGAGCAAATATTCTACAGAATTTCAGTTCTGTTATTAGAATACTATAACATGAAGAGTAAATATATGATAAAAAAAATAACTGAAGGGAATTAGTGGGAAAGTGAAACTTTCATCAAGGTTAAAGAGAGAATGATGTTTATGAATGTAATTATCAGCCTTTCATGAGAAGGGTTTTTACTTTGAGATAGTCTTATCTACTACATTCTGTGCCAAGCACTATAGCACCATTTGATTGATCAATTTGTGAACACAGCAAGTTCTTTAAAAAATCAGAAAAAATGGTTTTGAGCAAATATTAGGACTAATTCTCAATTGCTGTTCTAAATCTTTCACATATATTATCTTATTTAATCCTCATGACAACTTTATGGTTCCTATGATTGTGTTACACATGAGGAAACTGATGCTTTGAAGTTATTAAGTAACTTTGACATTTTACCATGACTAAGCAGAAGAGCCAGGATTCAAAACCAAGTTCATCTGTCTCCAAAGTCCAGGAGTTTGGTCATTATTCTACCGATGACATTTATTTTAAAAGTCAAGGCTTAAACATAGAAAAATAAAACTAAGAGTATACAGCAGTGTAGTTGTCAAATAAATAGCAGACTGTAAGCGATACACAATTTCTAAGTAACAAAAGATGACAGTAACGAAAACAGGAGCCATGGCAAAATGTATTTCAGTTAAATCTTGAATTTTTAAAAATGCATTTAGGTTGGTCACAGTGGTTCACAGCTGTAAGCACTTGGGAGGTTAAGGTGGGAGGAGTGCTTGAGGCTAGGAGTTCAAGACCAGCCTGGGCAACACAGCAAGACCCCATCTATACAAAAAATAAAATATTAGCTGGGAATGGTGGTGCATGCCCTCAGTCCTAGCTACTCCAGAGGCTGAGACAGGAGGATCTCTTGAGCTCGGGAAGTGGAGGCTGTAGTGAGCTATGATCATGCCACAGCACTCCAGCCTGGCCAATATGGTGAAACCCTGTCTCTACTAAAAACACAAAAATTAGCTGAGTGTGGCAGCGGGCACCTATAATTCCAGATACTCTGGAGGCTGAAGCAGGAGAATCACTTGAACCTGGGAGGTGGAGGTTGCAGTGAGCCGATATCTTGCCACTGCACACTAGCCTGGGTCACAAGCAAGAACTTGGCTCTAAGAAAAATATAAAAAATAAACCACCCCACCACTCTAAAGCATGCAGATAGATGGAAGGAGTTGGGGCATTTATCATGGGGAAGTGTGAAGATGATGTGGAATGAATACACGAAAAAGGGCAGAGAGGTAGGAACACATAAAGCATGTTCAAGAACAGGAAATACGTCAGTCCAACAGAAATAAGATCATGAAGATGTATAGACACACACGCATGCAATGACAAGACACATGTTAGTGGATATAATCAAGGTTCCGGTGTCACAGTTAAGATGCTGCGTCTTACTACATATAAAGCTTCTATTTCTCCTGTAGTAAGCCCTTCTTAGGTGAGTAGAAAGATAATGGAAAGACATTGTGCAGAAATAATGGTTGCATTAGTATAAGAACGAAAACAAATACTATCATCATAATAAACTATGCTGGTGCATCACAGTTTGCATCAACAGAGTCTAAATCAGGCTATAAGGTGACAGGAAACAATGGCAAAGAGGTGTTGAAGGCAAGAGATCACAACTAGTGTCAGGACAGCTAGATGGGCACATGCCTTCAGGAGTCTCAGGTTCCACTAACTCTACTCCTTGTTCTGGCCAAAGGCAAGAAACCAGGGCCCTCATCACAGGAATGTGCTTTATCTTCATCAATGTATCTGAAAAGGGAAATCATCATCAGTATTTCTAATTCAATATCTTCTTCCTTCTGCCCCATCTGGTGCTGTGATTCTTCTTAGGTATTCACGGCCAGCGATTATAAGTATTGATCAGAGGTGAATACTGCACTCATGTTACTAAAAGTAGCTGTAGAGAAGAAAGGGGTACCAAAGTCAGGGCACAGAGGATTCTTTTTTTTTTTTTTTTTTTTTTTGAGACAGAGTCTCACTCTGTCTCCCAGGCTGGTGTGCAGTGGCAAGATCTCAGCTCACTGCAACCTCTGCCGCCTCCTGGGTTCAAACGATTCCCCTGCCTCAGTCTCCAGAGCATCTGGGATTTCAGGTGCCCACCACCACATCCAGCTGATTTTTGTATTTTTAGTAGAGACAGGGATTTACCATATTGGCCAAGCTGCTTTCGAACTCCTGACCTTTTGATCCACCCACCTCAGCCTCACAAAGTGTTGTGATTATAGGCATGAGCCACTGCGCCTGACCTTTTTTTTTTTTTTTTTTTTTAGACATAGTCTCACTTTGTTACCAGGCTGGAGTGCAGTGGTGCCATTTCAGCTCCCTGCAACCTCCATCTCCTGGGTTCAAGCTATTTCCTGCCTCAACCTCCTCAGTAGCTGGGACTACAGGTGCGCACCACCATGCCCAGCTAATTTTTGTATTTTTAGTAAAGATGGGGTTTCACTATGTTGGCCAGCATGTTCTCGATTTCTTGGCCTCGTGATCTGCCCACCTCAGCCTCTTAAACTGCTGGGATTACAGGCCTGAGTCACCATGCCATGCCGAGAATTCTTATAAAAGCTGTCCTCTCTGCCAGGGAGTGAGGTTTCCTCCTCTCTTCTGAACATGGTTTCCCATTGTCTACGTATGTCTGTTTGCTAGAAACAAGAGAAAACATTTCCTCTCCTGGCGTAGCAGGAAACTATATGTAGAAGAAAAAATAAAATCTATTCCCCATGGAAAAAATGTTAGCAACAACAGAGGTTTGACTTCTTTCCAGAAAACCATTGTGTGTGTGTGTGTGTGTGTGTGTGTGTGTGTGTGTGTGTGTGTGTTATGTGTTTCTCCAGGAACAGGGGTGGGAGTTGGATACTGAACTGTGTTCATACACACATATTATATTCTCAAATGTCATTCAGATCTCACAGAAAGTAATTTTTAAAAAAAACCCAATACTGAGAGTTTTTTGCAGGCACCACATGCATTATTACAAAATGTCTTTGGTATATCATTACTTTCATATAGACTGAATATTTAAGTAGTTCTGTGCAACTGTGTAGCATATGTAACCAAGACAACCACACTTCAGCCTCTCCTGCCGGTTTAACCATGAAGGAGCAACTTCACTTGTTCATTGCAATCCTAGCTGTACAGGTCCAAAGAGGAGAAGATAGTTCTGCATGAAAACAACAGACACTTTACAAAAGAAGACATACATGAGGCCAACAAACATACGAAAAAATGCTCACCTGGTCATTAGAGAAATGCAAATCAAAACTACGTTGAGATACCATCTCACACGAGTTAGAATGGCGATCATTAAAAAATCTGGGGACAACAGATGCTGGAGAGGATGTGGAGAAATAGGAACAATTTAACACTGTTGGTGGGAGTGCAAATTAGTTCAATCATTGTGGAAGACACTGTAGCAATTCCTCAAGGACTTAGAAATAGAAATCCCATTTGACCCAGCAATCCCATTACTGGGTATATATCCAAAGGATTATAAATCGTTCTACTATAAGGACACATGCACACGAATGTTCATTGCAGCACTGTTTACAATACCAAAGACCTGGAATCAACCGAAATGCCCATCGATGATAGACTGGACAGGGAAAATGTGGCACATATACACCATGGAATATTATGCAGCCATCAAAAATGATGAGTTTGTGTCCTTTGTAGGGACATGGATGGACCTGGAAACCATCATTCTCAGCAAACTGACACAAGAGCAGAAAATCAAACACCGCATGTTCTCACTCATAGGTGGGTGTTGAACAATGAGAACACATGGACACAGGGAGGGGAGCACTACACACTGGGGCCTGTTGCGGGGAAGTAGGGGAGGGACAGGAGGGGGTGGGGAGTTGGGGAGGGATAGCATGGGGAGAAATGCCAGATATAGGTGATGGGGAGGAAGGCAGCAAATCACACTGCCACGTGTGTACCTATGCAACAATCTTGCATGTTCTTCACATGTACCCCAAAACCTAAAATGTAATTTAAAAAAACACACAAATGAAACTACCAAGCAAACTTTCCTCAGCACCAGTCTGTACAGCACCTTATTTTTTCTCTGTATTTACATTTGTGCCCTAAACCTTTCTACAAGGATAGGACCCCAATACCTGAAACTCATCAGATCTACTACAAAACCATTGATCTTTCTCCTTCCTGGTTCCTCCTCTGTTTTCTAGTTCAGATAATCATAGCAGTATCTGTCCACCATCTTCACTTTCTTCCGCTACTTTATTCTCCAAATTCATCTCCACTTTCTACTCCTCCTACTTTGACCCTAATTCAGACTTTCAACATACTTTACCTGAAAAGTTACCGTAACTTCATAAGTGAGTCTCACAGCATCAACTGTCTGCTATTTTATTGCCTCCTTCATACACTGCCACAGTCTGCTTTCTAAATCTTAGATTTGATCATATCAGTTCCCTGTTTGGAAGCTCTCATAGATTCTTCATTGCTTGTAGCACAGTTTCCTTGGAAAATTAGGTTTGGTTTGTGCTAGGCGGCTTAAAACAGTTGGGAAATAAGGCATGAAAGAAGATATAGAAAAGTATAAAAATATTTCAAAATGTGCAACTGTGTAGGAAATGTGGGAAAGTATTTTTACTTTATTTGGCTTTGCAGGGTTTTTTAATGGACTTATCATACAAAACAATACTATTTAGGAAATAATATGTAAGAAAATATACCTTTCTGCTTATTTTTTCAAAAATAAGAAAGAATAAATCAGAAACTAATATAATTAGTTATGTGCAAGGGATAAAATGGAGATTAGATCCAAGTGTGAGCTTTTCTTAATTTGCTAACTGTATAGCAATTATATAAGAGAATATCTTTGTTCTTAGGAAGTACATGCTAAACTATTAATAGGTAAAGGAACATGGTATATGCGATCTCTCAAATGGTTCTGATAAAAATAATAACTGTGTATGTGTAAATGACTGAGACAGAGAATAAAATAAAGCCAATTTGTCGTGATGTTAAAAATTGGTCAATCAAGGGTAAAAAGTCAGTTTATTTTTCTTTACAGACCATCTATCGCTTGCCACTGAGGACAAATTAGAAGCCTTTATCCTCAATTCTGATCTCTATTTCTAATCACTGATGAATTTGAACCCCTGTGAGTTTGGTAGTAATTCTACAACAAGAAAGATTGGCAGTGCTTGAATAAAGTTCTTCATCTCTTGACCATGGGTTTGTAGCATTTGTTTAGCAAGTGGTTATGTTTTGCATATTTACTTTTTTGGGGGGAGACGGGGTGGTGGGAATGCAACAACTTTATTGAAAGAAAAGTGCAATGAGACTTGTTGAAATCTTAAAGGGGAAACTTACATAACCCCCGTCAAGCGCAGGACCGAGTGGACTCTTTCTGGATGTTGTAGTCAGATAGGGTGCATCCATCTTCCAGCTGTCTCCCAGCAAAGATGGATCTCTGCTGGTCAGGAGGGATGCCTTCTTTGTCCTGGATCTTTGCCTTGACGTTTTCAATAATGTCACTGGACTGGACCTCGAGGGTGATGGTCTTACCAGTCAGGGTCTTCACGAAGATCTGCACCCCACCTCAGAGACACAGGACCGGGTGCAGGGTGGACTCTTTCTGGATGTTGTAGTCAGACAGGGTGCGCCCATCTTCCAGCTGCTTTCCCAGCAAAGATCGATCTCTGCTCATCAGGAGGGATGCCTTCCTTGTCCTGGATCTTTGCCTTGCCATTCTCAATGGTGTCACTGGGCTCGACCTCAAGGGTGATGGTCTTGCCAGTCAGAGTCTTCACGAAGATCTGCATTGTCAAGTGGGGATGACAGCAACTCACAAAGAAGAAAGGCGGCTTCACTCCCGGCTGCGACGGAACTCACATATTTACTTTTTAATGGGTGTGTTGCAGATAGTTAATAGTTACTGTAAGCTGTTTTCAGATTTATAGCCTGGCTTCTCATGTATGCTCTTGTGAAATGAAGTGTTTCTGAGTTTAAATTTCCTCATCTGCAGGATAAAAGCAGTTGAGTAATCGCTAGATTACATCTCTAAGGTCCTTTCTTCAAAAAAATCCTTTCCATATTTTACTTTTCAATCTTCTTTTTAATGCAGAAGAAATTTAGTTTTCTCATCCACAGCATATCTATATAATGAGTGGAAAAATGATATTTGTTCATGATTGAGTTGAAGGAAGGGTGTTATACTTGTTCCTTTCTACATAATTTAAATTTCTTAATTGAGCCTAGAATTGAAAGAAGTGTATTATAACTAGGACTCTAAAAATAGTAACTCATGCCTAAGATTGCTTGCATTCTCACAAGTAAAAGAAAATTGTTGAAATAATTGATTTGTTGCCAGTCAAATGCTTTTAATTTTTTATGATTCCTCAACACTGGGCTGCATGGTCATTGTTACACAGGTTTGCTGAAGTGAAAATGTGACATTTGCTAAGAAAAGAAAAAAGAAGAATTCAGCATCAGGAAGGAGTGATGTACATAACAGATAATTTATACAATCTTTTCAATGGTAATCAGCGTTTGTTTTCTAAATTGTTGAAAAAATAATACAAAAGAATGAATAAATCAGAAACTTATAATTAGTTATGTGCAAGGGGTAAAATGGAAATTATATCAAAGTGTTAGCTTTGTATTTCCCCATCCTTTTCTTTTCCTGGGAGAACCTGAAAAGGACTGAACACATATACAGCTGAGAAGTGCCCATAGGGTAATAACATGACAGACACTGGGTCTTATGGGGATTCACAGGATCTGAGGCTTTAGACGACAGAAGTTCACAGAACACATCCTAATAGCTGCAGGTCTGCCTTGAAAAATCAACAGATCAGCATTTTATTTCCCTTTTCATTATACTCTTACAGATCCTGGGGTCCACTGCCATATCTTGAGAGGTTACCTTAGAAAAAAATTAATACTTATTTTATGTTTAATTCATTTATTCAATATGCTTGTGTTAAGTACTTATTCTACTTGATACTATATACTTAAGTATTTGTTGTTCTGTGAATCACAAGACAGATTTCTCTTCCAGGAAACTTAATATGAAACATTTTACACTTTAATCAAGATTTGTTTAAATGAAAAGAAGACAATCTGTGGTGATTAAAATTTTGTAGTATAATATTTTTAGAGTGAAAGGAATATGTATAAATGAGAAGATGCCAAGAACATAATTTATTATTATTATACTTCAAGTTCTTGGATAAGTATGGAGAATGTGCAGGTGTGTTACATAGGTATACACGTGCCATGGAGGTTTGCTGCACTCATCAACCTGTCATCTACATTAGGTATTTCTCCTAATGCTACCCTTCCCCTAGCTCCCCATCACCAGACAGGCCCCCATGTGTGATGTTGCCCTCCCTGTGTCTATGTGAAGAACATAATTTTTAAAAGAAATAATTTGTATTGTTCTCGGAAACTTTTGGAGAATAATCTCAAAAAATATATTGACAATCCTGCTTTCTTCTAATCCATGTTCTTAGCATTTTCACATAGACTGTAATTTACCTAGTCATGTTTAAAAGCTTCCATGTTAAAAATTGAAAATGTATTTCCAAGAATCTGTGGGATCAGTATCTTAGAATACTATTGTTTTACAGAAAATATTTTTATTTCCTGCTATGACATCCAGGCAATGTCAAGTTTTTAGGATTCAGACATGTAACTTGTGTTGACAACATTGTTAATCTTCCTACACAGACATTCAAGGGGAAATTATTAAGGTAAAGTAGGAAAAAGTTAGTGTCCTTTAAAAAAATTAATTTTACTCAAATAACACTGTCACTCTCTAAACGCCAAAGTCTTCTTTGTAAAAGTCCTATAATTTGTTGACCATTAAGCAGTTGTTGCTTTCTAAAATATTCTGTATGTGTCTTTAAAAGAGAAGATAACATAATTTTAAAAGTGTGGCTTAATGAAATCATGTTTTGCTATAATAATTTATTTTGAAGTCATGTATAAATTGTGATTGATATTATTACATAAAACCAGTGTTGTATATTAGAACAAGCTCTACATCAAAAGTGAAAAGCATATATTTAAGTCAGTTAAAACTCATCCATTTTAAGAAATCTCTTTAGGGAGACTACCCTCATTAATTTTAAACAGTCTGTAACTCAATAGTAAAATGACAAATTACTCAATTTAAAAAATAGGCAAAAAATCTGAGTAGATCTTCCTCCAAGGAAGATACATCAATTGCCAATAAACACATGGAAAGATGTTCACCTAATTAGCTAACAGAGAAATACAAATCAAAACCTCAGTGAGACCACTCCCTTGTTCCCATTTGGATGATTATAATCAAAAAAACACATCATGACAAGGATTTCCAAGGATGTGAAGACATTGTGAAACTCATACATTGTTGGTGGTAATGTCAAATGGTGCAGCTACCTGGGAAAACAGTTTAGCAGCTTCTCAGAAAGTTAAACACTGAGTTGTCATGACCCATGAATTCCACTGGTAAGTATATACCCATGAGAAATGAAAACATTTCCATATAGAAACTTGTATAGGAATTTTCATAGGAGAATTATCCATATTAGCCAAAAGAGGGTTAATAACTCAAATGTCTATTGTTGAATGGATAGATAAAATGTGGTATAAATACACACAATGGAATACTATTCAGCAATAAAAAGGAAAGAAATACTGATACATGCTAAAATAGGAATAACCATGAAAATACTGCTACATGAAAGATGCCAGCCACAAAAGACTATACAGTGTATGATTCTAGTCATGTAAAAGTTCAAAAACAGGCAATTTGGACAGATAAAAAGTAAATTAAAGATTTCCTAGGTCTGTAGCTGAGACCAGGGAAGAATAGTGAGCAACCACTAATGGGTACTGCATTGGATTTTATGATTTTATTTGGGGATGACGAAAAGGCTCTAAAATTGACTGATTGCAGTGATGTTTACACAAGTCTATGACTCTCCTAAAAGCTATTGAGTTGTGCACTTTAAGTGGGTGAATTACATGGTGTGTGAAATCATATCTCAGTGAAACTTTAAAAA
The DNA here is from genome assembly GCF_009761245.1 of Sapajus apella. Classification (NCBI taxonomy): domain Eukaryota; kingdom Metazoa; phylum Chordata; class Mammalia; order Primates; family Cebidae; genus Sapajus; species Sapajus apella. The sequence goes on along the minus strand of NW_022437007.1, from coordinate 6,995,665 downwards.
TGTCAAAATTAGAGAACGTTCAGAAAATGCAATTCTGCTATTTTAGTACATGTATTATCTCAAGAATATTGGAAAAGAACTGTTAAATGAGTAACCATTGAAGTTGTTTTAAAATGTACAAGATTCACTTATAATCAATATATTCATTGAATAAAAATTATTTATTTAAAAGCTAAAAATGATATAATTTTATCCTTAAAAAATTTAAGAATTTTCTAAGACAGTATACTATTAATTTGTTACCTACACTCTTTTCCCAGAATTATTAAGTAATTATTAGTTTAATGAAGCCAGATTTAACACAAAATTTCATATAGTTTGTTACTGGAACTCTATGGGAAAAATTTCTGAATTCCTATTTAAATATTAAATTATTTGTGTGCCTATTCTCTAAAGTTAATGTTTGGCATTGCAATTAGAATACTATTACCAAAAATATTAGAAACCCACCATATTCTCGGATAAAATTCTAAATATATCCTAGTAATTACAGATGCTAAAAATCTTTTAAGAAAAATAAGTAGTGTGATGCAGCCATAAAAATATAATAAGATCATGCCCTTTGCAGTAACGTGGATGGATCTGGAGGCCATTATCCTAAGCAAATTAATGCAGTAACAGAAAAACAAATACCGCATGTTCTCACTTACAAATGGAAGCTAAACATGGAGTATGCACAGACACAAAGAAAGGAACAATAGCTACTGGGACCTACTGAGGGTGAAGGTGGGGAGGAGAGTGAAGATTGAAAAGCTATCTATCTGGTACTAGCTGATTACCTGGGTGACGAAATCATCTATACACTAAATCCCTGCCACATGCCATTTACCTATGTAACAAACCTGCCCATGTACTCCTTGAACCTAAAATAAAAGTCAGAAAAAAATAATCAAGAAATAAATATAAATAACTAGTGTGAATTAGAGAACTTAATATTTTCAAATATTAGATTCAAATACTTTGGTTATGCTTTATAAATAACAATGTTCTGCCAACTTAGCTTCATCTAAATTTTGCTACAAACAAAAGGAAAGAAAAATTAATTTCATTCCAAGAAATGATTAGAAAAAGGGGAGCTTCTTGGCCACATGAGATGTTGAAAGCATCTTTGTCTATTTGCAATTCTTGACTGAATAAATGTCAGATCAAGAATGGTCACTTCAGAGACAGACCGTGACAGCTGTTCAGTAAAGTCACATAATTGCTTGAGAGGAAGCAGAGGAATTTGCAAAGAGTGAGTGAGATAGATAAAGCAAAAATTGAAAGCGCATCAGTAACCAAATGAAAGAAATAAAAACTAAAGAAACTAAACTGGACACTGAATTTTCCCTTAAAAGGGGAAAAAAATTCTGCAGTTTTCACACACACACACACAAATGCGGCTAGATGGAGAAGTGTGGGCTTATCATTTTATTCTAACCATTTATTCAGTCCAGAATTGCAAATAGACGAAGATGCTTTCAACATCACATGTGACCAAAACACTCTTCTTTTTCTAATAATTTCTTGGAATAAGATTGATTTTTCATAAATTTATTTTATTCAAAAATTTTTCAATAAATTCATAAAATTTATTCCTAAATTTTTCAATAAATCTTATTATTAAAACATCTTATTTTTATCAAAATTTATAGGCTGAGGCAGGAGGATTGCTTGAGTCAGCAACATAGTGAAATCCTGTCCCTAAAAAAGAAGGAAAAAAAGAAAAAAAAAAGGTAAAAATATTACAAACAAACAAAACTCTTTTTTTTTTTTTTTTGAGACAGTCTCACTCTGCTGCCCAGGCTAGAGTTTAATGGCACGATCTCTGCTCACTGCAACCCCCACCTCCTGGGTTCAAGTGATTCTCCTGCCTCAGCCTCCTGAGTACCTGGGATTACAGGCACGTGCCACCACACCCAGCTAATGTTTGTATTTTTAGCAGAGACAGCATTTTACTACGTTGGTCAGGCTGGTCTCAAACTCCTGACCTTAGGTAACCCACCTTGGCCTCCCAAAGTGCTGGGATTACAGGCATGAGCCACACACCCTGCCAACAAAACTCTTTAAAAAAAAAAAAAAAAACCATGAAGAGATTTATTTAATTCAAAGTTTGCTTTATCAAAGACTACAAATCATTCACAAACACTTAACTCACGGATAATTTCTATAGTGACACAGAAAACCCAAAAAGGAAACAGTTTTTATAGGTTCTTAACCCATATAATGGACAAAACTGTTTAGAATAGTGGTTACAATTCAGACTATGGATGGCCACAGGCAATTCTATAAGAAAAATGATTGGTAAGAAAATGATAACTCAGGGCATGGTGTCTCATGCCTGTAATCCCAGCACTTTGGGAGGCTGAGGCAGGTGGACTGCTTGAGCCCAGGAGTTAAAGACCAGTCTGGGCAACATGGCCAAACTCTGTCTCTACAAAAAAAAAAAGAAAATACAAAAACCAGATAGGATGATGGTGCACGCCTGTAGTCCCAGCTACTCAGCAGGCTGAGGTATGAGGATTACTTAAGCCCAGGAAGTTGAGTCTGCAGTGAGTTGTGATTGTACCACTGTACTCCTGCCTGGGTGACAGTGAGACAAAGAAGGAAGGAAGGAGGGAAGGGAGGGAGGGAGGGAGAGAGGGAGGGAGGAAGGAAGGAAGGAGCGAGCTCACAATGTTCTAAAGTAGTAAACCACACATATATTGAAACATTCATGAATTGCTATACAAAATAATACTTCTATATTTCTTAAAGTGTCGACCATATTGAGAAAAATTGCTGATTACGTCCTGCTTTTTTAACAGGTTTAATATGACCCACTGTGGTTGAATGACATCAACATAAGCTGTTGCTATTTATTTATGTACATATCCCTAAAAAGATAGTTTATGAAACTAAACATATATGTAAGCTTTTTTATTTACATGTTTGTCTATACACACAAGGAATAAAATGTATTATTGCAGGGCACTGATGAAATACTGTTTGACTCTAGTTGCTCCTATTACTAAAAAAATCACTACTGCTCTTTATATTTCCCTTCTCTTTCATTAAGTGGAAAGAAAATTGCTGGGCTATTTTGTGCCACCAACATAGCCCTTCCTAACTGGAAGAATTGCTATAATTATGCTGACTCATCTTTAGATTTCTCCAGCCCGTATCCCCTTTCTACACTGGAAAGCAAAGGCAGAATATGAAGAATGGATTTTTTACGTTGACGCACTGCACAGTTCTCTCTACTCTCCATCCCACTTCTAACACCCCTGCGCAAGTTAAGAGGACTACAATTCTGCTGTTTTTTTACAGGAGTCCCAGTTACACTATCTATGAGCAGACAGGGTTTAAAAGATTATTCCATTCTTTCATTAGCCACTGAAAGTGAAAATATCCAAGGCTAGAGTTAAGAACTAGCCTACATTTTCCTTGTCATTATTCTACAGTGCTCAATGTAATCAGTATTCTCCTTATTAGGAATAATTTGTACTAATTAAAAGGATAGTGAGTTTAATCCTATTATTACTCATTACATTCTAAATGTTAGGTTATAAAAGCTGATCATTCATACGAGACACTTTAACAGAGTTTGTTGAAAGCAGAGACATTCTGTTCATCTGTTTTGTGACGCATTTCTTCAACCAAAAGATATTTACTGGGTTATTTTTTAAATCCAGAGACCATGACACTACCTACTGCCCTCACTGACAAAGAAAGCTAATAGTAGAAAAAAAAAAAAAAAGTAGATTTCCATGGTATTAGGAATGCATTATTAGAATAACTATAAAAAGAGAACTCAAAAAACAAAAAAGAGAAGTCAACAAAAAAACTCAAGGAAGGCAGAGAACGAAAAACAAAACCACTGAAGATGAGAAGAAAGATTCTACCTGTAAAAAAGTGAGTTGAAAAATTATAGAAACTTTGATATGGGAAATAATTCAATTCAGACATTTTATTAATATGTAATAATTATAAACATTTGTACTTTTTAAAGATTTTTCATGCATTTACTTATATGCATTTAATCCTCACAGCCCATACAGAGTGGCATATGTATACGCCCATGAAGCTTATCACCACAATCAAAATATTGTTTCCATCACTCCTAAATGTGTAATTCCTTTCACATGCTCCCCCTACACAGGTAAACACTAATTTCTTTTATGTCAGTATAGATTAGTATGCATTCTCTAGAATTATATGTGAATGGAATTACAAAATGCGCATTTATTTTCTGTACGGTTTCTTCCCGTAAGCCTAATTATCTTGAAATTTGTCCATTTTAGTCTTTGTATTAATAGTTTATTACATTTGTTGCTCAGTCATGTTATATCACCACCTGTTTACCCATTCACCTGTTGATTGACATTTGGGTTGTTTCCAGTTTCTGGTTATTACAAAACAAGCTGCTATGAACATTTGCATACAAGTCTTTGAGTAATTCTCTTGGGTAGATACCTAGGAACAGAATGACTGGATCATATGGTAGTTGCATATGTAAATTTTAAAAATACTGTCAAACTATTTTCCAAAGTAGCCGTATTATTTTACAGGCCCATCATCAGCATACAGGTATTCAGTTCCTCCACGTCCTTGCCCAGACCTTGCATGGTCAGTTTTTTAAATTTTAGCCATTTCTGCATGGTCTGTAGTGACTTCACATTGTGGTTTTAATTTGCACTTGCTTAATGATTAATGAGTGAACACCTTTTTACGTGTTTATTTGCCATTTGTAAATCTTTAAGTCTTTTTCTTATTTTGGATTGGGTTAGTTCTTTATTATCATTATTATTATTATTGAGTTTTAAGAGTTCTTTATATATCCTAGATACAAGTCCTTGTATTTTCTTGTATTACTCTTTCGCAGATTGTGCTTTTGCTGATATATTATATCTAGAATTTCTGTCCCTAACACAAGATATAGGATTATCCTCTCTCTTTACATCTAGAATTATTATCATTTTAGACTTAGCATTTAGGTCTGTAATTCGTTTTGAGTTAACTTCTATATATAATTAAATATAGTATGAATCAAAGTATATGGGGCTTTGCACATTTGTTTTTGCACATGTATACACACTTGTTCCAACATCAGTTGTAAAGACCTTTCACCTTCATCAAAAATTTATCGTCCACATATATATGAGTTATATTTCAGGATGCTATTCTTTTCCATTGATCTATTTGTCTATCTTTATGGCCATGCAAAATTCTTTGATTTCTGTAGCTTTATAAATGATTTTGAAACTAAGTATTATAGTGTTAGTCTTCCAAATTTGGTCTCTTTTATCAGTTGTTTTGGCTATTCTAAGTCTTTTGTATTCCCATATGAGTTTTAAAATCAGCTTGTCAATTTCTACAAAAAAAATTCTTATTGAGATTTTGATTAGGATTCTATTTAATCTATTCATGAATTTAAGGAAAATTGACATTTTACCACTATTGAGTCTTCTGGCACATAAATAAGGTATCGGGGTACATGCTGCCATTTATTTAGGTCTTCTTTAATTTTTTCAGCAGTGCTTTGTGGTTTTCAGTAAATGAATCTTTCACATCTTTTGTATTTTATGTTTTGATGCTATTATAAATGTCACTTTTGTATCAATTTATGATTATTTATTACTAGTATAGAAACACAATAAATTATTGTTGATTATTGACCTTATTTTCTGCAACCTTGTTAAATTTATTAGTTCTAGTCTTTTGTTATAGATTCCATTGAAGTTCCTACATAGATAATGATAGCATCTGCTAATAAAGACAGTTTTATTTCTTTTCCAATTTGAATGTCTTTTTTTTTTCTTGCCTAGTATACTGGAACACAACTTTCCATATAGTGTTGAATAGAACTGGTAACAACAAAAGCCTTCATGACAACAAGTTTTTCAAATTTTTAAACAGAATGCGCTTTCCTTTGAACAAACTTCTGAAACTCATTATAAGCCATTTGAAAATTAAATGGCTCCTACACATCGATGTCATTTAAATGTTTCATTGCTATTGCAAGACAGATTTCCAAGACTGATAGACCATGTACAATATTTGATTTTGAGTCCATGCTACACAGCTGGCTTGCTTCTTTTGAACACTTGCAACAATTAGAATTAATAAAGTCTGTGGAAAGAACTTCAGGAAATTCACAGAGAGAGTAGCAGCTGATGAAACTGCTTTTGGATAATACTCAAATTATGAATGCTCTGCAGAAATATCCCAACTGTCCTGCAGATGTGAGGCAGTGGGCAACATCCTCACTAAGCTGCTTATGAATATCACCAGTGACTTCATCTTGGGCATTTCATTCATACATCTCCAGAGAATGAAAAATGATTGTCCTTTAACATGATATGCTAAACATTTTATAAATATTTTTGTACTTATGTGAGACTTGAATGTGTACTGTCTTGGCTGTGTCTTGCCTTTTAACCATGAATAGTTACATGCTTTATAATTTCAGTGATTGAGATTACTTTGTAGATGGCAGTTCAGAAGAATAAAATATGACTGCTTTAGGGACGAAATCATATGCTTTTTTAACATACATACACATATGTGTACAGATCTATTTGAAGAGCTCACTTCAACCTAACAGCTAGATCTCTTTACAAACCTTAAACCAAAAAAAAAAACAATGGTAAGAATTGAAGTGTAGTAAGTAACCTTTGGTACAGTAGGGATGCTGCAGGATATTTTCTTTTTTTTTCTGTCCACATGCAAATTATGGATTCTATCCCAGACCCTGGTTTTCTAGTTCAGGAGACTAACCAGCTTAGTCAGAGGGTGGTTCACCTGGAAGAAAAAAGCCAAGGAGTTTGAAGATTTTTCTTCTACACATCTGAAAGTGTGGTACTCATACCATCCACATCAGAATCCCTTGTAGGATTTTCTAAAATTACAGATTATTGAGCCTACCATAGGTCAAAAGGATTGGAATTTGCCTTCTTAACAAGTATAGTCATGGCACCACATAAGATTTTGGTCAGTGACACTGCATATGTGAGGGTGGTCTCATAAGACTATAATAGCATATCTTTACTTTACCTTTTCTATGTCTAAATATACAAATGCTTGCCATTGTGTTACAGTTGCCTACAGTGTGATTACGGTAACATCCTGTATAGTGTTGTAGCCTAAGTAATAGGCTAGGCTATATATATAGCTTAGGTGTGTCATAGGCTATATACAATCGGGGCTTGTGTAAGTATACTCTGTGATGTTCATACAATGACGAAATCACCTAAAGACACATTTCTCACAACATAGCTCCATCATGAAGTGACATATGACTGTGCCTGAGATTTCTGGAAAAGCACTCCCAAAAGTAATAAGACTTGTATGGCACTGTTAACTAAACTGGTTTGTATCAAAAAATCCCTATGAGGAATGTGGAAATGTCAATCAAATCATTGTCTTAAGTTCCAAGATCCATGAATTAACAGAGGCATATATTTAAAATGAGGTTTAATAAGCACTTAGTGACTTCATTTGTTCAAGAATATTTGACTGCCTATTGTGTGCTTTGGAGGTTTCCAAAGACAGACTGTCCCTATGCTTGTGAAGCATACAATCCATTTAACTGTTAGAGGCCCTGTGAGATGTAAACACTGTTATTTACAGATCAGAAAATGAACACAGTAGTGGCAATGGTGGGAATGCCCAACAGGCTTGGAATTCAACTCAGTTTAACACCAAAGCCAGTGCTATTAAGACCTGAAGTTTGATAGTGGATTCCTTCCCAAGTAGTTTTTAAAATATGTTCTAAGGAATAGTTTTAATGACGTCTTGGATACAAAGTGGAATAAAAGATTCTGTCCATAAAAAAAAAAAAAAGAATTGGTAAGAACAAACATTCTTTTTTTATTCTTGATCTTAGGAGAAAAGAACGTATCAGTGTGAGGAAGTTCTCTTTTATTCCTAGTTTGCTGGTAGTTTTTACCAAGAATGGGTGATGAATATTGTCAAGTTCATACACTTATTAAGATGATTTTATAGTTTTCTGGTAGTTTTTAATATTGTGATTACATTGACTGATTTTGAGGTATTAGACAGATCCTGTATTCCTGCAATATACTCCACTTCATTATTTTGTGTTATTCTCTTTATATATTGTTAGGTTCATTTTGCTAACACTTTGTTTAGAAATGTTCTGTCAGTGTTAATAAAGGATATGTTCTGTAATTTTTTTTCATTGGAATGTCTCTTTCTTATATGTGTTTTATTTTTCTTTCTTGTATTTGTATTAGGGTAACGATGGCCTCAGAGAAAGAGTTGAGATGTATTCCCTGGTTTTCAATTTCATTGAAGAGTTTGTGTTAGTTGATAGTTTTTGTTAAGGGTTAATGGAATTTATTGTTGAAGCCATTTAGGCCTACAGTTTGCTTTGTTAGAAAAAAGTTGCTATAAATTCCAATACTTTAATGGATACAGGGCTATTTAGTTTATGTCTTCTTGAGTTACATATGTAACTTTTTCCTCTGTGTCTTTCAAATAATCCATTCATACCATCAAAGTTCTCAAATTTGTAGGCATAAAGTTTTTCATAATATCTCCTTTCTATCCTTTTAATAGCTATAGGATTGTCAATGAAGTCAACTACTTCATTCCTGGGATTTCTGACTTCTCTTTTTGCCTAATTAGTATGGTGAAAGTTTCATCAATTTTATTAGACATCTCAGAACACCAACTTTGGCTTTTATTGATTTTCTCTATTTTAGTCCTTTTTATTTCATTGATACCCACTTTGGTCTTTATTTTTTTTTTCTTACTTTGGGCTTAATTTGTTCTTCTTTTTCTAATTTCTTAACATAGAAGCTGAGATCATTAATTTGAGACCTTCCTTCTTTCTACAGGTGTTTATTGCTATTAATTTCTCGTAAATACCACTTTCAAGGCATCAAGCAAATTTCAATATTTTGTTTTCATTTTGATTTGGTTCAAGCTACTTTCTAATATCCACTTTGATTTCTTATTTGACTCATGGCTCATTTACAAATATGTTATTTGTTTTCTCACTCAACATTTAGGGATTTTGCAGATACCTTTTTGCTCTTCATTTCTAATATCAATTCATTGTGATCAGAGAAATATTTTGCTGACTGAGCCATTTTAAATATATTAAAACTTGTGCTTTGACTGATCATATGATCAACATATGTCCTGGCAAACATTTCATGTACAGTGGAGAAGAACACATACTTTTCTGTTGTTGGGTAGAGTAGTCTATATATGTAAATCAATTTATTGATAGTTCTTTTTGTTTGGTTTGGTTTGGGGTTTTTTGGTTTTGCTTTATTTTGGTTTTTGACAGAGCTTCACTCTTGGTGCTCAAGCTGGAATGCAATGGCACAATCTTGGCTCACTGTAACACAGGCACCTGCCACCATACCTGGTCAACTTGTTTATATTTTTAGTAGAGACACGGTTTCACCATGCTGGCCAGGCTGGTCTCGAACTCCTGGCTTCAGGTGATCCACCCACCTCGGCCTCCCAAGGTGCTGGGATTACAGGCATGTGCCACCACGCCCAGCTTGCTTGGGCTTTTTTTGAGACGATGTCTTACCTTGTCACCCAAGCTGGAGTCCAGTGGTACGATCCTAGCTCAGTGCAGCCCCAAACTCCTGAGCTCAGGTGATTCTTCTGCCTCAGCCTCCCAAGTGGCTCAGACCACAGGTAAACACAAGCATACCTGGCTAATTATTTATTATTTTATTTATTTTTGTAGAGATGGAGTTGTGCTACATTTCCTAGGCTGGTCTGAAATTCCTGGGCTCAAGCAATCCTCCCCGCTGTACCTCCCGGAGTGCTAGGATTATAAACACGAGCCACCATGCCTGGCCAGTTGGTTGATGATATTATTAAGTATACTGTATTCTTGCTAACTTTTCCTTTACTTGTTCTATAATTTACTGAGAAAAGAGTATGGAAATTTTTGACTCTCATTGAAGATTTTTTACTTCTGTCTGAAGTTTTAGCTTCATGTATCTTGAAGCCATTATTAGGGGCATCAATATTTAAAATTCTTATATCCTTTTAATGAACTGAACTCTATATTTGTGATTAAAATTTTCATCAAGTCCAGAAAATTTTTTGCCATTATTTCTTCAAATATGTTTTCCTGCCCCTCCACTTCTTTCCTTCAGGAATTTGAATTCCATGTTCCTGGGATTGCCTGAAGTTTTCCCCCAACTCACTGATGCTTTTCACTGTTTCAATTTTTTTCTATATTTTTTCATGTTGGATAATTTTTATTACTATATCTTCAAGTTCACTAATTTTTTCTTCTGCAGTATGTAATCTGCTGATAATTTCATCCAATATATGTGTCACATCAGACATTTAGTTTTCACCCGTAAAAATTTTAGTCAGGTCTTTTTCTATTTCCCTACTGAACACATTTTAACATATGGAATTTGGTTATAATGATTGTTTTAATGGACTTTTTGCTAATTATAACATCTGTAGCAGTTCTTGGTCAATTTCCATTTTCTACCTATTCTCTCTATGATGCATCATGTCTTCCAACTTCTTTGCATACCTATTAATCTGCAATTTGTTGAAAAAAAATATTGTGAATTTTTTCTCCTTTGGTGCTTCCTTCCGGGATGCCATTAGGTTACACGGACATAATTTAAGCTTTTTTTTTTTTTTTTTTGTCTGCCTTTCTGATTTTTTTGGAGAGTTGTTCAGTCTAGGGCTAATAATTTCCTACTTCTCCGACAGGACCGTCCTTGAATTACGAGTTTTTCCAGTCTCGCTGATGGAACTATTCTCAATCCTGTGTGAGTGCCAGGTACTGTTCCCTCTAGCCCTTTTGAACGGGTGTTTTCTCAGCTTTGAATAGTTTTTTCACCATGCACATGTGCTGAATACTCAAGGGAGCCATCTTCAGCCCTCCAGGGATCTAACTGTGCAGCTGTCTTGTCTCCAGTACGCTGTCCTAAGGTCTGTCGCCTCCTCAGGCTCCCCAGACCCTCAGATGCAGCTCTTCAACTTGGGGAATTTAATGAGCTTCACTTGGATTCCCCCATCTTGTGCTGAAACCAGGAGGCCATAAACCGGGGAAATGATAGAATAATCTTTACTTCTTTCTTTCAGGGATCACTATTCCTCCATGCCTGAGGCCCAGCGTTCTGAAAACAGTTTTTTTTTTTGTTTTTTTGTTTTTTTGTTTTTTTGAGACGGAGTTTCGCTCTTGTTACCCAGTCTGGAGTGCAATGGCGCGATCTCGGCTCACCGCAACCTCCGCCGCCTGGGTTCAGGCAATTCTCCTGCCTCAGCCTCCTGAGTAGCTGGGATTACAGGCACGCGCCACCATGCCCAGCCAATTTTTTGTATTTTTAGTAGAGACGGGGTTTCACCATGTTGACCAGGATGGTCTCGATCTCTTGACCTCGTGATCCACCCGCCTCGGCCTCCCACAGTGCTGGGATCTGAAAACAGTTTTAATATATGGTCTGATTTTTTCTATTTTGTTTTGCCTTTTAAAATTTTATCAGGCAGGCAGTGTTTTCAGTCCTTGTTACCACATCTTGGGCAAAAGAGGACCATCTCTCCCACCTTTTATAAAGCAACTAAGGGCACAAAGAAAAAATCAAATAGACAGTTAAAGAAAACAGAGAAGGGCTGAAAAAAATGTTCTCTTCTATCTTGCTTTGATGCTATTCAATGACTGATGCATTAGCTTCCCATTGCTGCCGTTACAAATTACCACAAATGTAGAGGCTTAAAACAACATGCATTTATTATTTATAGTTACGTAGGTCAGAAGTCTGACACAGGTCTCAGTAGGCTAAAATCAAGATGACAGCAGGTACGCATTCCTTCCTTGAGGCTTCAGGAGAGAATCCATGCTGTCGCCTTTGCGGGTGTCTGAAGACCACCCACATTTCTCAGTTTACCACCCCTTTGCTCCATCCTCCAAACCACCAACTGTGCATCTCTCTAAGCATTTTTCTGTAGTCCTAGCTCCCTCTGACCACAGCAGAGAAAGCTTTCTGCTTTTAAGAAATTGTGTGTTTCAATTATCTAAGTGACCCCTTAGATAATCCGGAACACAATTCTCACCTCAGGTTCTTAATCACATCTGCAAAGTTCCTTTTGCTGTGTAAGGTAATATATTCATAGGACCTAGGGATAAAGATGTGGATATTTCTAGGGGATCATTATTCTGCCCACCACAGTTGACATCTAGTGGCTTAAGTTTTACTGCTGTTTACTTTCAGCAATGAAAAAGACATTCACAAAAATCCTTTTAAAAACATTCATTCAAATACAAAGTTTTAAGAAAAGAAATATGCCAGTTTTTGTCATCCAGTTAATGAAAAACATTAATTGGAGAGACTGCTCCCTCTGTGCAATTCGCTGGGAAGCCATTCTTTCTTAGCTCAGGATCCTAGTTCTTTTTCAGTTATCAAGACTAAAACAGTAGAGTCTATCATGCAATGGGTTCTGTATATTTCAGTGTTGCACCATGGGCTTTTTAGTATTTGCTCCTACAGGTCTTCTCTAATTGTTTTTTATGTTGGTTAGTATGTTTCTCAAACCGATTTTATAAGTAAAATACCAGTAACATAATAATACCCAATAATTATCAAGCACTATTAAGTCAAACAGTACATTTAACATGGTGATGTTTAGTTTTTTTATGTCCACTTGGGTGGGACATAGCATGTCCGGGTAGTGGGTCAAACATTATTCTGGGTGTTTCTGTGAGGTTTTCTTTGGATGGTATTAACATTTAAGTGGGTGTACTTTTGAGTGAAGCAGATTGACCTTCCTAAAGTCAGTGGGCCTCATCCAATCATCTGAAGGTCTAAATAAAACAGCCTCCCCCAGGTGAAAGAGAGTTCTACCTCTGTAGCATTGACTCCTGGTTCCATAACAAAGTGTCTACAGACTCATCTACAACAGTGGCTCTTGGACCGAAACTGTACCATGACTGTCCCTGGGTTTTCTGCCTGCAACTGTACCTGTAGATTTGGGCTTGTCAGCCTCCATAATCATATGACCCAATTCCTCATAATAAATAATAAATAAATAATCTCTTTACTTTTAAAGCTATATGTATATTCTGGATCTTCCTCTTACTATATGGTTATATGACATATGATGTATCTATGTATCCTATTGGTTTTATTTCTTTGGAGAGTCCTGACTAACACAAATGTGAATAGCTGCTTTGTGATATGAGAGAGTTATTATTATTATCCACATCTTTCGTTAATATAATTTTTAATTGTATAAATTTATGGGGTACAACGTGATGATTTGATATCTGTATGCAATGTAGAAGGATTAAATCAAGCTAATTAATGTATTCTGTTACCTCATTTATCACGTGTTTGTGGTGAGACATTTGAAATTTACTTTCTTAGTTATATTGGAACCTACAATACATTACCATTGAGTACAGCCACCTAGTGTGCAATACATTTCAAAACGTATTCATCTTGTCTAACTGAAACTTTGTACCAATTACCTTCAATTTATAAATGAAAAACTAAAGCAGAGAGAGGGTAATCTCCCCAGTGTTTTAGGAAGCATATGAGTAAAGGTCGGATTAAAGCCAGGAAAGCCTGACTCCAGTTCTACACTCTTGATCCCTACTTTATATGGCATTTTAAATTCCTGAAAGACAGGAACTATTCCTTAACATTGTAATCCTTCAAAGAATCTGGCACAGAGCGAGCACATAAGCATGTAACACATGGTTGACCAATGAATAGTCATTCTTCTCATATCTTTATTAACCCATTCAGATAGACTCGGTTCTCCAAAGACTCCCCCTGATTTGACGGTGGGGAGGTGAATATGGAAGAGGAAGTGGACACATGTCTCATAACTGCCATTACGTATTGGTATAATGGGAAAGCAGTGTCCTATAGTTGGTATGAAAGCTACTAACCCACCCTGGGAGGCCTCCTTATATCTCTTTGATATTTGTAATTGTTTGCCCTACAAACACACTCATACATATAAACCCAAATTCAGAATACTACGCGTGATTTATATTTTGTAACATTGAAATAATTAAACCTCATTTTTTTCACTAAAAGACTAAAAGCCAGAAGATCTTGCCATTTGAACACATTGTTGACATTTTGAGCTGTTGTGGAAAGCTTTAATATAGAAAGTGAAATAAAGTCTTGCTTCCTTTCTTTTTTTTTTTTTGAGACGGAGTTTCGCTCTTGTTACCCAGGCTGGAGTGCAATGGCACGATCTCGGCTCACCGCAACCTCCGCCTCCTGGGTTCAGGCAATTCTCCTGCCTCAGCCTCCTGAGCAGCTGGGACTACAGGCACGCGCCACCATGCCCAGCTAATTTTTTGTATTTTTAGTAGAGACGGGGTTTCACCATGTTGACCAGGATGGTCTCGATCTCTTGACCTCGTGATCCACCCGCCTCGGCCTCCCAAAGTGCTGGGATTACAGGCTTGAGCCACCGCGCCCAACCTTGCTTCCTAATAGTGAGAATGCTGAGCTCAAGGCCACCATGCTCAGGTTTCTCACAATCTTACCTCCCTCAATTTAGGAAGGAAATTACTTGAGCTCATATCTATTACCTGAACTCATTTGTATTACCAGGATGTGGTTTTGGTCCATCATCCAAGACAAAATGACTTGTAAGAAGTTTTCTGCTTGTATTAATTCCCTAGGGCTGCCATAACAAATAACTACAAACTGGGTGCCTTAAAACAGCAGAAATGTATTCCCTTACATTTCTGGGTGCTTGAAGTCTGAAATCAAGGTATCAACAGGATTGGTTTCTTCTGAGGGCTCTGAGGGAATATCTGCACCTCTCTCCTAGCTCCTGGTGATGGCCACCAATCCTGGGCATCCATGGAAGATACATCACTTCAATCTCTGATTACATCTTCACCATGTTTTCCTATGTGTGTGCATCTGTGTCCAAATTTCCTTCTTTTTATAAGGAAAGCAGTCACATTGGCTTAATGTCCACCCTCATCTTCACTTGATTAAATGTACACAGATTCCTTTTCTAAATAGGATCACATTCACAGGTCAGAGGTTAAGATTTCAGCGTATTTTTTTATTCTTTCCTTTTTTTTTTTTTTTTTTTCGAGACAGAGCCTTGCTCTGTTGCCCAGGCTGGAGTGCAGTGGCAGATCTCAGCTCACTGCAATCTCTGCCTCCCAGATTCAAGCAACTCTGCTGTCTCAGCCTCCCGAGTAGCTGGGACTACAGGCACATGCATGGCCAGTTTTTGTATTTTTGTAGAGACAGGGTTTCACCATGCTGGCAAGGCTGGTCTTGAACTCGGGCTCTCAAAGTGCTGGGATTACAGGCGTGAGCCACTGCGCCCGGCAAATTTCAGCGTATCTTTTTGGAGGAAATGCAATTCATCACAAGATGTTATCCACCCCCCTCACACACACACACCTGTAAGAATTTATTAGTTATGTTAAGAATTACTAAAGTGAAGGTTCTATTTAGATCTGATTATCTGCACAGTTTTCTGTTATTTAGTTTTCCTCTGAAGACCATCATTTCAGGCATAAAAGCCTTGATAGAAATCAAGAAAGATGTTCAGATCAAGAGTTGGCCATAAAATATGAAATTTAGAATTCATTCTTCCTCAATTCCGTTTGCACAGTATTCATCAACCATAGAAAGCTTGTACAGTATTCCCTTTTTGCTTACACTATCTTCTCGACTCCACATTCCCCTTCATCTGATTCATCAGTCACTTAATCAGCAGATATTTTATGGCCTCCTATGTGCTCAACACCTTACTAAGAGCTGGGAGGCCACCAAACACGCAATATATGTGATATCAAAAGAAATGAACAAACCTGATCTTTTCATTATGTTCAGAGGAGGAAACCAAGACCCAGAGAGGCTAGTTTTCTCTCTAGTTAGTGGCAGAGGCAGATCATTGTTAAATATCAATTGTACCTAACCTACATTTATTTATTTAATTATTTATTTTTGAGACGGAGTCTTGCTCTGTCACCCAGGCTGGGGTGCAATGGTACTATCTCAACTCACTGCAACCTCCACCTCCCGAGTTCACACGATTCTCCTGCCTCCACCTCCCAAGTCGCTGAGATCACAGGCACGCACCACCATGCCCAGCACAGTAATTTTTCATATATTTAGTAGAGACGGGGTTTCACTATGTTGGCCAAACTGGTCTCAAACTCCTGACCTTGTGGTCCACCCGTCTCAGCCTCCCAAAGTGCTGGGATTACAGGCATAAGCCACTGCACCCAGCCTATTTTTATTTCTTAATTCACTATGACGTGATGATGGCTGCATAACTCACAAAAATATACACGGTATACTGCCATTTCAATTTCAGCTCTCCATCCCTAGTTATGCTAACATCGAGGAGAGGGCTTCCAATTTTTTCTCCAGGTGAGGAATTCTCCCCTCTTCACGTCACTTTGAGGACCCAGAAGTACATTACAATATGTCAACTTGGAAAACATTTGTAGTTATTGCTCTTTACCCCACCTAATAAATAAGATTATAAGTGAAAGCAAAAACCCTCCTCTAGGTTGTGTGTAGTAGCTTAACCATCTCAAATTCAGCTTTTCTCAGTCAACTCTCCTAGTTTTCAGCATTCCAATTTGAGTCAATAAGTTCTGAAGGATTTGCTTGGGCAGCTGCTGATGCCTAGCTCTAAATATAAAAAAGATAGCTACACATAGAACAATCATATTCGTAATCAAATAATGATTTATGCCCTTGAAACTGGGTAATAAAAATTCAGATTGACTTTTTTGTAAGTTACACCTTTTTCACTGCAATTCACTCATCCTTTCTCCAATTCTTTTCTGTACAATCAAATCTCAAGCACTATTGCAGCTTATGCTTCTAGAAATAAATTCTTTAAAGGGTCATGACTGATTTTGCCTCAATCTGTTTTTTAAAGATCAAAGAGGAAACATTTAAAGGCTTCAAGTATCTTTGCATCATCAAATGCATTCATTTTTTAAGGGAGGTATCCACAGTCAATGAA
Source organism: Sapajus apella (assembly GCF_009761245.1). Classification (NCBI taxonomy): domain Eukaryota; kingdom Metazoa; phylum Chordata; class Mammalia; order Primates; family Cebidae; genus Sapajus; species Sapajus apella. The sequence goes on along the minus strand of NW_022437007.1, from coordinate 6,978,709 downwards.
AAGGAAGGATCATGGAACTATCCAGAGGAAGAGAAAATGTAGTCAACTTGAAGGTAAAACAATCCAGTTAAATATATTTTGACTTAGTTACAAAGCCAAATATTCCTTAAGGATATTGCTAAACATGAATTTTGATAGAATTAGATCAATTCATTTGAACAACATAATCCATCTACATAAAGTAGTGTGAAGCCCACAAATCATATCTTTAAGCAAAAATAGTGGTAGGAATATTTTTCCTGGAAATAGCCACATAATTTTATTTGCACTCTACATAAACTTTCCAGAGATACACTGTAACATAACATTCAAATTAAGAGCTCTTAAGTTAAGCTTCTTGGATTCAAGGTCAGCCATCGCCATTTACTAGTCATATGATTTTGGACAAATAATTTCTAACCTTTCCTAATTTTCTCGTCTATACAACAGAAATTATAAATAGTACCTACCTCACAGGTACATTTATGAAGATGTAAGGGGGTGATGCATGTAAAGTGTTTGGCATAGTGAGTACACCATAGATCATTGCTAACAGCTGCTTGAAAAAGCTCTGCTGAAGAAGAAATTTGGAGCATAAAATAATGGAAAATGAAAAATAATGGAAAGAAATGCAACAAAATGTTAACAGTGGTTAACATCAAAGGAGTACAATTATGAGTAATTGTTTTCCTTTTTTTCATTTTTCAAAAATTTTTAAATGCAATTGTATTGTGTTTATTACAGAATAATACTTTGTGAAAGAAAGCTCAGGGCTAAAACGTTTTTAAGTTGGTGCAAAAGTCATTACGGTTTTTGCCATTACTTTCTATGAACACAATGGAAAACTTAAGTTATTGTTAATATTTTCTCTGTGCATGGAAATTTTTAGTCTCTAGAAACCAGCTCTCTTCCCCTTCACACTTATCTCTTATCCCCAAATTAGACTTTATCCAAGTCTAAGTCCCACAGGGAACATGCACAGAACTGGGTGTATGACAATTCAACTGGTTCTTTACAATAAAAAGAATTCTGTATTAAAGCATCCCTAAATTTAGAAACTAATGTTCTGTAGAATTCTAACAAATAAAGCTGACTCATTGCGTAAGATACGGTTTGGTGTTAACCTGTTAAAACACTGGATATGCATTAAAATTTTTCTCGTAATATTTTGTCCTAATGTGATTTTATTAAAATTAACCGATATAGTTTCAACATTTTATTCAGGAATTGGGAAAAATAGATATGTGTTTAATATTTGCAATGACATTTTTGAACATCACTATTTTTCATGTCAAGTGCAATATCATAAAATCCACATGGCTAGCTAAAAAGGATGCCATGATTTTAGGTGGGGAAAATGTCACTGATTTTTCACTTTGTCACCGAGGCTGAAGTGCAGTGGCACGATCTTGGCTCAACGATTCTCCTGCCTCAGCCTCATGAGTAGTGGGGATTACAGGCACCTGCCACCACACCCTAGTTGTTTTTTGTATTTGTAGTAGAGAGAGGGTTTCCTCATGTTAGCCAGGCTGGTCTCAAACTCCTGACCTCAAGTGATCCCCCCACCTTGGCCTCCCAAAGTGCTGGGATTAGAGGCGTGAGCCACTGCACCCAGCCAAATATCACTTATTTCTTAACAATAAGAAATCCAGAAATGATTTTAAATAGCTTATATAAATACATTCAGTACAATAACTATGTCCATATAAGGGAAACTTCTTTGACAACCTAACTATAAACTTACTATTAGTTAATTTGTTTATGAAGAACTCATTTTAAGATTATGCAAAATCCCTTCATAATTATCAAGTTAAAGTCAGTTAAGATTTTTTTATTCTATATAAATTTTAGGGCAACATTTTGTGGAAAAGAAAAAAGTTTGTAAACAGGTAGGTAAGAAGCTTTTCATAAAATTTCCTAATGAAGTTACAAAACATGAAAAGTTGGCCATGATAACTAAAATTTAATCTGTTTTAATTTTATTTTTTTCTAGAAATATTTCTTTTTATTTATTTATTTATTTTTACTTTAGGTGCATGCTATATCTGGCATTTCTCTCCATGTTATCCCTCCCCACCCTCCTCACCCCCCACTGCCTCTCCCCTACCCCCCCAAATGCCCCCAGTGTGTGATACTCCTCTACCTGAGTCCACGTGTTCTCATTGTTCTAACAAAGCATCTCGTGACTTCCCTGTAATTGAAAAGTACAAAATAACTCCATAACCCTCTCTGGAGATGCGTGGGCAGGGAGGACACAAGGGAAAATATCACATCTGTGTCTCCCAGCAATATTTCACAGGTGATTTCAGGTCAAAATAAACATCAGAGATGTCTGGAAGTAAAAATTATGTCATGAAAGAAATCAGCCTTCTAGGACTTCCTGTCCCTTGTGTCAGCCTCCTTCAATCTTTCAGAATCTGTATGGGAAAGAGGGGTGGCCATAGACACTTCTTAAAGATGGGAAGTGGAGATTTATTGGCTGCCCATAATGTTGACTTTTTTTCTCCTGCAAATATAGGCCATGTCCTTATCCATCTTCCTGAAACATGCCACACCCAGTAGTGGTACCCACATCAGTACAAAATATGAATAACCCTGAAGGCCTATGTACTCAGGGGAGGCATTAAAATTAAGAACTATGAAAAAATAAGCTGCATTTACCTCCTACAAAGATTTGTGTTACTATGCTAAATGAGAAATATTAGCATTTTGTCCATCATTCTGAGACTCTTACAAGATCAAATGCAGACATCTCTGAGCAAGAAAAGTGAGAGGTTAGACAGAGATTTTGTGCCCATTCAAGAAACGAATGTATAATCTATGAACATCTTACATCTCCACAAATGGTGAACATGCTCTTCATTATTTTTTAACTGCAAAATATTTTCATTCTCATGAATTTGGTTAAGAGTCATTTACTTGAAAAATGTTGAGAAACCTGTGCTCTGTTCTTGGCAAATAACCTTGGCATTAGCAACTGCAGAAGCAGATGCTTGTCCACACTGTTATCCAGAAGGAATAAAAAACACTCCAAGGTCAGAACTAGCTGAAAAAAATCCAGCAAACCACAGATGAAGAAAAATACAGAAAACGAGTTATGAACAAGAATGGTGGGAACCAGTGATTGTGCTTGAATGCCACTGAAATTAGTAGTGTGTATTAGGAAGAGGACGAAAACGAGTGGCACCCAGAAGTATTCATTATGATTAGCCTTTATCATGACAGCCTCGCCTTGAATTGAAAAATGTTATTACACAGCTTTGTAATTAGGCTAAAGTCAGCACACTAATGCCAGCTTTGTGAAATGTTGCAGAAGTTCTTTCTGTTATTCATTGAGATGAAATAATATTTGAAGTGTGATTAAATCCAAGCCTCAGTCAGAAAAACAGATTATTGACCCTGATGATCAAGCAACAATAAAAATTTGTCCAATATCAAAGAGCTGGAAACTATTAGGATACATTTGCTGTTATAAAAGAAATCTCTGAAAATGTTAGTTTGTTTCATCTGCACAAAACACACATCAAAAGAAATGCCACACAAATGCTACAATTGTGCAAGTTTGTTTTGGTCTTTGTTTTTTCTACCTGTGTCAGAGATATTGGAACAGAACTGACACCAAGTTGAACAGGGGCTGGGTAAAATGAGGCTGAGACCTGCTGGGCTGCATTCCCAGGAAGTTAGGCATTCTTAGTCGCAGGATGAGACAGGAGGCCCACACAAGATACAGGTCAAAAAGACCCTGCTGTTAAAAAAGAATGCAGTAAAGAAGCTGGCCAAAATCAAGATAGCCATGAAACTGACCTGTGGTTATCCTCGCCGCTCATTCTTTTTTTTTTTTCTCCCATTTATTTATTTTATTGCATTTTAGGTTTTGGGGTACATGTGAAGAACATGCAAGATTGTTGCATAGGTACACACGTGGCAGTGTGATTTGCTGCCTTGCTCCTCATCACCTACATCTGGCATTTCTCCCCTTGCTATCTCTCCCCAGCTCCCCACCCCCCACCGTCCCTCCCCTATTTCCCCCCAACTGACCCCAGTGTGTAGTGCTCCCTTCCCTGTGTCCATGTGTTCTCATTGTTCAACACTCACCTATGAGTGAGAACATGCGGTCTCACCGCTCATTCTATGCTAAATATAATGCATTCGCATAAAAGACACACCCACCAGCCCCTGGCAGTTGACAAATACCATGACAATGTCAACAAGTTACCCTATATGGTCTAGAAACATGGGAGGAACCCTCAGTTGGGGGAACTCTCCACCCCTTTCTTAGAAAACTTAATCCACCCCTTGTTTAGCATATAATCAGGAAATAACAATAAGTATGCAGGACAGCAGCCCATGCTACTGCTCTATCTGTGGAGTAGCCATTCTATTATTCCTTCACTTCCTTAATAAACTTGCTTTCACTTCACTCTGTGGACTCACTCTGAATTCTTTCTTGTGCAAGATCCAAGAACTCGCCTCTTGGGGTCTACATTGGGACCCCTTTCCAGTAACACCTAGGTTTATGGAATTAATCATTGGCAAAGGAAAAAAATGAACATAATGTAAAGGTTATTCAGGATCAAAGCTGACATCTACCAAGTCATTAATTTGCTCTAATTAGAATGAATTCTGCGGAAGCATTTGGAAATGTAATGGTCTGTAAAAACAGTATATAAATGCTTCCTGAACATCTATTGCAGGTGATTGAACAGTGATTTGATTTCAGTGCTTAGCAATGCTTACTTCTGCTTATCTGACATTGCTTATGTCAGCTTGGTTACGAATATCCATGTTAATTTTCAGGTTTCAGATTCGATCTCTGTGCTTGGAGATGGATTACAGAAAGTATGCATGGGGACCCAGTGAACACGTCAATTAGCCTGGAAGGAAGCACAATTTTTACTCCCTGCTATCAAGTTCAGGCAGGCAAAGATCCTGACAGAGATTTAAGAGTTCCAGGAGGTGGCTTCTATCACTGGTCTCCCAGGAAAGGAGAGGTGCTAGCTTTCACAGCTAACTGGAATGCTCTGAAGGCTGACCCTGGGATGTTTCTTTACCTTCCTCCAGCAGAATGGGATTGAAGTGTGCTACCATCAGCACCCAGGCCCAGGAGCAGAGCTGGGAGTTGGTTATTGCTTCACTTGTCATTTACCCAGACTGAAAGGAAAATTTGTTTTCTTCAGTTTGGATGATTGGAGATATTTCTTTAAAAATGAATAACGATAAACTCTTCAATAAGGAGGTATTTCATAATGTAAAATTTTGGACGCAAATTTTGCTAATATTTTGGCTATAGATTTACCCAGTTTGTGGAATAGCTAGTCTCTAATTATTGTACTTTTATTAGGGATCTGCCCGCTGCTTTAATTCTAATTGTCATATACCACCTAGTATGCCCAAGCTGCTAGACTTCTTAAGGGCAGTCTTTATTTTATTCATCCACATCATCTCCACAGCATCTGTTTAGCACAGCGCCATAAACAGATGCTTGTTGCTGTTCTCAGGTCTCAGCACCACATCGCACTGATACTTTCTCACCTCTTTTGAAGTGGAAATCAGATTCTATATTCCTCAGGTGTATTCGTTTATTCTATAGGGTCCATGCCCAAGATTTACTGGTTTTCCTCTAGTCCCCATTTCCATCCATTTTCTCTAGAAAAGGACGAGCTTTCCTTTTAGTATGGGTAGGTCAAGAAGTGAAGTGATAAACTCTCCTACCTTTGCTCCTGGGCCTGTGTGCTGTTAGCACCCTTTAATCCCATTCTGTTGGAGGAGAGGTAAAGAAACAGCCCAGGGTCAGCCTTCAGAGTGTTCCAGTTAGCTGTGAAAGCTAGCACCTCTCCTTCCTGGGAGACAGTGATAGAAGCCACCTCCTGGAACTCAAATCTCTGTCAGGATCTTTGCCTGCCTGAACTTGATAGCAGGGAGAAAAAATTGTGCTTCCTTCCTTCCTTTTTTTTCCCCTGTAGTCAATCCTGCTGCCTAATGACTAGATGGGTGACAGAAAGGATGCGAGTATGGAAGATCATCAATACATATTCATCATTTGATTGATTGAGAGTCATCAGAGGAGACAGAACAAGAAAAGTCAAGGATCGCATGACAGGAACAAAAAAGTATACAGAACATAAACCAAGTGGTACCCCAGGGATGTCTGATCATTCACTAAACACAGAATAAGAATTCCCCATATGAAATACAATAACCTATAATGCACAGTACAATTTGGTCTTTGTGTTCGGTGAATCAGAGGCCTGCCATCATCTGTGATATTCACAGACTCTAGACAGTGAAGAGAGAGAAGCTCCAGGCTTTCTGTTGGGAGCTTCAGCACCAGAGGAGTGCCTCATTAAAGTTTCAGAAGTTTCTGATTTTAAGGCCAGAAATTTTTTTAAAGGAATTTTTTTATTTTTGTACTTATTTTTTTGAGATGGGCTCTTGCTCTGTCACCCAGACTGGAGTGCGGTGGCGCAACTTGGCTCACTGAAATCTCTAGCTCTTGGGTTCAAAGTGATTCTCCTGCCTCAGTCTACCGAGTAGCTGTGGTTACAGGCGTGCAACACACCCAGCTAATTTTTGTATTTTTAGTAGAGATAGGGTTTCACCATGTTGATCAGGCTGGTCTCAAACTAAAAGGAATTTTTGTTTTAAGTTTACCTCTTTTCTTGACCAAATCAGGGTATTCCTCCACAGAATGAACAGGAATATTGGCACATTAGGGTCTTTGAGAAATTCATGAATTTCTCAGATTTAAGTAAAGAAGGTTAACATAATTAAGTTAACCCCAATTTAAGAAGGTTCATTAGGAAAATTATAAATCCATATTGTTTAAATTTTTATGGTTAAATACAGTTACTTACAATAATAAAATTCTGCACCATGGTGATACGAATCATATAAAAATGTGTAACTTATCTAGTGGATCGCTCCAGTAAAGATGATAGGAGATGAACTCAAGGCACTCTTGACTTTCTCATTGGTTTGGTCTCACAGCATGCAAACAAGTCTTTAGGGTGTTTGAGTATTCTCCCTTGTCATGAATAGATCTTCTTCTAGAGCTGAGATAGGGAAAGATGCAGGGAAAAGGTTATGGAACATTGAAAATTACTGTAAAAATATTAGATTTTTCAGGTTAAATGAGTTTTAAAGTTAATTTCTTAACATCTTAGACCTAATTTCAGTATATAAAGTCAGGTGGCACGTAAGGACATTTCACCAACACCAGACCACATATACAATGGTGATTCCATAAGATTATAACACCATGTTTTTACTGTATTAAGGTCACTAATGAATAGTCGTAGTCAATTCTCAGTCCTCAGACACAGCTTCCTCTGCTTTTTGTTTTTCTTGAATTCCAGAGTATTAAAGAATCTTGGTGGATCTCATTAACTACTCTTTTATTTATTTTTTTTTTCCAGACAGGGTCTCATTGCCGTGCCCAGGCTGAAATGCAAAGGTGTGAAGACAACTCACTGCACCCTTGACCTCTCAGGCTCAAGCAACTCTCCCACCCCAGCCTCCCGAGTAGCTGAAACTAGAAGTGCATATCACCATGCCAGGCTATTTTTTTTCTATTTTTTTGTATAGATAGGATCTCACTGTGTTGCCTTGGCTGGTCTCAAACACCTGAGCTCAAGTGATCTTCCTGCCTCAGTCTCCCACAGTGCTGGGATTACAGGCATGAAACATGATGCCTGGTCACCGGCTCTTTTTCAGACTCTTCCATGACTAATAAACAGCCCAAACTTAAAATACTCGGAAATGAACTTCCTCCCCCAACCCCCACCCCACCAAATCTTGCCTAGCCTGTGCTATTCCCTGTCTTGGTCATTGTTGACTCTTCTGTTTCTCTGAGACCAACATACTGTCTGTTAATTCCATCTTCAGAATGTATCCAGCATCTGACCCTTATGTTTACTGCCACTGCTCTCACTGTGTCCCAAACCACCATTATTACTCACTGATGTCACTGAAACTGCTTCCTCCCTGGACTCCCTGCTTCTGCTCTTGATCCCTGCAGTATATTCTCCACACATCAACCAAAGTGATCCTGTTGAAAAACAAGTCAGGTCCAGTCACCCCTTTACTCAAAATCCATCAGAGTAAGAGCCCAAATCTTCACAAGGGCACGTAAGTCCCCACATGGCCCAGTCGTTTGTCACTTCTCTGATGCCATCCCTTGCAACTCTCACCCTGGCTCCCTTTGCTCCAGCCATGGTGACCTCTGGCCCTTTGCAGTGGATGTTCCCTCGGTTGGGAATGCTCTTCCCCCAAATGCATGTGTGGTTCACTTCCTCACTGCTTTCCAGTATTTCCTAAATTTTCACCTTCTCTCTGAGGTCTTCCAGAGTCACCCAACTTAAACAATTAAATCCCCCCACTGTAGTTCTGCTGATCTTTCACTTCCTCATGCTGTTTTATTTTTTTTCTCATTCCACTTATGACCTGTTAATATTCTGAGTTATTATTTGTTTGGTTTATCATCTGCCCTTCCCCACTACAATGTAAGCTTAACAGCATTTATAAGCTGTTATTGTTAAATTAGGCACTAGATAAATATTTTTAATTAATAAATGATTAATGTGCTACAAGAACACAGTATTTTTCCATAAAAGGCTGAGAAAGAGTACTCTAAAATGTTCCTGATCTCTCTACATTTTTGTTTTTTCTTCACACCAATTTTTTCCTTGCCTCAATTTTTCTTTCCCAGTGGGTGTCTGACAGGACATGCACCTGCAAGGCTTGGAAACCACTGATCTAAAACCCAGCATCAGATCCACTTCACGTCACCCATCTCATGAGGGATTCAGTCTCTTCTCAAGTGTCCTCAGAAGCAGAGAATTTATGTGCAGTTCTATTGTGAAAGACTTCATAAAATTAACATGAAATTAGGATTACTATAACTTCCAAGCAACAGTTCTGTTTTTCTTTTTGAGGAAAGCTTTGAAAGATTCTTTTTTTTTTTTTTTTTTTTTTTTTTTGAGAGGGAGTTTCGCTCTTGTTACCCAGGCTGGAGTGCAATGGCACGATCTCGGCTCACCGCAACCTCCGCCTCCTGGGTTCAGGCAATTCTCCTGCCTCAGCCTCCTGAGCAGCTGGGATTACAGGCACACGCCACCATGCCCAGCTGATTTTTTGTATTTTTAGTAGAGACGGGGTTTCACCATGTTGACCAGGATGGTCTTGATCTCTTGACCTCGTGATCCACCCGCCTCGGCCTCCCAAAGTGCTGGGATTACAGGCTTGAGCCACCGCGCCCGGCCCTTTGAAAGATTCTTTACCCTCTTCCACATGAAATCTCTTCAAGTGTTAGAACAAAAAAAAATATTTTCTTTTTGATTCCAAAGTCTTCAAAGTAGCCTCCACTCCTCATATTAATTGAGTGATTTAAAATTTTAGAGCATAAAATTTGATCTAGAGTAATTAGATCTCCCAGTAAGATACAACTATAGAATTAGAAGAGGTAGAAGCTGAACTAACATGCAACATGAACAAAACAAAGCCTGCAGAAGTAGGGCTGACTTGCCCAAGGTCATCCACAAATGGTCATGTTGCCATCAGTTTCAGGTAAGGTGAATTTCCCCACCCCCACCCACCATATTTCCTCTCACTTGATCACTTTAACCAAAGTTATTCTATTTTGTCAGTATAGCTAGTGGATTCTAATAAAGACTGCTGTTTTTCTAGAAATATCTAAACCATCCTCTGAGAAGGCCAAGGTAATCTATCCATGGAAGCAGCATTGCCCCTCCCTTATTTGAGGCATTGCTGAAATTCTTTCCGTAAGCAGAAAGCTCAACTGATTAGAATTCTTCCAAGATTCAAGATCCAAACTAAAGTTATAAATAAAAGTACAGTTTTATCCAAAGAAGAGGACAGATAACAAACTTCTGCGTTAAATAAATTTTTTTAGGTTCAGGTCTTAATATTAACACAGTTCAAAACTGTACATTTTCAGGAAAAAATTATAAGAGTTATTGAAATCTTGTCTTTAAAATACAAATCCAAAGCTAAATAAACACTAATGAAGAAAAGCCTGCAGAATCCAGGGACACAAAGCTTAGAGGTAAAGAAAATAATAAACAAAGAACATATTTAAATCAAAAAGTTACCAAGAGAATTTCATACCAATCCTTGGTATCAAATACCAAGTACTTGATAGTCAAATAGCTATCAAATCTCACCAATATCCTGTGCCTTTTCAGGATCTTAAATCTGAGCAAGAATCAAAGCTTTTCTTAAGTAGAAGAGATTCCCCACAGGGAAGCAATCAATAGAGGAAAGGCGGTGTGGAATATGGGGAGGGTGGAAGATGCCTGCCTAGGGGAGAACACCACGCATATTTGTTTGACAAAATTAACATTTATAGCACTTTATGCTGGTTACTGCTGACTAGGCAATTTAAATACATTATCATATTTACTCCTCACAACACTCCAATCAGCTAGGTCCTGCTATTTTTATTCTCACTTTACAGATGAAGAATTTAGGATTCATTCATTTGGCAACTTATCCAAAGATACCTGGCAAGGAAGTGGCCTAACGAATTCAAACTCAGACCCTGTCTGGCGTCAGTATTGGATTCTTAACCACTATGCTTTGGTGTCTCTTGGCAATTTACTAAACAGTTAAAACATCCATCTTCCCAATCATTTCTTAAGGAAACACAGAACCTCCAAGTTTCCCAGTCACCCTCGGGGACTAGAATCCCAGGCCTACTGCTCAATAGCTGTGTGAAATTGAGCAATGTCCTTAACCTCCCTGGGCACCATTTTCTTCATTTGTAAAATATCATAATAACATCTCACAGAGTTATTATAAAAATTAACTGAGTTAAAATACGGGGGAACGTAGCTTCCCAGTTAAGAACACTGGCTCTGGACTCTGACACTTGTTTGAATCCAACTCTCACTTTCTACTTTTTTTGTGATCTTAGGGGAGCTGCCTATTTTTCTCAGGCTCAGTCTCCTTGCACATACGTCAGAGACAGTAAGAGCACCTTCCTCACAGGTGGTTATAAGGTTTAAAAGAGGAAATCATTGCAAAGTATCTGGCACATAGAAAGTGCTCAATAAATTTGAACTATGACTTTTATATAGTAAAATCGCCCCATTGTAGCACTACTGATCTTTCACTTCCTCACATATAATAAAAGTCATAGTTCAAATTATATTTGACTTTTGTTATATAAAAGTCATAGTTTTTTTATTAAAAAACCTGGCAACTAGAAATATTAGTTGTTATTAATATGAGGAAATATAACATAGTTTACTAGGCAGGTGATAAAATAGAAATGTGTAACCAGAAAAAAATGACAGTACAAAATTAACATCATACCAAGGGCAATGATATTTATAGTAAGATGACTAAAACTGATTTACTTAAACGCAAAGACTCTCAAATTGAAATATAGAACCAGATTTAGAGATTTACTACATATGAAGATATATCTAAAGTCAAATAATACAGCAATAAGTAATTATATGTTGAAAATAAAATAATGTGTTATAAATAGTAGAGCATAGAAAAAAATACAAAATAAAGTCTATGTGAAACTAAATTGGTAGTAATATTACTAAAGGGAAAAACGTTAACTGAAAATAAAGCAGTCTATGGTGGGAAACAAAATAAAATTTTAAAAGCCATTGAGAATTCTAAAAACAATTTCAAGAGATGACATTAACAGTTACATACAAAATGTTCTAAGTCTCAGCTAATATATCCATTTCAACTATTCATGTAATATTTACCAAGTATATTAGCATGCAAAGAAAATAAAAAATACTATAAAGACTACATTTGATTTCATCACAGCTCTGATGCAGGGTAGGCCAGCCACAAAATTGGGGCGTAGCCTGGGAAGATTCTTGACTTCGCCCAGAAAAGAACTCAAGGGGGAATCCAATGGTGTTGGACAGCAACGTTTATCAAAAGGGCAGTGCATAGCAACAGCAGACATCCTGCTTCCTGTGGAGCCCGGTTACCCGACAGGCAGTGTGCTCAGAGTGGCAGCTCTGAGGCAGTTTTGCAGTCATGTTTATACCAACTTTTAACTATGTGTAAATTAAGGGAAAGATTATGCAGAAATTTCTAGAAAAGGGGTGGAAAATTCTAGGTTGTCAGGTCGTTGCCATGGAAAGGGGCATTAACTCCTGGGTGTTACTATGGCAATGGTAAACTGACATGGCACACTGGCAGGTACACCTTATGAAAAGGTGCTTCTGCCTAGTCACTGTTTTAGCTAGTCCTCAATTTAGTCCAGTGTCCAAGCCTCTCCTCTAGAGTCACATTACCCCTTCTACCTCATTTCTATAAATCTAAAAAATTATTTTATTCACTTAAAAGAGTTCACATCTCGTCACTTTAGTGGAATAAAAGCAAATTTTAAAATTAAGATAATGCATGTTCCTTAACACTGAGTGAAATTTCTGGAGCTGAGGTTGAGCATCTTTGATTTGATCTGTGCTATAATTGGCAGAGACAGAGGGTCTCAAGATCAAACTAATATATCAAGAAATAGATTAGCTGCAGTCGTCATGTTAGATATATAGTGCATGTGCCCTAGAGGGAAAAAATTTTCTTTAGGTAGATTGAGCTTTTTTCTCTTTCCACTTGTATGCAGTGAGTAGCAAAATTACATAGGAACAAATATATTCACATATTAATTTCTAAAATATTTTCCTATGCTTGATTTGCCTTCTCTAATTGCTGAAGTTCTTAGGGAACTGGTTTTAGACACACTTCTCATCTGTCACTCTTCTCTTTACTTAGAAAGTCTCTCTTTTAAAAATATTCTTAGTGTTCTGAAGTTTTTCTACACTGCATTCATGCTGAATTATTTACCTTGATTGAGATTTTTGTTTTTTCTTTAATTTGAGAATATACACCTTTGATCAATTTTGAAAATTCATAGGCATTGTCTCTTCAATTATTGTCACTTCTCTCTTCTTTCTATTCTATCTTTTTGGAATTCCTAATAGAGTGTATTAGTACTTCCTCTTTCTTCATAAGGAGATTATCTTTAAACTCTCTGTAATAATGGTCATCCATTTCTCTGTAATCTATGATATTTTCTTGGCTCTATCTTCCAGTTTCCTAAGTTTCTGCCTAGTAATAACCTACCATTTGATTTCCACTGTATTTGTAATTTAACTGATTATAATTATTTCATGAATTCCATTTTTTTCATGGTCTGTTCTTCTGATACGTATTAATGTCTTTCAATATTTTTATAATTTTCCGTATTACCATTATAGTCTGCTTCAGATTATTTATTGGTTCAAATGATTACAGTGATAATTCTCCTATTTACTGGGTCTGTAATCTTTCATTCATGGCAAATGAATCTTTACATGTTAATTTTTTTAATTATGTACTTCTTTCTTTCAGTGGGGCTTGTTTTTGTTTTCTGTTTGTGCTGGTGTTTTCCATACCTAGCTGATAGTGAGAATGACCATTCAGAGAAACCCTGTATTACTTCCGTGCTTCCCAAGGGTCAACTTTTATATTACTCTCTCAGCTGGAAGGTTCCGACCTTCTCAGGTACTGCAAATTTGTACTCCATGCCAAAATGACATAGGTTCATTTGATTGCTTAGAGACTTTTTCCCTAGACACTAGACAACCATGAGCTTCCATGTCAAATATTGGGTCCATCGGTAGGTATTTAATGCCCACTTTTCACTGAAGCTTTGAATTACTATGGTCCAGACTTTATTGAGGGAGTTTTTCATAAAGAGCTCTGAATATTTGCCTTGTACAGTCCATATACAGGTATTAAAATCCAAGCCCCATGGCTATTTCCAGGTGTAGTAACACTCCACCTTCATTACCAGGACTACAGAAGCACCCATTCCATGCTTATTAAGTTTCATTCCTTTAAAAATATTATATATGTATATATATATATATATATTACATTTTATATGTATGTATCCTAATGCCTAGGGATTTTCTTTCTTTCCTATGTTCTCGGCATTAATTTTTTAGTATTGTTATATTTTACCAATTATTTCAAAGACAGTGAAGGACTTTCTTTGTTTATTTGGTATACCATTCTGATGCAACTGAAGCTTCCTGAATAAATTCTTCCATTTTCATGAATTTTAAATTTTACCTATATTCCAACAACTTCCAGATTATATTTCTAAGCCAGGGTTTCTCAATTGGTGGTGGTTTTTAACCCACCTTTAATCACTTTTTGTGTTGTCATTCATTATGCTTTAGAAAAGTTAGCAATCATATTTTCTGAATGATATTGAACCTTCTTCCGGGCCCAGAATTTTTTGCATGTTATTTCTTCTGTCTGTAATGCTCTTCCTCCTCTTCAAGCTTCAGATCTCAGTTTAAATATACCTGCCTGTGGGAAGCTTTGTTGACCTCTCAACCTGTGACACATCTAATATGGTTTGAATCTGTGTCACCACCCAAATCTCATGTTTAAATGGAATCCCCAAGGTTGGACGCGGGGCCTGGTGGGAGGTGATTGGATCATAGGGACAGATTCCCCCCCACCCCGGTATTGTCCTCCCAATAGTGAGTGAGTTCTCATGAGATCTGGCTGTTTAAAAGTGTGTGGCACCTCCCTTCCCCGTCTTGCTCCTGCTCCCATCATGTAAGATGTGCCTGCTTCCCCTTTTCCTTCCACCATGACTGTAAGTTTCCTGATGCTTCCCCAGCCATGCTCCCCGTACAGCCTGTGGAACCATGAGCCAATTAAACCTCTTTTCCTTTTAAATTACCCCATCTCAACTTATGCAATATCCTTTCTGCTACCTTTTATAATATTTACTGAAAATTTCAATTTGACTATACAACTTCCTTCCTAAATGTAAGCTTCAAAAAGTCAAGAACCTTATCTGTTTCGTTCACTACTTCTTATTGGGCCTGGAGTATGTCAGGCATTCGGTAACAAATAACAACTTTTGTTGAAGCGATTCGTTAACACCTACCAGAAGTTTTGACAGGAGTGATCATTAGGCTAACACCAGCTGAAGAGGTTCTCTTAGTCTTGAATTCATAAGGACTACAAGGTTAGATGCATATGACTGAACAAACACTATGGAATAACCTATATATATAATCTAAAAATAGTTAATGCTTTGGATAATATAGAGAACTATGCCTATAATATCACTACATATGTTAAAAGTGCATAGATGTAAATTATATACATATGCATGCATATACCCATGCTTATATATATTTGATGCATTTACGTATATTAAATATATAATATACGCATAACAATATATTTTATATAATGCATTAAATCTACAGCTATTATATCATGTAAATATATATACACTATAATTTGGTTCTAACATTCAAAAGCAATATTGGAATTACTGAAACTTTATATAGCTGTGACATTGGAGATATCTTTCTTCCAGGGGCTTATCACATATATTGTCCTGGTTCTGAGTGAATAGCTGGTTTTCCTGTGTTTCAGAAGGTTCTATATCCAATATCAAACTTCTTCAGAATAATCACTTTATGTCTTAGTATCTTTCTTTTCTGTTGTCCAACATTCAAGTTCTTTGCTCATCATCAGTATTTTTATAACTTAATATTTTGCTGCTTTTAACTGGAAGCTAGGTTCTTCAAGTCTTTGGATTGAGATAGGGAAATACATTGATAAAAACAAATCCACTATGGTAGCAGTGCATGTCTTGATAAACAGAATTTATGGAGGTTTGTTTTTCAGCAATAACATATTGTAAAATGGCTTTTGTCCTAACCACTTCTTGGGAAGAGCTTCTCCCTCTCACATCTATCTTATGTCAGTGGAATAGATTTAACAAATTATCTTGGCTTTATAAGAAAGAACACAGTATTCTGAAAAAGCACCTCACTCCCTCAAAGAAAACTAGACTGAAGTCATGAATTTCACATTACTTTGTGTGTCAAATTCTCAGATATCCTCTTGGCTGTGAGGTTCGATGTTGCTCCCACGTTCCTGATGAGATGGCAGGCAGCATGGAGAATCCCAGGATTCTTAGAAAAAATTGTGCTTGCCTACAAAGAAAGACGTTTATATTTTTAAATCTCAATGCTTCCCAATCCTCAGTATAAGAGTTCAAAAACCTTATATAAGCCAACCAAATAGACACTGGGTTGTTGAATATCTATTGGAGAGTTAGTGCTATTTTTAAGGGTGTTGTCATTCCTGCAATTGGTAATAAGAGTGCAAAAAATAATATTCCAATCAAAGCAATGGTATTAAATTTTTATAAAGTATAACTTTTGGTCATGAAAATAAGCTTTATTTTAATATGACTGAATGAAAGTAAGAATTGTTTTCAGTACAGAGCTGATTTTATGTGAGTTTAAATCTGTTCTTTGTTTTTTCCAATCTCTTGCTTTAAAACACACCAACTAATCAGTTGACCAAGCCCTACTGGCCATTATATCTACTTGCAAACTAGCAAATTCGGTTTTCGACATAACAACACAAAGTAAAATGAAGTGGAATGCTGTGATTTTAAGGGGGCTTTGCCCTCCTTTGTTCTGTGAACTTTGCCAGCTTTCACATCATAGCAGTCTCACAGCCCTTTGTTCAAACTCACAACATTGAATGTAAAGAATGGCTTTACATTGTCATCTTCTTACCGGAGGAATCCAAAAGCATCAATAAAAATGCTCATCAAGGCTCGGAACAAAAAGAGGTATTTATTTTACATGCGCCCTAGTTCTGTGTAACTCAGCATCACGACAAATGGATTGCAATTGAGAATTAAAGTTCTCGTCACTTCCTGTAAATCATGAAGCCCAAACGCATGTCCCAACGTGATAACCCTTTTAAATATTAGGTACTGATACTTAGGAACATTGATGATTAGCACCATCTCATATACTTGAGTACAGCGAGACCTGAGAGAGATACTGCAGACAGGCTGTTTGCTCCCTCCGATGTCTGTTAATCAATGTTTCCACTTACACACCTGGCTATGGTTTCTGTAATTTATCTCACTGTGGATAAGAAATACAAATTATTTCAGGGAAGCCAGTTTGACAGAGTGGAGAGAGCACTGGATGAACTTGGGAAGACGGTGTGGCTTAGCTGTCATAAGCATAAATGGGGAAGTCAAGCAGATTTGGATCTGAATCCAAGGCAGTTTGATTGCTTCCTGGCAGTTTGATCTTGAGTAAATTATTAGCTCCTTCATCTTTCTATTTTCTCATTTTCCTGATAGAGTTGTTGTGAAGAATAAAGTAGATATTATGTTTGAAGAATCGAGCCATGCCTCTCCAGTGGTAAGAACATGACACAGGTAGCTGCTACTAAGGTGATACATGTTTTTCTATCATCTGATACATGTTTTCCTACCCACAACTCTTTAAAGCTCAAATGCAATCATTTTCCCAAGGTAAATGGAAAATTTATACCACATGAGCTCAGATAAACTGACCAAGTTTCCAATTGTGTCATTTTCTCTATTATTTGCCCCTTGTTCTTTTAGTTGATTTAATGGCATCCAATTACATAAGAAACATTTAAAGAGTTGAAAAATAAGACAGGCAAGAGGTTTGTGGAGGTAGTTAGCAAGGGCGAGGCTATCATCTGCCTAGATAGTAGGAACAAAGCTATGATGTCTTTGAGAGTAACAATGCGGTGGAGTGAAGTGGAGAGGGCGCTAAGGGAAGTGAGTGGGGAGCATGAGAATGGCCAGAATACCAAAGGGCGCATCTCTGCATCCCAGCCAAGACCGGGAGAACTCAGCATCAGCGAGAAAAGGAAAGATGCACCAGAGATTTTACACAGATGACATGGCTGGACATTGCAGAAAAGCTACCTCAATAGCTAGTCAGAAAGTGCCTTGAAAAGGCTCAGAAAAAAATAAATGGAAGCACCAATTTTGTAATACTCTCAGAAAAAAAGTACAACGAGAATAAAAGAGGATTGCCAGTAATGGAGAAAGATATTGAGGATGTTGAAGGCACTTGAAGGGTATTATTTTGCAACAAAGGAAAGCCAGCTCACAGAGGATGGTTTCTCTCTGTTTCCCATTTCTCTTTCTCTTCAAAAAATGTATCCATTTTATTCAAGGCAGAACAATTTGCCAAATGTGCTATTTAAATATTGGTTTTAGAACATTTCCTTGATTTGAAAGTACACTACCAAGATTGGCAAAATTCCAAGCTATTTATTTCTGTAGTCTTTCTCATGATTTATAGGGTGCTTTTTTTTCTACCAAAGATAAAGTGGAAGAAGACCAGAATGTAAAATTGTACAGAATACACATTGCTGACCAAAAAAAAAAAAAAACCACTGGCTAGAGTTATTGCCAAGGGTATTTTATATTATTCCAAAGATTCTGATTATCTTTTCAAAGATGTCTGAAACTAACATCTCTTTTTTTCATAGGAATGTTTGAAGAACAGAAGCAGAAGACTAACAATTCTATATAAAATAATTTTCTCTTATGTATAAATAATTTCTGGCTAATATTCCTGATTCTGTTATACACACAGACGTTAACTGTTACAGTTTAATGATTAAAGTCTTGAAGAAAAGAAGCTGCTAGCAATGAAGGCATTCAATTCTTGTTCTCTGAGCTATCCCAGGACCTAAGGCAATGCCTGGCACATAGTTGGTACTCAACAAACATTTGTTACATGAAGGAATAAATAAAGCCCTAGAGAAATCAAATTAGCAAGTGAATTCTTTAATCATCATCGGCTGAGCACTACTTGTGCAAAAAAATTCCCAAAGTATAAATTGAATCTCACGGTTTGGGGTACCTCAGCCTGAGTTGAGAATCTTATCGTGGTCATCATAGTAACTTGGTGTATAGGCAACTGTGAAAAGAAATCAGGTTGTTCATTAGGAATAGAGAAACAGAAAACAATCTAACCCATTATATGGATTTGCGAGTGTGTGTGTGTGTGTGTGTGTGTGTCTAAATTTTTCTCAATGATGTATCCTCAGGTGATCTTCTCTCTGGTTTACATAAAGCCTTTTTAAAGAAGACTACTGGTGTGGCTAAAGTGCCTGTTTTGCATAGTGTTTCTAGAACATTTTTTAAAGCTGTTTCCCTCAGCAATGATATTTTTCTTAGCATGGTTAGTAAATTACCTTTGAATCTTAAAATATGTAATGGTCCGTAATTATGTATAAAAACACTTCAAAATGCGACCCATCCTGCTTTCATTCCTTGATTATCTCATGCCTATGTAACTCCTAAAGCTTCCTGGATGACTTCCCATGTCTTCCTTCCTCCTTTCCACAACATACACACCAATCTACTCTAACAAAAATCTTCACCACATGGCTGCCTTTCTTAAGAACTTATAATAACCTCTCAATAAAACAAAATAGGCAAAAAAGCAAAACATTATTTGGTACAAATCACTGATATAAATAAAGAGGCTGAAACTATGAGAAAGAATGCTGCATTTAGCATAAAACTAGTAAAATGACTACTACCAAAAACAGAGTCTAGGAGAAATAGCAGCTATATATAGTAGCATTTATGCCAATTGGAGAAAAAAACAACAAAAACAGAAAACTGTGCATATTTCACAGGTAATAAACAACGTGTAGCTTTTTTCTTAATTGGGTTCTAAGAGGGCTAAGAAGGATCTTTTATTTGATCCTTCAAAGACTGGAGATGGAAGGAAGTGGGGGCATATTTGTGGGGTCTCATTCTGCAGCATGGAAAAGCACAGGAGGAGGGCTGACTTAGTGTCTCTAGAGATACTCTGTCTCATTGCTCCAAAAACAAAGCTCTAACCTAGTATCTAGAGATACACTGTCTTATTGTTCCGAGAACAAAGCTTAACCTAGTATCTAGAGATACTCTGTCTTACTATTCTAAGAGCAAGCCCTAACCTAACATCTAGAGATACTCTGTCTTATTATTCTGAGAACAAAACCCTAACCTAGATATACTGCCTAGCATGTAGGTAGGAAAGTTAGAAGATAAGAGCAGAACAGCAATTGCTGCTGAGCACAAAAAAATGCATACTCTATCCCACACAAAAGTATAGGGCAATGCCTGTGCTCTAGAGCAGTGCAGGTCAACAGACATTCTACAGTGATGGAAATCTTCTATATCTGTGCTGCTGATATGGTAATGCAGTATTCAATTTCAATTAATTTAAATTCCATTTTAATAGCTTCTGAAACTATTATCTACAACCTCCAAAAGCTTTCATTTCTCTGAAAACCTAGATCAAAACAAATATGAAAAATTCATAGTGAATAAAGCATTGAAAGATGAAAACTGAGCTGGAAAAGCAGAAAAAAATACTTGAAGATAATAAAGTAATTGGAGGGATTAAAACTAATTAGAAGCAGTAAGAAGTAGATAAATATTGCTGAAATCAATAAGGTACATAAAAAAACACTTGAGAAAACACTATATATCATAAAGAAAAAAGTAAAGGAAGCAAAAAAGGAAAATACAATTGATTTGGAAGCAGATTGCGTATACACATCATAAATTTTTCTTAACCTGAAAATAAAACAAACAAATACAACCGAAAATGTGTTCAAATATATACTGTAAAATCTTCCTAAAATGAAGTAAAACATAAATATGTTCATAGCGTATTTCGGGAAAACACAATACAGAATGAACAACTTTAAGACATGTCCTGAGAATTTATTCCTCAAACAATATGTGAAGGAAAAATAAAGCTGAAAAAAAAGAGAGAAAAAAGTCAAGAGTAAAGAAAGAATTAAATGAGCATTAAAATTGGAAAGCAAATCACCTAAAAGTTAGAGGGGAAAAAACAGAGTGGCCTCGGAAATCTTATCGCAATGTGCAATGTCAGATGACAGTGCTAGAAGATTTCTACAGATTTTCAAGGGAAAAAAATATGAACTCCAGATTTCATATCAGCCAGATTGTTGTTTACATACAGAAACATAACAGAATGAGATTCACAAATGAACAAAGCTCAGTGAAGATGGAATTTATGAGTATGTAAGTAAAAATTGCTCAATAATTAAGCCAGTCAAAAATGAAATGAATGGTGAAAAATAAAAAAAAAATCAGGAAGGAAGAAGCTGTAATTGATGGTGGACATGAAATCCATTCAAATCTAGAACTCATGCACCTGTGACAGAGTAGGAAACAGAAGGTAAATATTTAGGATAGTAACAATGTAAGAATGATGGTAAATATTTTAGAAGTTAATTTGTGAATGGAAAAAGTGGAGGAAAATTTTAAGAGCACAAACTTTTTCATCTGTCATAGGAAAAAATAATGATATATTTTCTAAAATTGATAAATAGAATAGAAATAAATTATAGATTTTTGGTTTGTTGTAAGTATCAGAAGAATAATCAATTTAGACTAAGCATCAGCTAAAAGATGAATTATAAAAGGATACTCATTCGTTTCACAGCAACCAAGAACTACGAGGGAACTCCAGAGCAATTAACAAAGAAATCAAAAGCCACAAGGTTCCTTTCACATCAGACCGTCCTTGGGTATCTGTTTCCGTATTTCTTCTCTCTCTCTCTACTTACGATCGAGTTTCTCCGGCTCACATAGAGGAATGCATGGCTAAAATCACTGGAAGATACATTATTACTTTAGTCTTTAGTCCTGGTTTCTTTTCCTCATTTTCAGTTCTAAAATTCTAAGAAAGTTATAGGTTATAATGTTAAGTGAAATAAGCCAGGCACAGAAAGATCACATGTTCTCACTTAAATGCAGGACTCAAAAGTTATTTCATGGATGTAGAGAGTAGAATGATGATTACCAGAGACTGGGAAGTGTGGGGGTGGGGGCGGTGGGAGGGATGACAAGAGGTTGGCTAATGAGTACAAACATACAGTTAGATAGAAGGTGTAAGTTCTAATGCTTGATAGCAGAGTAAGGTGACTGTAGTTATCAATATATTTTTAATTTATTATGCATTTTATTATAGCCAGAGAGAAGATTTAAAATATTTCTGACACAAAGAATTGATAAATATTTGCAGTCAAACATATCTTAATAACTCTAATTTGATCATTACACATTGTGTGCATGTATCAAAATATCATACATACCTCATAAATATGCACAAGTATTATGTATCAATTTTTAAAAGAGAAATTTCCACCATTATAAAAAAACAAAATTCTGAGGGAAGTATTCAGATTGGCCCACTTACATCAGGCATTCAATTTTGAACCAATGAATTATGACATGAAACTCAGCTGAAAAAGAAGATTGTGATTTGCCCAGCTTAAGTCACATGTATGTCACTGGACCTATTCACTATGGCCTGGAATTCAGGACAGAGGGGAAATGAGGGTGGATTGTGGTAGAAGGTTCCCAAAAGTAAAAGGTTATTGGAAAAACAATAATACTTAAAGTGTACCATCTCAGATATAATGAGAGGCACTATGTGTAGCTTTCACCATACACTGCAGTTAACATTATTCACCAGATATTTCTAGTGTCTCTCCTTTTCCGGCTACTTTTGTCCAGCAAGTTGTGTGTGGAAGCAAAGGCTCTTCATATCTTTGTCTTACTCAGGCACACAGATGGAAGCACTCATGCTATTCCACGGCCCGAGTCTCTGGTTAAAGGGAGGCTTGACAAAGCCACATGATGGTCAGGAGGAAGAAATATCTTGGGCTCTGAAATAAAACGTTTAGGTGAAGAATAAATGTTTAAGCTCATGGATATCTTAATAACCCTGATTTGTTCATTACAAATACATTACATTGTATGTATGTATTGAAATATCCCATGTACATCTTCAATATGGAAAGGTATTGTGTATCAATAAAAAGAAAAAAGGCCACCATTTTAATAAAATAGAATAAAATTTTACAAAGTGTAAAACTCTCCAACCAATCTGTGATGCACATGTGCTATGAGAAATCTACCTTTGTGCTTTAAGCCACTGAGATTTAATGGCATTTTGTTGACATAGCCTTACTTAGCCTACCCTGACTGACACTGTGATCCACACTGCTCCTTGGCTGCTGACTGTATCATGGCTAAACAATTCCACCCTAGTGCATTTTGCTATTCCTCCTCCTCTCCTGCTGGTAGGGAAACACCTACTTTCCACTTCTTTGATCCTCTTTCAGGGGAGGCTCCCACAAGGGCCCTAAGGGGAATCAGCTTCTTTACAGGGCAGGTGACCTATTTATTATATTATTATAATTTTAAGTGCCAGGGTACATGTGCAGAACGTGCAGGTTTGTTACATAGATATACACGTACCATGGTTGTTTCCTGCACCCCATCAACCCATCATCTACATTAGGTATTTCTCCTAGTGCTATCCATCTCCTAGCCCCCCAGCCTCCAACAGGCCCCAGTGTGTGATGTTTCCCTCCCTGTGTCCATGTGTTCTCATTGTTCATCTCCCACTTATGAGTGAGAACTGGCAGTGTTTGGTCTTCTGTTCTTGTGTCAGTTTGCTGAGAATGATGGTTTCCAGCTTCATCCATGTCCCTGCAAAGGAAATGAATGCATCCTTTTTTATGGCTGCATAGTATTCCATTGTGTATATATGCCACTTTTTCCTTATCCAGTCTATCTTTGATGGGTATTTGGGTTGGTTCCACGTCTTTGCTATTATGAACAGTGCCACAGTAAACATACATGTGCATGTGTCTTTACAGTAGAATGATTTATAAACCTTTGGGTCTATTGGTGATTCCTCAAGAATCTGGAACTAGAAATATCATAAGACCCAGCAATCCCAGGTTATCTTCTTAAAGAATACAGATACTGGGTCCTGGGACAGAGGATGGAAAGCACAGATTTGCAAGCACTCATATCTGCAACAACAACCCATTTTGAAATTTTTGCCCTGAAACTTGTCATATGCTCCCAGATTTATTCTTCACCTCTAGATTTCAGAGCTCAAGATGCTGCTTCCTCTAGACTCTCATGTGGCTTTGCTCAAGGATCTCTTGTTCCAAACCATCAGACCTCCTACGGCTATTACCGATGTCATACAATGTGGCAATAAATTACAGTACAAGAAATTTTGCAGAGAAAATCTTCATAAATGAAACGTGAGAGAACAAAAAATGGTAAAAGTTTTACCCTTTATAAAGGGCTATCAATGGGCTAAAGCAGTGGTTCTCGACTGGGAAACGATTGTGCCTCCTAGGGACACTTTGTAATGCCTAGAGAATTTTTTGCTGTCGCATCTGTAGGGCCTGCTGCTACTGGCATCTAGAGAGTAGAGGCCAAGGATGCTGCTGAACATCTTGAAATGCACAAGACAGCTACCTGTGACGAAGAATTATCTGGCTCAAAAGGTCCTTAGGCCTGGGATTCAGAAAACCCAGGCTAAAGTCAGGGTTTGATTAGAAATTTGTCTTTAATTAGGAATTTGCTTCTCTAGATGCTGCCACATCCCTCCTCTCTAAACATAAGATATTCTTTCTATCTGAGACAACACTTTTGATATTGCAAGCAACAAAGGAATACTAATTATTATACTAATACACAGTAAGAGCAGCCAACAGCACTGCCACAATAGCCACCAACACTCTTGAGAAAGTCCTATCTTTTAACTGTCATTTGTTACCTGATTAAAAGAGAAAATTGACTTCCTCCTAGGAGGATCTACTAGTGATTTGCTCATTCTCTTTCAAAAGAACTGGATCTTGCAAGCTTAACCATAATGTATTCTCAGAAAGTTAGAGAGAATATCTGCATCATAGCTGTTTCTTTTTAATGTTGACCTCAATTTTTAATACTCCTGAGAGCCTGAAGAGTGTACATAATGCCATATCTTGTTCTTCTAAACAGAAGCAGAGCCAGTAACATAGGGTACTTTCTAAAACAAATAATGTCTGGTGTCCTGAAGCTAAAGAAACTATTGGCACATCTCACAGAATCACAGCTGTTTCAGTCTTATTTAGTGATTCGTCCCACTCCCTGCAGTCCAGTCTGCCTTTTGAAATATAGCACAGTTAGCTATTCTGCAGCATGTGATTAAAGTCACTGACAAGGGAAGTTTTCCTTATGTGTTAGCTCTTTGTCTGAAAAGCTTTGGTAATCTTGACAAGTACTCTTACAAAATACAGATTATTTTCTTGAAAAGAAGCTGCATAGAGATTTCTTCATGTACACATGATTGTGCATATTTTTATCAACAAACTAAATATACTTTAGAGTCATGAACATAAAATGGTACCTTTCTAAGATAAAAAAAAAAAAGTTGAACAGATTTAACCACATGCAATGCCATTTTAAGAAAGGATTTCTGTGACTTCATTTGCTTACCATGTGCATTTTTAGGTTGCAAAACAGTCTGCAGCAATGCTTCTGAGTCAGACCTTTCTTACAGCAGAGGCCTGTCCCAGAGGACTAAAGAGCTTAAACATTGGTGAAGATGCCATATTTTGACATAAGACAGCTGTGTGTAAATTGGAAGTAGGGCAAAAGGTGACATGAGAACACACAGTCCAAACTCCTCTAACAGGCCAAAGGAACAGTAAGAAATAGTTACAGTTCTTTGCATAAATGTCAAGAAAATAATTCCTTTGGGAAAAATTCATTCGTTTAGGAAATTGTTTAATAAGAAACAAGAGCATTATGGTAATGCCCAGAAAACCTTTGGCAGTAAATCATTTAATAGTATATACATTGACTATATTTCACCCATACTCCAAAACACAATTGTTTATCATTATGCTTTGAGTTCTGAGATGCATGTGCAGAACATTCAGGTTTGTTATAGGTATGCATGTGTCATGGTGGTTTGCTGCACCCATCAATCCGTCATCTATATTATTTATTTCTCCTAATGCTATCCCTCCCCTAACCACCCACCCCATGACAGGCCCGGTATGTGATATTCCCCTCCCTGTGTCCATGCGTTCTCATTGTTCAACTCCCACTTATGAGTGAGAACAAGCAGTGTTTGGTTTTCTGTTCTTGTGTAAAACACAATTTTAAAAGTGACTGAGATCTTTTGTATTTTACAGCAAATAAATCAGGTAACTGATAATTTTTAATAAATTAAAGTTGAAGTGAAACTAAACTCACAGGTTGTCATTCTATGGTTGATTAAGTAAGCGATAGTGAATTTGGAATTGATGGTATGGCCTGAAAAATGTTTTAGAATTGCTAAAATAAATGGTCTCTCAACTTCCATTGCTAAATAAAATATCTCATTAAATATTCTTTACCAAAACCTAAGTTTTCATCTTTGTATAAAAACAAAACTTGTAAAATACATTAGGTGAAGATTTTTTGACTCCAAATAATATAATTTCCCATCTTCTAAAGTACTCTGGAAAGCAAGCTTTCTTAACCTGGGAGATGACAGACTTAGGAGAGAAGAGCTCCATAAGCGGGTATCTGTAGATCTGAGAGCCCCACGAAACTATGTACAGCACTATACAGAGAGGTAAACGTTTAATCAGCTTCTCAATGAGATCCAGATCTCATAAAAGGCTAAATAGCACTGGTACAACACAGAACATAAATTAATGCATTTTTAATTAATCAGTATATTCATTAGGTTGCAAAACTGTATTCATCTCTTATTGTACCACAACACTGGAACATGGTGATGTCTGCAGAATGTAATGAGATGATTAGATCTATTCCTTTAGCCCCAACATGACTCCGAACTATTGTTTCAAGCAGTAGTCATCAACAATAAACTAGAGATAGGCAAATTCTTACTGTGAGCACCAATATCCCTCTCTAGCCTAAAAAGAGTTCATTTCTGGACACTTCTCAAAAGAATTGTTTTCTTACATTTTTGCTACCAAAAATATAACTTAAAGCATATTAACAGGTCTTGATTGATGGTTAGCACGTTAAAAATTTACTTATTAATTTGTGTATCTTCATTGTTTAACAGAACAAAACACAATAAATTATCAATCAACTGTGCAATGTAATCAACAAAAGTTTCATAATATGAGTAGTTTTCTTGTTTATTCTGCTCTAAATGTTTGTAAAACAGTGTCCTAAAATTATTACCACATATGAATGTGCCTATGTAAGACCTTCGGGGTTTATAAAGTTGGGATTTCTTATTTTATGTTGGTAGATAATAAATCTCCAAGAAAGTCTTGACTTTCTGTCATTGCAACACACAAGATTTTAGGTCAACAGTTTGTATAGATTGAGGCAAGTCACTTTTCCTCTCTGAGCCTTAGTTTCCCCACCAGGAGAATGAGGTTGTTGGAAAAGATGCTGACTTCATGGTCCCATTCTATTATAAAATTGTGTAAGTCAGCCAAGTGTGGTGGCTCACGCCTGTAATCCCCGCAGTTTGGGAGGCCCAGACAGGCGGGTCACCTAATGTCAGGAGTTAAAGACCAGCCTGGCCAACATAGTGAAACCCCATCTCTGCTAAAAATACAAAAACTATCCAGGTGTGGTGGCAAGCAACTGTAATCTGGGCTACTCAAAAGACTGAGAAAGGAGAATCCCTTGAACCCAGAAGGCAGAGGTTGCAGTGAGCTGAGATCATGCCACTGCACACCTGGGCAACAGAGCAAGACTCCGTCCTGAAAAAAATTGTAAAAATGTGTAAGTCTATATTTTGAAACTTTGTTAAACTAAAATTTTCAAAAATTTAAAATCATAGCTCTCAAGCAAATAAAATTATATGACTCTGTGGTCAAAAGATTGTTAAAGCAAAATTTTCAAAAGATGAAAAACCGATTCCAAGGAAAATGTAAAATGAATAGATTATAAAGACTTTATTCAAATAATCGATTAATGATGGAACCAGTAAGACAGTAAAAACCATTTACAAGAGTATTTCAAAAGCCAAATATTTATAGGCAATATTAGGATAAGACTGTTGAACTACATTGAAAATGGCTAATGCCCAACAGTTAATAAATTGTAATCATTAACGTTATCTCTTGCACCAGAAGGAAATCATTTGCATCTCTATGGAGCAAAAGTCTACAAGTTAACCTCTGCCCTCCTGCATTGTTAAGTAGACCATTTAATAGAAAATTAAGCCCAGCATTGCACTGAATGAACACCCAAAAACTCTCTCCTGGCTATTTCCAAGTTTCATATAATTTTTCTGACAAACCAATTCTTTCTTTTTATTTTTTTTCTTTTTCAATCTTTATTTTAGATACAGGGGTACATGTGCAGGGTTGTTCCTGGGTATACTGCATGATGCTGAGGTTTGGGATGTGAATGATCCCATCACCTAGGTACTGAGCATAGTACCCAAGAGTTAGTTTTTCAGTCCTTGCCCCCTCTAGTCATTCCAAGTGTCAATTGTTGTCATCTTTATCTGACAAGTCAATTCTAGTTATCTCTCATGAATGAAAGTTCTTGATTATTGTTTATGATACTTAATTTTTAGAAAAGGTTTTTAACATCTTTATTTGATCCATGTTCAATTTCCAAATAATTTTCAGATGAATGCTGTAAATGTGTCTTACCTTGTTCTATGCTGATCTAAACATAAGAATTTCATAAGACAGTGTGTAAATAAATCTACATCTAGGTATTAAATTCATTATATATAAGGTAAAGTATGTTTAATGGCACAGTAGAATAAACAGGCTATGATTACAAGTCCTAAGATTATAAATATAATAATGATATCAAATATATGCACACACAAACACAATCCAACAGAATTCTTGACTCTATTTCTTTTTTCATGGATAAAGGTAGCAAACATTCCTCTATGCCTAACTTTTAAAAACACATCTACAAAAGCAAATGAACTCATCTGCAAAATAAAAAGCACATATCTTTAATTTCTAATGTTTTATTATAGATTTTTAACATACATATTTATTTTCATTTCATTAGCTTAAAGAAAGTAAGTTACACAAGAATAAGCTTTTGCGTGTCTCCTAAAGTAAATTATTATAGTTTAAATTTGTTATGAAGCTATAAATAAAACACATATTGTGCTTATGTGAATGAAACCACAGCATAATCTGAGTGCATTTGCAATACAGAGTATTCTCATTGTTTCAATAAGACAAAAGAAAAACATTACCTATCAGAATTAAAAGCCTGACCTTCAGCTATTCATTAGTCAAAAATAATTAATCATTAAATACTCACTGATTACAAAACAAAATTGTTAAAAAGCAAAGGTGACTAAAATAAACGTGTTCTTGGGCTTTTCATTTTTTGGAATCACTGGAGGCAAATAAACAAAGTTAAACCCTCATGTGGGAGGACCAGGCTGCCCAACAGCATTGTAGCTGAGACTTAACATTAAAGCCAGCTTCAAAAAAGCCTGTTAGTCCTACCATCAATATGATAAATTTAAATCAAGATGGTAAAAAAAAATTTTTAAGCAGCAAAAATGCAAATATGCCACCTTGGTAAGACAAGGTGTCAGGCAATTTGCCAAAAGAGTTATTTCAAGTCAGTGGCTCAGTCAAAGTAGAATTCCAGTCTCCAAACTTTTGTTAGGCTAATTTTCATTAAGTGGATGATTATGAGAGAGGAAAAGGATCTTAAAAATCCCAGTGAAGGTGAGTAAAAGTGGAGATTCAGAAGAGCCGAGGAGTGCTATAAATTTTCAGGAGCAGAGGGAGGCACTCAAGTCTATGGAGGGAAAATTGAAGAGGAAGACAGTCTAAAGCTCAGTTGTCCAACGAGTAAGCACAGGGTACTAAAAGTAGTACATGAATGTGAGCCTAGAAAAGCTGTAATTAGATGATCAAATGATCTCTCTCTCCTTGGTCCATCTTCTCTTAATCTTAACACATTATTTGACATTTTGCCTTACACTTGTATCAATTAGATCTATAGTTTTTTTCAGATCTTGCCTCTATTGTAATGTTCGTAGTTGTCTTTCACACAGATATTGAGTTAACAAGAACAAAGAAAATGTGGTGTGTTTTAGCAATAATAGACCGAACTGAGGAAAGATGGGATAGAATGTGCTATAAACATTCTCAAACTTTCAGGAAATGAAAAAGTCACAAATTGAACTTTTAAATATGGAGAGGATTGTGCAAGGGCAGGAGGATAATGGTAATCTATTCCGAATTTGAAACCTCTGTGTGAATAACTGCCATATGTGATGATTTTCAGTATTGGCAAAGGACATAAAGACGGAACACGTGAACCTACTTGTCCACGTCGTCTAATCTAATTTAAAAAGTGTTAGAAGGAGTTTGGAGAGGATAATTTGAGGCTTAATATTGTCCAAATTTACTGTTTTAGTTCTAGTCATGTGCTTTCATTGAGGAAAATTGATCAGAGGCAGGTTTTAACGTATTTTGTTCATATTACACATGTTGAAATAAGCCAGACAATATATTGAAACACACTCAATATCTGGACCAATTCTCAATATCTGGGCAGTAACCATTAAATCAAATTCAATATAATTACATAGAACGAATTTTAAGACATCCACTATTATTAATAAATATACATAAATTATACAACATGTTTTGTAAAAGTAACTGAATTTTTAAAGAGATGCCTATTTTTAAATGATACTCTCTAAGTACATTTTCAGATAGATAACTTCATACTTTAGCACTATTTAATTTCTCAGCCACTAGACATAAATTGGACTGAAACAGAGAGAGCAAAACTCTTTAATGTATAAACTGTCAGATGTAAATGATTTCCATACTGGTAACAAAATAAAATTTTTAAAAGGAATGGAAAATGCGATTCTTGTTATTTAAATGGCTGATTATTTATAGACACAATAGAAAATATACTGGTAATTTTGCAAATAAAACCAGCATTTCTATTTAAATATATGGTCAGTTCTGATGCTCTCACAGGGCATGGGCCTCAGTGTTCCAATGTAGAGTTTCCTAGGAGTAGGGTAGAGACTGCTCTATGTTAACAATCAGTAACAGAAGAACGTCAAGAATCGTATCCATTAGCATTTGTTCAGAACAGTCAAAATGGCATAAAATATAGTTTATTAATGGAGTCAGTACCTCTGGTTTACACTTTTCTATTAAACAACATGGCAAATGTTTTTAAAACTTAGCTAGAATAATAATTAAAACTATTCTGTTGTCAGATGTTCAGACTCACACATATCATGATGTTAGAGAAAACTATAAACAAACATTTCTCAAGTAGTATGTTTCTCAAGACCTTTTAAAGTCTGCATACAGCGCTCAGTCCCATTATAGCTATTTGGTTAAAGTCATTTATTTTATGTATTCATCTACACTGCCTCCTTGCTAAATGGGCTTGAGGTTGATGTGCTCGATTTAAAAACAAAACCAAAAATGCATAAATATATCTAACACCCTAGCCAGAAGATTCTTTTGTCATTCATTCATAGGTAATACTTTGGCCCCGTGCGCATTGATGTAGGTGATCAGAATTTTGGCTCTCTGTTCTATCACATCAATAAGCTTTTCAATTCCTTGTCTACCTCCTTGACTTTCCCAATACACTTTATCAAGAAACAGAGACTGAAGGAGTTTCTGCCGTAAGTGCTGGCTCTTCAAAACAGAAACTGCAGAAGCGGGAAATCTGAAAAGATAAAATGATATTTCAATCTTAGTAATTGCTTGGGAATAGTACTCCTTACCCAATTGTTCTGCCTTTCATTAATCTGTCATAAATCACATTATCAAGTGGTATCTTTGAGAACCAAAACATTTTTGTCACTGCCAAGATGATACTTCTCTAAATAATAATAAACTAGAAGAAAGTGTTTCAAGTGAACTGAATATTCTGTTGAATATTCTATGCCATTCAGAACATGACAGACATTCTTACCTAAGGTCATTCTATACTGTCAAACAGAGGCATAGAATTGGAAAGGATTCTATTAGACAGCAGAAATACTTTTCTTAGTCTTAGGTTCATTTCACGGTGGAAACCCCTTTAATCTGTCAAGCAGAATGGTATCCTCTGAAGTACCAAGGTGGGGTTTTATGCAAGAAAATATGAGAGAGTAATTGATAGTGACAATTTCAATAAAGTACTGCCTGAGTAGAAGTTACACAACTGAATTTAAATGTGAAATCATCAAATATATATACTAAAATGAGAGAAGAATCATTCAAAAACATCGAATTGAAGAAAGAATTGTCTTTAAGTCATATCCTGCTTCTGGAACTCTGAGGATTTAGGAGCATTTTATTTAACTGGAGTATTAAGTTGTTTTCAAATAAATTTAGCAAAACTCAAGTTTCAGAGAAAAGTTTTAGTTCCAGAATGAGTCTCTTTGGAAAACCTAAAACCAGTTTAGAGGGGTCTTTGCTGGATTACCTTAAAAGAGTGCATTGTGCTTGCTTTTCTTCATTTAGAAAGTAAAAAGCCAGGATTCAGGTATATACATAATCTGAAGGACTTAGCAAAATTTCTGGATCAAAAACATAAGTAATATTTTGCTAAATCCCCAATTTGACATTTCCCAGCTCTCATTAAAATGCTGACAAGGCACAGTAAAAATAGTTTTCATAGTAAATTTCTAATAAACTCAGTTATACCTCAAAAACTGTAGTGAGAACATATATACTTGTTTAAAGAGTACACCTTGCCAGAAATTTTAGGCCTTATAAGCACCTCTTCCAAATTCCAATGGAGCACAATGGAGATGGCACACAGGGTTCCTGAAAGCCAAGGGTCAGGTGCTCTAGCAGTTCTGATGCTGCAGAAAAAACAAAGACCACAGTGCTGGACATGCTTAAGGCGTGTGATTAAGTCTGGAATGAAAGAATGCTTATAAGAAGCTCTGAGTTCCCTGAAGACATTACAATATAGTTTCGGCCCTAAATTTTAGGGGCTCCAGTATTAAGTAGCATTTTTTGCTTTGTGAAGTATTCATAATCCATGAATTGTCAATTCTATAGCCCTTCAACTAATTTAGCTGTGGCAGAATGTATGAGATGAAATTGTTAAAACCACTGGATCTCTTTAGTGACTAATCCTTTTCATAAAGGAAAGCAAAAATATTACCTGTCTCTGTACTACATTGCTATAATAGTAGGAATATTCAATGCATAAATCTAGGATTAGAAAAGTCTTCATTTTTGCTTTTCAATGTATGAATTATATTTTCAAAAAAGATTTAACTTCAAACCCATTACTCCTCATAAATCTTCTTTGAAAGAAGAAATAAAGATATTCACATTTACATCAATGTATGAAACGGATGAACTGTATTCTTCAGGCACTCTTAATTCTAAGAGGGAATCTAGGGATTTAAGAAGACCCTGTAATATCAACTTAGTAAGTGATGTCTCAGGAAAGTAAATTTTCCCATACATAAAATTTCCTTAGCTTAAAAGAGAGAACTTGCCACGTATCCTGCCTTCAATCTACAAAGAGATATGAGAAACAAGTATTAACAGGGCAGGACCTGGCAAAAACTTATAAAATTGGGTCTGATAAAACTCTCACAAGAACAGCGTTGCTTTTACTACTAAAGTACATAAAAATCCACACCATGTAAGTCATACTGTTCAGGAAGAATGATTGAAATATGCTCCAGAATATTAACAACAGTAATAATAACAGAGCATGAACACCACAGTTATTACAGGAAAAAAAAAAAAAAAAAACTGGACTTGGATTTAGAAGACCTGGGTTCTACCTCAATTTTAGACTTGCTCATGACCTTTCCAGAAGTCACTTCGCTTCGCATAGCTGGTTAGCTATTTTACCAATGAACCCTTTAAGTCTCCACCCTACGGCAGTTTCTTAGTCAATATGATTTCTGACTAAGGTGGGAAGTATGGAGGAGGATGGCTCTGCCCACTATGAGGTGGAGCTTGAAATCCAGCCACAATTTCCATTGCTGGGGTTGAACAGCTCACGCTTTATAGCTGGGTTCTTGCCATTACTAAGTGTTTTAATTTCCTTTATTTCCAAGCAGGCGTCAGATCAAGTGTGCCATGGGCAGTCACTGTATTTTAACTTCTGCATTGCAGAACTCCTTCTTTCGTTCCCTCTCCACTCTGCATTCTTTCTGAGTCTTGCCAGATGTCCCCAGATCTTTGAGATCTTCCCTGAATTCTTGGTCAATCCTAACTAGCCTCCAGAAGCCCTCCCTTTCAGTTGTTAGATACTTTTCCCCTTAATCTATGTCTGCTAGAAGGATTTCAAAATGCTGAAAAATCCTCCTGCTGAATTGAACAGCCAGCTGTCCTTTGAGACTATGCCTTACTTACCAGATTGGCTGTCATTTTCTACTGCATCCATAAAAGTCACTTGAGTTTATTATGAATGTGGACATTCTGCCATGTCAATATTTGCGTGTCTATTAGTTCTTCCCATGTCCTATCTTATGCCTAATAGTGGAGCCTCTGCCACCTGCTTATCCCTTCTCTGCCAAATCCTACGCCAGAGGTCCCTGCATTCTTCTAATATAACCCACATGGATTTTCACAATGAATGTGAAATGTAGCATGAGCTATGTAGGTGGTATTGGTTGGAGACAGAGATGTCAGGGATGCACTCTGGTTCTGCTCTTCTTGAGTTTATTTCCCTTCTTGGGTCTCCATTTCCAGATTCCACATTCATAATTACTTTCAAGGGTTAAAACGATCAGATGTAAGATGTGAGTTTTCTCAGAACCTTGCTACTTATCTAATATAAAAGTCATGTTCTGCAGATGTGGCTATAAAACTTACTCTTTGATGCCTTCTAACAATTTGAAGTTTAAGTTATCTTCACTCCTGTCGAAGAAGCCCTTGTTGTCTATAAAAACCAAATGCCTTGGGTCATGCTTTCGCTGGATAATGTGTGCTAGAGCCGCAGAACCTTGGTCATCACATTTTGGCCTCAATCCATTCTGTACACAGGCATCTTCCTTGCGAGGTCTGAAGCCACAGCAATTTGTATCTAAGCGATTATAAATCTGTAAATGGAAAACACAAACAAAACCAAGATGCTGAGTGAAAACAAAACTTGGGAAAGTAACAAGATTTTCAACGACTAGTGCTTTCTGAATAGCTGACTTGCCAGAATCTAAGAGGGCCAGGCTCCTTTAATTAAAGACAACTGTCAGAATAAGTCCAAGGTTCATATCCTTCTGACTCAGTCATGGTTATAAGCATTCCCAGCTTCTGCTAATAGATCCAAAGTCAGATGATCCAAGTTAGGCATCTCCACCCTAAATATTCAGAGTTCCCACTGACATCACATACAGACACACGGCCAGCAGAATCTCTGACTCCAAGCGGAAGACAAGAAACACTGTTGCACTTCTATGTATCTAGAAGGTTCTGTCTTGTTTTCTCCCTTGGCTAGTTTATGGAAAATTGGAGTTACTTCATTGCCACAAAAAGTTTATTGCTTCCCCTAGCCTATCTGGACTTCAGTATTACAGTAATCTAACTTGAAATTACATAGAAGAAATATATTGAAGAGATGTGCGACCCAATCATGAAAACTAAAAGCACTATGTAAATGGAGGCCACAGCTAGATTCTAAATAAGTGAGCAGAATGAACACAATGGGCCTATTGAGGTTTATTATGGGAGTTAGGGATACCACCCTATAGAATAGGGTAACCAGATTATTTAGAAAAAGAATTGTTTAATTCCATTTCTTTTGGGCAAGGAAAGAAATATTTATGAATCAGGTAAAATACAGCGTGGGCAAAGAAATTAGGTAAATTTAAGTCAAATCTCTGCTTTCACACTTCTTAGCTCTGCAACCTTGTGTAGATTTATTTTCATCACTGACTCTCAATTTAAATGCTCGGGTAACAGGAATGATACTCTTTACCTTGCACAGCTGATAGAAAGATTTATGAAAATATGTGTACATCCTGCAGCCCTGACCCAAGCATCTGTAAGACACCAAAAAATGAAAATCACCATGACTCTTATCGAGACAGACCAACATATTGTCTGAAGTTATTTACCTCAAAACGAGCTTCTAACATAAAGAGTAATTTGTCTACTTTAAATAAAGAAAAACTCAGCCTCTGAGGCATTAAGTAACCTGCGCTGGGTAGAATATTAGTAAATAAGTAGCAAAGTTAGGATTTAGACATAGATTTGTTTGTCTCCAAAATTCCACGATATCCCCCACCAGTATATTGTATTGAACGGTTTAAGGCTAACTAGTCAAAGTTTGTTTGTGTGCTCCTGAATCAAAAGATGACTACACAGACACTGCCACTTTAATTCTTTTGGCATTAAATTCCCATCTTGTTCTCCTCCTCTCGTGTTTCTGCAGATCCCATGGAGCTGTCTAGGAGATCAGCTGCTTAGAAAGGGATGCAAAAAAGCAGTGCCAAAATTTAGTCTACTTTGGAATAATCATTTATTCATTCATCCAACAAACGCTTATTGAACATCTTCTGTATCCTATCAGTGAACTAGGCACCAAGGTAAATGTTGCCCATGGTCAGCACCTCTCCACCATTACCACTTCCAATGGAAATTGAAGTGGTCATTTAGTTTTTTTTAGCTACCACAGCAAGCTTCAAGAACTGGACAAAAGACTTTATTCTTTGCTTTCTGTACGTAAACAGACCTTGTATCTAATAGCATGCTTGAGATCAAGGACTGTAAGAGAAGTTAGCATAAGCCAATTTTCTATAAAGTTTATGTAAATCTGGTCACATGGGTGGCAAGTGAGCGACCAAGCATTTGCACCAAAGGGCACACTGTTAGCCTAGAAACAGTCACAGAAAAGGAGTGTTCTGTCAAGATTGGCTCCAACCTGCTGATCCATGGGACCAAAAGTCTAATCTGTAGTTTATCCAAAAAGTCACAGAGGCTGACTCCAGGGAACAGTAAGTTACCTGATCTAATTCTGAACCACTGCTTGTTAATGTACATTTGTTTGACATGAGCATAAGAAGGTTTCCCAAAGTGAGCTAGAGCGCCCCAAGGAAATCACTATAGGTTAGAATAGCAAATGAAATGAAAAAAGCACAAATTAGAAACTTTTATAAAAATGTATTGAGCCCTTTCTTCTCAATTTCAGTCATTGTATGCAGTACCTTCACTGACTTTGAATATAAAAGAAATCAAATGATACAAAAGATACTGCACCTGATTGCCAATTATTTAAGGTGAGATAGAACATGAAAAATAACTTTTCTAAAAGCTGCTTCCCATCCAATCACCTCTTTTTTAAAATACAGATTAGCTAATGATTCTCAAATAATCTGTTCATTTTTATCATCATCAATGTTTTATCTAGTTATATTGACATTAAAAATGAAAAACCCTATCTCTTATTTAAATTTGACTATTAAATTTGACTACAATATCAAACTCTATTATATTGGACACATGTGTTTTGAATTTAACCCTTAAAGAAAACTCTACCAAACATTTCTTAAATCCTTCTTCAAATCCTGAGCTCTTCCATCATTGTGGATTTCATAGTAGTGGGGAAAGGACTAAGATACATAACTACATTTGTAGTGTTTCTATAACAAAGCCGTGAGTATCCTATATTTATGTTAATAATAAGCTCTTTAGAGATAAGGCCCCTTCAGTACTTCTGTAAACATTATATATTTTCTATTTTTAAACTACATGAAAGCATTAAAAGTTAAAGGTGGAAAAGATTGATTTAGGTCATCTTTTTATTGCCTTACCAACTTTAGACTGTTTGCTACAGTGTACTTTTGAAGTGCTTCATCTGATCTAATTTTGAATCACTCAACAGTCTGTGATGACTTCATCGCTTCCCTGACAGACTGTTGTGCCATTCAGATCTAACAGACATTATTATTGAAAACAGGTGTGTGTGTTCAGCCCAACTTGTTTTCTAGAAAATGTTGCCACTCATTTTTTTCAGATCTATATATGTACTTGATGGGCACACACACACACACACATACACACATATATATATACACATACATATATACACACACACACACATACATATACATACACATATGTGTGTGTGTGTGTATATATATATATATATATATATGCCCACCAAGTGTATATATGCATATACGCACACACACACGTGTGTGTGTGTATATACTTGGTGGACATATATATATGTGTGTGTGTATACATATATAGTGTGTGTGTGCTATATATATACACATATATACATATATGTATACATATATACATATATACACATATATACATATGTGTATACATATATACATATGTGTGTGTGTGTGTGTATATATATATATACTTGGTGGGCATATGTGTGTGTGTGTGTGTGTATATATATATATATATATACAGTGTGTGTGTGTGTGCATGCACAAACACTGTGTGTATACTTTAGATGGAAAATTAGCTTGTAATGTGTCAAATAATTTAGATTTTACTTTGTTTTCCTTATCCTCCAACTATAGTAAATTAAGTCTTTGTATTATCACCCTTGCCTAGCAAGGGCTTATGTACCTTTTAATTCATGTTCTCCAGCTTTTCTTGGAATTTTGTTTATACCTTCCTTTTGAATTCTCACTCAATATACCAAAAATAACTTGACCACAAAAACATAATCTACTCCCTTAAATTCAGTGCCATTTTGTTGGGCAGTTAATTTAGTTATATATTGAGCATATTTATGCTTACTTTTAGGACAGCTTATCTATTTTTAAAGCCTAATAAAGCATATCCTGCATAGCTATGAATCCATAATATGGTTTTAATAGACTTATTTAGTACACACATTAAAACAATCACTTAACTACTGCATGATTAAGCACTGTAGTGCACATCTACGTGTTTGTGTAGGTAATTATCCTACAAAGAAGGCTATTTGGGGATAAATTTTTGTCAACTAAGCAATGGTGAGTGTTAGTCCTCATTACTGCTGCTTGTTCAAATTCACATCTTCTCATTCTTTAAAACAGGAATATCTTTTGCAAAACTGATCTTCTGCATCTTAAAATTACTGCCAACCACCATTTTCCATAAAATGACTCTTTCCTTTCTTAGGAAAATACATCTTTTCAATGTTTACCTAACTAAAATTATACTCAGGAAAACCCAGGTGTTCCAACCAAATTTTTTGTTGGTGGTGGTGGGATATTTTTAGATATATTTCCTTCTTCTAAATTTGTTTTAATCCCGTTTTCCTTTGGTAGTGTTAGTTTTGCCTGCAGGAAAAAAAAGTATGAGTGATTCAGATTATGCTTACAGTACCTAAACAAGGGTGCCTCTGCCGCACTGTCCTGGTTCCCCAAAACCATTAGAAATCTGCAGAAACCCAAAGATGTTCCATCCCTATTCACACTATCCATGCCAGCTATGTCTTCAAAAACCGGTCTAACAAAAAATTGTGTCAATCTTTTCACATCTTCTTTTTCCTCAAAACAATATGACTAAATAACTGATTTCTGGCAATGTTTGGATGAAGGCAATAAAAGGTACTATATTTTTATTTTATTTATATATGTAATGCTGCTAATGTTAACAATGAAAAATATTAAGAGCAGTCATATATTGAGTGTTTAGTATGTGCCAGGAACTGTATACTTAATGCTTCACATGTATTATTTCATTTAATCCTCATAGTAACTTTAAGATATAGGTGATACCAATAGTCTCATTTGATAAATGAGGAAACTGAGGCACAAAAGGGCTAGCTGACTTTCTCAAGGCCCCTCAACTCTTAAATGACAGAACTCAGGATTCCAGCCCAGATATCTCAGGCTTTAAAGTCCATGTTCTTAATCATCCTGATTGTATCACTCAGGTATAGTCTCCAAAGTGATACTGCAAAAAAGGAAGTGCATTTGTGTAGAATGTTAAATGATACTGAATTTAAAATATTGGTTATAAGGGATTCATCAGAAATACAAATAACTTCAATAGGATTTTAGAGAAAAACTCATGGAGGAGAGGGTATTACAGTTAAATTTTAAGAGTCAGGCAGTGTTAGCTAAAAACCAGGCAAAGGCATAAAGGTAAGAAATCCAAAGACATCTTTAGAGACACAATGAGCGTATTTGGTCAGCGCTTCTCTATGTGGACTATTGTTTTGTTAAATAAATAAATAATGATTAATTATTAGAGAAATAAAATATTTAAAATGGAAAATACCAGATAAATATCTTGTTAGACTCAGCAGACAAATTACTGTATAAAATTATTATTAAAGTTTCTGAATGCTTATTTGTAAATCTAGAGACAACAGATGCTCAAGAGGATGTGGAGAAATAGAAACATTTTTACACTGTTGGTGGGTGTGCAAATTAGTTCAACCATTGTGGAAGACAGTGTGGCAATTCCTCAAGGATCTAGAAATAGAAATTCCATTTGACCCAGCAATCCCATTACTGGGTATATACCCAAAGGACTATAAATCGTTCTACTATGAAGACACATGCACACGTATGTTCTGTTTACAATAGCAAAGACCTGGAACCAACTGAAATGCCCATCAGCGATAAACTGGACAAAGAAAATGTAGCACATATACACCATGGAATACTATGCAGCCATAAAAAATGGTGAGTTTGTGTTCTTTGTAGGGACATGAATGAACGTGGAAACCATCATTCTCAGCAAACTGACACAAGAACAGAAAATCAAACACCGCATGTTCTGACTCATAGATGGGTGATGAACAATGAGAACACGTGGACACAGAGGGGAGCATCACACACTGGGGTCTGTTAGCGGGGACTAGGGGAGGGAGAGTGGGAGAAAAGGTGGGGAAGGATAACATGGGGAGAAATGTCAGGTATAGGTGATAGGGGGGATGGAGACAACAAACCACCTTGCCATGAATGTACCTATGCAACAATCTTGCATGATCAGCACATGTACCCCAGAATCTAAAGTACAGTTTAAAACAAACAAACAAAAAAAAAGCTAAAAATGTTTTATGTGTCTGCAAGTTTCATTAGTATTTTCTCATGCAGAGCTGGAAGAAAGGTCAAAGGCAAGTGAGTAGGGCATCAGGTGAAAACATTAAAGAAATGAAAACCAAAGGAACACAGGCAGAATGTACTTGACAGCTAGAGAGGGTAAAATGAGGATGTTCTTCTTAACATAGGCCGGAAATTCACATTACCCAAATGTTATTATCATTCAATCCTGTTAGTTAAATTACATAAACCTCTGTTTTTCCACCTCTGTTTTCCACCTCTTTAAGAGTCTAAGTGAGGGTATATTCTGCAGGTATGTATGTAGGTGTTTGTGTGTTTCTGGTTTGGTAAATCAGTGTCTTAAGCTCCTTACCATCTCTTTTCAAATGATTTGTTTTTAGCATTTAAAAACTGTATCTTTAGAAAGAAAAATGCATTATCAGAGAGAAGGTAATAAATATGCAACAAGATATGTAATTAGTGGAATTTAACAATTCACCATAGTGATTCACCCAATGCCTAGCAAATAGTAGGCACTCAATAAATGTTTGTTATTGAACCCTGCTAAAAGTTGGTATCCACTTTGTATTTGGCTATTTACAATGCTCCTCCAAAGCACTGTCTTGTATTATAAAGAGTCAAATAAACAAAATGATGGTGGCTTATCAAGATATGGAGTTTTTTTTTAATGTAGCATCCACTGAATAAAGTACAAAAAAAAAAAAAAAACTGAACTGGCCAAACAATGGAATTGCCTATACTTGTTACGTGCTTTTGGTTAGCTTCTTTCGTGGGTTTAAATTAACTAACCATGGATAATGAATCCTCATATCTCACAGAGGGTCTGCCATAATGCCATGTATGTACTAGGCATTCAATAAATACATACAAGGCAGGCTGATAGAAACAACCAAAAGAAATTATTTTCTATAATTAGTAGTTTTCTGGAAGATTCCTTTCAAGCCGATTTATCTCATGGGATATCGCATTCAGAAAAAAGTTCCATTTGCAATAATTATTTTAATTATTTTGAAAAGGAAAAAAAAAACAGTGACAATTGTTATCATTATCAGTACCTCTTCAGACAGACAGATACAAAAATATATGGACTTATTTGTTTATGAGCTCATAACTTACATTGGAAGATTCCTCTACATGAATTTTTCTTGATATAAACCATGGATGGTTGCCATATTATCAGTGGAACTAGAGTTGGCCCCATGTAGTCTAGTGAGTGTACAAAGGGACATCAGATTGTAGAGAATGCAACTTCAGACAAATTTCACAATCCCCATGGCACTTGTTAATATGGACACAGCCTCTTACTTGGAAAGCCACACAAAGCAAAAGCCCACAGTATTCCCCCCGCTCCACCCCCGCCAGCACCCGTATCACTTGGGAACTCTCACCACATAAAATAATGGATTTCATTCTTGTTCTATGCTGCCATGACAACAGGTGCCTGTTAAATTAGTGAGCATGCATATGCGGCTTTCAGAGCAGTTGATGAACGATGAGAAATGTAAAAATAGTCTGCATTATAGAAATCTAACAATGGGCATAGGCTCCATCGTGTCTCTGCCTCTGTATTAAAATCCATATACTGCACCTCTCAATAAGAACCAGAAGCCAAACATCACTATGCCACAGAAAGACTGGAGTCACCAGGCAAGCAACAATCTATTTTTGGAGAAAGAAAATTCATGTTCTATAATTTGCACAAGCAGAGATATATTAAAATAGTCTCTGTCAAAGACACATCCACTTTCCTGTAAAGATTTAAAAAGAACACTCAGACTAAAACAAATTTCTTTTGCATTTTATGAAATTCTGATTTATAGAATGAATTTTTATTAAGCAATAAATTAAACATAGCAATGAAAAAACCTTACTACAATAAAATTTTTAAATTATCTTCTTCAGTGAAGTAAAACACCACTACTTGGAACTAAATCTATAAAATAGAATTAGAAATAAGCTAAAACGTGTTCATTTACATCTGAAGGAATAGTAGCACTGAAAACCTTTTTGTGCTTAACTCAATATGTATTACTTTTATTATTAATATAGAATTTCTATCAATTTTATTTTTTCTATAATATAGATTTTTGAAGTAAAATGACAAAAATAAGTAAAGATAAGCTAAATGACTATATTAAAAATCAATTTTGGTTATGGTTAACAGAACCTAATGTAGCAAACAAATTTAATAGCTATTTGAACTTATACATTTTTATAAAAATAAGTTCTCTTTTAAAAAATAAATTAATTTTGACAGCCTAATTATTTTCTGGTCACTAAAAATCAATTTTGCTTTTATGAATTAACACTTTTCTTAAAAATTACTTTTACATATATGTATAGAATTTTCCAATCTACTTTTCTGTGCTCCTTGGGTTAGCAAATAGCTATAAAATCAAGCCCTTTATATAAGCTGGTTAAATATTTCAGAACACTGCTAAAGTACTTTACATTAAAAGTTTATAATCATCAGAATAATCCAGAATGGTATGTATTTTCCCCATCTTACAATTGAAGAAAAAAGTTCACAGAGGATAGCAACCTGCCTAAGGAGATAAAACTAGTGACTCGTGTGGATTTCAAAAGACATCCTCTTGCCTACCATGATGCTTCCCCCTGCTACAAAAGACAAAGTTCTTGCTTTCATGAAGATTACAACTTAATGCCTCTAAGTATGATTCACTGGGTATTCTCTACAGCAACCAGCATCATGCTTTGTACAATGCAGGTACTCTATAAATGTTAGTTGAAAGAAATCAAAGAATGCATACCAGCTCCACTCAGCTCACCCATCGAAACAGAATGCAGATAGCTAACTACTAAAAGCTCTGTTTTTCCGTACCCACTCTTTTGTAGAAATCTTAAAATCACAGAATCTAAGAATCACAGAAATGTAAAACCTTTGAAGTTACTAGATCCTCTATAGACAAAAGGGAGTTTATTTCAGAAAAGATAACCTAGAGCAATGGACTTCAAACTTTTGATTTCAGAATTCTTTGACTCTTAAAAATTACTGAGGACCCCCAAGAGTATTCATTTGTAGTTATTTACCATATTAAATGAAGAATTAAAGCCAAGAATTTAAAAAACAAATATGTATTAAATTCATATAAAAATAACATATCATATGTTAATATAAATTACATCTTTTAAAGGATTTTGCTATACTTTCCAAACAAATAAGAGAAGTGGAATTGTTCTTTCAAGTTAAAATGGCATTTAATGAAAAAAGCAGCTAGC
The DNA here is from genome assembly GCF_009761245.1 of Sapajus apella. NCBI lineage: Eukaryota > Metazoa > Chordata > Mammalia > Primates > Cebidae > Sapajus > Sapajus apella. The sequence goes on along the minus strand of NW_022437007.1, from coordinate 6,934,832 downwards.
TCAGCTCACAATTCAAACAATTACATGAGTGGTTTCCTCAAGATGACCATTGAACTGTGAGATATAGTTGATATGCTTTATACATTCTCATTTTGTCACACACAGGATATTAAAAAGACAGGTGACTCCAAACTATACTACAAGTCTACAGTAATCAAAACAGCATGGTACAGGTACCAAAACAGAGAGATAGACCAATGGAACAGAACAGAGGCCTCACAGGCAACGCCACACATCTACAATCATCTGATCTTTGACAAACCTGACAAAAACAAGCAATAGGGAAAAGAGTCCCTGTTTAATAAATGATGTTGGAAAAACTGGCTAGCCATGTGCAGAAAGCAGAAACTGGACCCCTTCCTGACACCTTACACTAAAATTAACTCCAGATGGATTAAAGACTTAAACATAAGACCTAACATCATAAAAACCCTGGAAGAAAATCTAGGCAAAACCATTCAGGACATAGGCATAGGCAAGGACTTCATGACTAAAACACCAAAACATTGGCAACAAAAGTCTAAATAGACAAATGAGACCTAATCAAACTCCAGAGCTTCTGCACAACAAAAGAAACAGTCATTAGAGTGAATCGGCAACCAACAGAATGGGAAAAAATTTTTGCAATCTACCCATCTGACAAAGGGCTAATATCCAGAATCTACAAAGAACAAAAACATATTTACAAGAAAAAAACAAGCCCATTCAAAAGTGGACAAAGGATATGAACAGACACTTTACAAAAGAAGACATACATGAGGCCAACAAACATATGAAAAAATGCTCATCATCACTGGTCATTAAAGAAATGCAAATCAAAACCACACTGAGATACCACGTCACGTCAGTTAGACTGGCGATCATTAAAAAATCTGGAGACAACAGATGCTGGAGAGGATGTGGAGAAATAGGAACACTTTGACACTGTTGGTGGGAGTGTAAATTAGTTCAACCATTGTGGAAGACAGTGTGGCGCTTCCTCAAGGACCTAGAAATAGAAATTCCATTTGACCCAGCGATCTCATTACTGTGTATATATCCAAAGGATTATTAATCATTCTATTATAAAGACACATGCACAGGAATGTTCACTGCAGCACTCTTTACAATAGCAAAGGCTTGGAACCAACCCAAATGCCCAATGATGATAGACTGGACAGGGAAAATGTGGCACATATACACCATGGAATATTATGCAGCCACAAAAAATGATGAGTTCGTGTCCTTTGTAGGGACATTGATGAACCTGGAAACCATCATTCTCAGCAAACTGACACAATAGCAGAAAATCAAACACCACATGTTCTCACTCATAGTCGGGCGTTGAAAAATGAGAACACAGGGACACAGGGAGGGGAACATCGCACACTGAGGTCTGTAGGGGGGAACTAGGGGAGGGACAGCAGGGGGTGGGGAGTTGGGGAGGGATAACATGGGGAGAAATGCCAGATATAGGTGATGTGGAGGAAAGCAGCAAACCACATTGCCATGTATGTGCCTATGCCTGTTCATCACATGTACCCCAGAACCTAAAATGCAATAATATATGTATATTTTTAGAAAAAGACAGGGAGTCATAGGTAGAGGTTTTTAAAAAATTAATATATTTTTATTGCTTCAAGAAAAATTTTAAGAGAATCTGTCATTTATTTCATGTGCTATTTTTCTTCCTGTGGCTGCAGTGGCAGTGAAGAGTACAATGACCACTGGTAGTTTGGTGCCTGCCTTTATTTGTGCAAAACATCAACAGATTTAACCACTACTGCATATATCAACACTGAAAAAAAGCAAAAAAGTAAGATCTCAGTACTATTGTGAAAATAGTTTTGACTTTATGAACCTCTGAAAGGCATACAAAAACCATTGCCCCAAACCATTCAATTTGATCATACAACAGTAGTAACTATAGGAAGCTCCATATATCTCTTAGTGATATGTGTCCATAAACATCATAAATATGGTTGAGAAGAGCATGAAACTAATAGAATACTTATCCTACTTTTGCACTGGTTGAACCAGCTCTCACTTAACCCTTAGCCCTCTCTGAATCCACTTCTTCATTAGCCAATAATGAACCATAAATTTTTAAAAAACATATAACATAAAAAGCATATACATTGAGCCCTATGAGTATCTGTCTGCCCTCTCAGATGTTCTTTTGAAAATACTATCATGTTCACTTTTCCAAAACTGTTGTATTTGCATCCCACCAGGCTTACTCAGAGGTTCAATGCTTTGACTTCCTGTTTCGCTAGAACATACCAGTCAAGGTTGGTTTCAGACTGTCTATGGTTCAATGGCACAGGATTAGTGAAGAAGCCAATCCCAAAAGCTACTTCCAGCAATGTGTTAAACAATGTTTGAATCTCAAATGGTTATTTATGATATCACACAGGCTTCCTCAAGTCTCTGCTCTTTCTAGCCCAGCTATGCATACAACCAGACTTAAAACTGAGGCATACTAACTATGCACTGATCAATTTCAACAGTCTAAAAAATTCACCACAAGGGTGGAAATAAGCAAAAGGGACACAAAATTTAAAAATATACACTGTGCTTTCGATTAATAATAAAATTAGAATGAATCCAGTAATGCTCAATTGGCTGTCACTGAGCAATTTGAAATTACAAAGATAACATATTTGATCAGATATTTCCTCCTTTAATTCAGACTGATTCAAGAGCAAAGACTTATGTTAACCAATTTTCTATTCTACATGTTATGCAGATGAGGCTTTAGAACAATTAACATCAGTAATGTCTGAGCATGAATGCTAGATAGTAGGTGGAAAGAATATATTTAAGTCCCAGAATACATTTAAGTTGGAAGCAGACACATGAGGAATCTATATGTTTCTTAATGAAAGAGATATGCTTTGGGACAAAGATCAGTCTGAAAAGGATATGTACTAGCACATGTTATAATGACCCATGTGCATTATAAAGGCATAGTTTATTAGATACCTGTCCTCAATAACCAGAATGTACTTCTGAATGTTGTCTGATACATTCTGGTTATTGAGGCCTGGTATCTAATAAGCTATGCCTCTATAATGAACATTGGTCAGTGTGGATAGACTATTCTTTTTCTTAAAGTTGCCTTTATAAAGAAAATGCTTAAATTCTGTGAAGTGAGAGAATATGGTCTTAAAAGTCAAGCCTCAATTCCACCTGAAGATGGCCAAATAGGAACAGCTCTGGAGTGCAATTCCCAGCAAGAACGCAGAAGGTGAGTGATAACCACATTTCCAAATGAATTTTTACTGCCCACAGACCAGGAGATTCCTGGGCAGAAAAGTGCCACGAGTCTCCAGCACAGCTGTTTCAGTCGGCGCAGCAGGTCTCCACACAAAAACTCACACAAATCTGGGCGCCATTTCAATTGGCCACTGGAACGCTTGGGAGACAGAGTTGCCCATTCAACTGAACAAAAAGGGGCTGAAACAGGGAGCCAGGTGATCTGGCTTGGCTGGTCCCACCCCCACAAAGACCAGCAATCTGAAATGCTCTGGATTGAGTTTCACAGCAAGCACAGCTGGACCTGGAATGGCCCAGCTCTGTGGGGAGAAGTATGTCCACCATTACCAAGTCAGTCTGCCATTACCGAGGCAATACACCATTACCAAGGCAGTCTGCCATTACAGAGACAGGCCACCATTACTGAGGCAGGCCACCATTACGGAGGCAGTTCTAACTATACCTCTATACACAAAACCACAAGGAAGTTCACACAGCAGCTGGGCAGAGCCCACAGCAACTCAGCAACACCTCTGCTGGCAGACTGTGACTAGGCTACCTCCTTGCTGGGCAGGGCATCTCTGAAACAAAGGCAGCAGCACATCAGGAACTTATAAACAAAGCCCCACCTTCCCAGGACAGAGCACCTGGGAAATAAGGCGGTTATGAGTTCCGCTACAGCAGACTTAAATGCATCTGCCCAGCAGCTCTGAACGGAACAACAGAGCTCACAGCTCAGCACTTGAGCTCCTGTAATGGAGAGACTGTTGCCTCAAGCAGCCCCCTGACTCCCGTATATCCAAAGAGATACCTCATAAAGGAGAGCTCAGGCTGACATCTGGTGGGTATCTTTCTGGGACAAAGATAACAGAAGAAGAAACTGGCAGCAACCCTTACTGTTCTGCAGCCACCGCAGGTGATCCCCAGGCAAGCAGGGTCTGGAGTGGACCTCCAGCAGTCCTGCAGCAGAGGGGCCTAACTGTTAGAAGAAAAACTAAGAAACAGAAAGAAATAGCTTCAACATCAACAAAAAGGACGTCCACTGAGAGACCCCATCCGAAAGTCACCAACTACAAAGACCACAGGTAGATAAAGCCACTAAGATGGGAAGAAACCAGTGCAAAAAGGATGAAAACACCCCAAACCAGAATGCCTCTCCTCCTCCAAGGGATCACAACTCCTCACCAGCAAGGGAACAAGACTGGATAGAAAATGAGTCTGATGAATTGACAGAAACAGGCATCAGAGTGGGTAATAACCAACTTCTCAGAGCTAATAGAACATGTTCTAACCCAATGCAAAGAAACCAAGAACTGTGAAAAAAGGTTTGACAAATGCTAATGAGAATAAACAGCTTACAAAAGAATATAAATGAATTGATGGAGCTGAAAAACACATCACGAGAACTTCACAAAGCATACACAAGTTTCAATAGCCGAATTGACCAAGCAGAAGAAAGGATATCTTTCGATCAAGCAGAAGAAGATCAACTCAATGAAATAAAACAAGAAGGCAAGATTTGAGAAAAAAAGAGTGAAAAGAAATGAACAAAGCCTCCAAGAAGTAGGGGATTATGTGAAAAGACCTAATCTACATTTGATAGGTGTATCTGAATGTGACAGAGAGAATGAATCCAAGCTTGAACACACTCTTCAGGATATTATCCAGAACTTCCCTAACCTAGCAAGACAGGCCAGCATTCAAGTCCAGGAAATACAGAGAACACCACGAAGACAGTCAAGAAGAGCAGCCCCAAGGCATATATATCATCAGATTAACCAGGGTTGAAATGAAGGAAAAATTGCTAAGGGCAGCAAGAGAGAAAGGTCAGGTTACCCACAAAGGGAAGCCCATCAGACTCACAACGGATCTCTCAGCAGAAACCCTACAAGCCAGAAGAGAGTTGCTATAGGCTCACATAGTTCTACTGTTGTTTTCCTAACCATCTTCAAGGTTTTGAGAAGGCCTAACATTTCAAGGGAGGTTGAATATAGCAGGTCTACTTCTGGAGGCAGATTTTACAGACTACCTAGATTAGATTGTCTTCGGAGGAGTGAAATCGAAAGGAGTCGCCAAGTGTAAAGAGGAAGTATGTTCCATGAATGGTCAAAGAGGAACTGAATGTGCAGATCAGCCAAAGGAACATGTGGGAAGGAAACACACTTGCTGATAAACAAGAGTACAGTCGGTCCCAGGCATGGAAATGACATTTTGTCAGAATCAAGAAACAAGTTACAAAATCTCAAATGATGACTGAGGCTCAAAGATCAATTGAGAATTGATTACACAGGAAGTATTCTCTGAATGTCCTCTTATCTATGTAAAAATGATAACCCCTCTTCCAATTTGACCTAAATGGCAGGTCCATGGAAACCAGCCTTATATGATGTGGTTTCATACAGCACCAAATATTATAATGAGCAGCTCCACACCGTACAACATTCAAAGAAAGACCTATGTGATCTCTACCAGTAAAGGAAGTAGGGAATAGACCATGAACAAGAGTGTGGGTCATATTCAACCAATAGTGGATAGACCAGACTGCAACACACACACACACACACACACACACACACACATACACACACACCCTGTATGAGGAAATAGTGGCAGATAAGATTGGAAAGTTAGCAAATTAAGTCATGGGACTTATTAAAAGCAATGCTATGTTTTTCCATATAAACTGTACCCCTGGATAACCAAAAAGAACATGAGGTGAAAATCCTCTTAAAATTAGTGGTCCAACTAATAAATGAAGAATTAATGATATAATTAATATATCATTTTTCAATTCCCAGTGAAGTGGTGGATCAATGTGAACATCAATAGCTGCTATTATCACAAAGAGAAGCACTAACTAGATATGATGTGTCTTCTGATAAAAGAACATACCACTATCTGCAAAGAAGACTTGACAAAATAAATCAAATCCAAATCTATTCATTAATTCAACACCAATCTATATGGAATGTAGACAACAGAAGGGCAAAAGAAAGGCAGCACAAAAATACAATCACCAAAATCTAGAGTGTATAATTTATAAAACAAATTATGTGGTTTCTTCAACAAGACATTGAAAGGGAAAAGAGAAGATATAAAGTCCATAGATTAGAAGGCACACAAACCAATCACAAGGTGTAGCCATTATTTAAATCTTGATTCAAATAAACAAACTGAAATATATAAATGACACTTATTAAATAAAAATCTGGCCACTGACTGGATATTTGACCAGAATTATTGCTCAATTTTCTTTTGGATGTGACAATAGTAATGTGCTTATGTGTTTTATATTCTAGGGATACATACTGAAATATTTACAGATGAAATAATGCAATGCCAATGATTTTCTTGAAATTAATGTGGGTGTGGAAAGTAGGTAGAGACAGACATTAAACAACATGGATCATGAGCTGATAATTGTTGAAGCTGAGTGACAGGTACATAAAGGTTTATTATAATATTCTGCCTTCCTTTGCATATGTTTAATTTTCCATAATAATTTTTAATGCACTAAAGGATTTAAACTTTATCTTCCCATCAAATGGAAGTCTTTTGACATTTTATTTTGCAAGTGGCCATATGACTAAAAGAGAAATAAGAAAGATAAATTCAGCAATGATTTGCACCTTAACTGGCAGTTGGGTAAGACTAAAGACCAGGAGATTAGTTACGAGTTTCTTACAGTATCTTGATCTACATTGACAAAAGTCTCATTGAGGTAACATTAGCAGAAATGAAAAGGAAAAAAGTGACAGGAATGACTTTGAGGAACATCAAAGTTCACTGCTACTTGAATATGAAACACTAAGCAGAGAAAGATTAAAAGATGACATAAAAGCTCAATTCTGGAATGTTTTAAAAATAGTAATGACATGAATAAAAATAGGCAAGTCAAGATGGCAAATTGTTAGGTGATGAGGTAACAAATTTACTTCTAGACATCAAGTTTGAGAGGACGAAGTGGCCACTTGCTATTTAAAGTAAATTATTGTTTAGTTACACTTGCATTAAAAAATGATATCCTTTGTGCTGTCTCCTGAAATGTGATGATGTATTTAAAAATAAAGTGTCATAAATTGAACTTAGTATAATGAAATATATGAATAAAATAAAAACATAAGTCAAATATTGTTACCAATACTAAAATAACCCAAATCCTCCTTTAATAACAGTATTTCCTTGTCATGGTTTACCATTTGTTTACATTATTTCCCTACCAAAAAAAACCTCCATGTTCCCTGATGTTATAAGTAGATCTGTATATGTACTTATTTTACATCACTTCCCCTGTCTCTATACATCTAAATATATAAAGCAGTAAACACATCATAGGTTCCCAATAAATACCAAGTTTTCTGGCCAATATGCTCACTTATTGCAAGCAATATTCAGGAGAATAAAATTGTAACGTTGCCAGATAATTTGGAAAGTCTTCTGAGGCTTCCTTAAATAAGATAACATCATTATTTTATTAAGTAGTATCATTAATTATCTTAAGTAACATCATCAATGCTGAAATAATTTCTCCTAGCAACAAACTATGGAAATATATATAGTAGAAACTAAGTCAGACTTTTGAATTTCATTTATGACAAATTTAGCTGTACACAATTAGAAGTCTATAATAACCACAATGCCATTCAGTGCTTAGTATGTCCATAACTGAAAGTTTGGAATTTTACATTTTTAATGCCTAGCATCATACGTTCCCATATCCTTTACCTTAGTAAGTGACTCCTTGTAACCAAATGAACCACTCTAATTGCCTCCACAAAAAAAAAAAAAAAATGGAGAAATGCCTCAAAAATAATAAAAAGCAGAAGTATATTGTTCTCTAAACCCTCTGATCCCTGACAATTTTTGCTCCCTAGATCCCAACCAATTCAGCATGCTAACCAATACTGACAACTAATCCCAGACTCTCTTTGCTACTTGAAACCAAGGCAACATCCAACTACATTATCTCTCATTGTTTGCTAGAAAATAAATGAGAAAGTATTTCATTCATTTGCTTGAACTTACCAATAAATACATGGCTAGAGGTCATTTAGTTTGGCAGTATTCTGATTCAGCAAAGCAATAAAACCAACCGAAACTATTTGAAATCCCAATGTCCAGGACCCTGGAGCACTATGCCTCTTGCTGTCAGAGCACCTGCCTGTGAATGTGTTTTCTCACTGACCTCTGAAAGCTGGTTGCAAGGCCCTTGAGCATCAAGCAGGAGAAAAATCCTCATCATCTACCAAGGAGGACATAGTTTGAATCTTTGTTTGTCCTCCAAATAGAATGTTCCTGCAGAAACAAAGATCTTTCCATGAACAGTAGTAAGTTCCCTCTTGTGATTGGTTGGAATTTTTACTCTTACTTTTATCATACCGTTAAGTGGAAAAAATAATGCACAGAATCAAATACAGGAGAAAGTAGGGCAAAGATGAACACCTCTTGATCTAATTCATTAGATTCAGGAAATAATTCTTTAGAAGTCAGGTAAAAATTAGGAGGACAGTTATATTAAATAAGACAAATCCAGGAGGCAAGGCATATCAACTGATATTCTTGTTGTCTGTTGAATTTATGAATACAAGTTTATTACTCACAGCCATCTGAGAGAAAATCACTCTTAGGAAACAGGATATTTCTGTAAGCACCATTTCTCCCACTCAATGAACCTTTTCAGACCTTCAACCCTTTGCCAAAATTCCTCTCTCTCATAAACTCTCTTTCCATCTCTTGTACTCACCTAATTTCTGCAGGTTCCTCCATTTCTAGATTACATCACATTTTCTGTCTACGCTCTCGAACCTCCAATAATAATCAATAGTACCTTATTTCTTCCTGTAAAATATTACTCTTAATGCAATTATGGCACTTGCTATATTCTGCTGTGATTATCTGTCTCTTTTAGTAGATTGTATAACTCTTGAGGGCAGGGAAATGATCTCATTTGTCTTTTATTACCAGCACTAAACCTACTCAGTGTCTGGAGCAGATAAGAGCTCAAAAAAGTCTGCTACAATCAAGTGAAAAGAAATATACGCAGCTTTTTTTTTTTTTTTTGATGATAGAAGAAAATATCTCCCAAGACACATCTTTGTTGGTACCCTTCCATGTTAACACACATTAAGTCATCATTAAATAGTTATTCTTAGAAAATGTAAGTATATCAAGAACTCCATCAAATATTGAAAATATTAAACATTTTTTACTTGTTTCTTTTATTTTCTAAACTTCTAATTCTCTTCCTTTAACAAAACTATGTATACCTGTATTGTCAGAACACTTTATATCTTTTACATTTAACATTTTTAATCTGACATTTTGGACTTAATATTTTAATATAACTAAGTAGTTTTTTTTTTCAATAAACCATGCCCTAAGTAAGTGTGACATTTCCAGACACTCTGCTGCTAATAAAATTGTTACAAAGTTGAAAAAGACAGGGACTTGCCCTTGAGAAATTTACAGTTTGTTAAGACAGACTAGTCAAATATATTTAAAACTTAAGAGCCAAAGGCATATAAGTATGAAAGTCCATAAGAATACAAAGAAATGAAATTATTTGAGAATGGCTTATAATTTAATAAATAAAAATAATGATAAAATAATTTATTTAATTCTTCCCTATTTCTACTCTTATTTCTGGATGATCAGTTGCTTAATTCATAAGCATTACTTATTGAGGACCTACCATGTACTAGGCATCATTCTAAATGCTTTATGTGTATAAAATATTTACATATGCACCATTATTATTCCTATTTTACAGATGAGGATACCAGTGTAGAGAGAGGTTCAAGCAACTTCTTGAGGTTAAATCAGTCATAGCGGAATTGGGACGAAAATATAACTGACAGCAGAGTCCCAGGTCCTAACCATTACGAATAGTGTCTCTTTGGTCAAAAAGCAAGTTTTCTACCTCCTGAATGTGCTCCTGTTATCTTATATAATCTTTTGAGAGAAATTTGACCAAATCTTGGAAACTCAAACACTCTCTAGAATACTTCTCTTTGTCATCCTAATGGAGGTGAATTTTTGTCTAGGCAGTTTTTACCCCCACACTTTAAGAATAAAAGATTACTTGTGTTTCTTTCACATTTTACAGACCCAGTAAAATGGCATAGCCTTTGTGAATGTAGATTTGTCAAATGGGTGAAACAAAAAGAATGCTGTGTACAGAAAATTAACAACTGGTTTCTGTATTCCCTTGCTCTTGCTCTGGTATCATAGAGCAAGTGACTTTAGTTTGCTTCAGGCACAACTTTTCTAAGATTGTTCACAAATATCCATCCAATACGTTCCTCAATACCATTTAAATTAAGCATTTATTCTGATTTAAAATAAAAATTTTCGTGTAATTGATGAGTGTATCAATAATAATAACTATTTACAGCATTCATGAAAAATGGCCTAAGTTTGTCCATTTGTTTATTCAATAAACTTTTTGATTAATATTGTTCTATAAATATTTTATGGCCAGGCATGGTGACTCACGCCTGTCATCCCAACACTTGGAGAGGACAAGGCAAGAACATCACTTGAGCAGCAGGGTTTAAGACCAGCCTGGGCCACATAGTGACACTCCATCTCTACCGAAAATCAAAAAAATTAGCCAGGCATGGTGGCGCATACCTGTAGTCCCAGCTACTCAGGAGGCTGAGGCAAGATGATCACTTAAGCTGGGAGACTGAGGCTGCAGTGAGCTATGACCACATCAACACACTCCAGCCTAGGCAACAGAGCAAGACCCTGTCTCCAAAAATAATAAAAAAATTTTTTTAAATAAAAAAATTTTTATGATACTGAATACAGGAAGTAAAAGAATCAAGATATGATTTTATTAAAAACAAGTAAAACTCCTCTGGAGTAAGCTCTTCTGTAAGCAAAGTCAGAAGAACAACAAAGTCAGAAAAATTATTTAAGACATATAAGATCGATAAAGGTTAATTTTCATAAAATACAAAAAAATTTTTATCAATCAATAAGAAAAAGCTATAAAATGCAATCAAAAGGCACAACGATTTGAGCAAGCAATTCATAGAAAGTAAAGTATATATAATAAATATTTGAAAATGGAGGCTGGGTGTGGTGACTCATGCCCAGCACTTTGGGAGGCCAAGACAGGTGATTGCTTGAGCCCAGGAGTTTGAGACCAGACGGGGCCAAATGATGAGACCCTGTCTTTAAAAAGCTTTTTTAAATTTTTAAAAAGTGTAGTGGCATGTGCCTGTTGCCCCAGTTACTCAGGAAGCTGAGGTGGAAGGATTGCTTGAGCCCAAAAGACCAGGGCTGCAGTTATAATCACACCATTGCACTCCAGCCTGGGCAACAGAGTGAGACCCTGTCTCTATTTTTAAAAAGGGGAAGAAAATATAATATCCTCAATATCACTCAAAATGAAAAACTAAAAAATACAAATAAGACCCCTTTACTATCCACAAGATCAGCAAAAATATTACTTTGTTTTCTACTTCCCACAGTTGGCAAGAGAAAAAGAAAGAGGTACTGTCATACCTTACTGTTGAAATTGTAAAATGCTGCAACATCTATAGGAAATTAGCCTCTGACCTTTTGCACTGTGGGAAATAAGTAAATGTTGAATAAACAAAATGTGTAAGTTCATTCTCTCAGTTGCCATCCATCCCTACGTATATAATTTGACAAATAAAGTTACTTTTGTAAATATTAACCAAATTAACTGATAACAATCAGATTAACTTCTGATTTTAGCTTTGTGCTTTAGCCATAGCCAAAATCAGGAGCTCCAATCTTGGTATTATAATTTGAGCAAGTTCCAGTAAAGTTTTGCAGAGACCTCAACCTTATAGAGTATCAAAAAAGAGAAAGACCCTCCCACTCCAGGCAGAGGGGGAAACAGATGTGAAATATTTATCTTTGTTGAAAACTCCTGATAGTGATTTCACATGTGCAGATTCATCCTCAAAGTCACAGATGGGATAGGCACGATAATGATTAAAGCTGCCGATGCAGTCAGAAGAAGACTGGGGCTCAGCTGGAATTTGCTCTTGCTCAGTCAGGAATAAGCATGAACAGTAGAAAATTACAAAGTAAACATACATCTTGGAGAAACATCTCTCTTCCTCTATGTTGAAACATCTCTTAGAGGCAGCAAGCATTACTACTCCTCTCAAAGAACTCTCTGCTTCAAATAGTACATTTCGGATGCCCTGAATGTTGTATGAATGGTACCAATCTTATATTCTTACTCAAACTTTTCCCTATCCTCTCTATCATTGACAACCTACAATCCTACTCAAACTCTTCCTCCTTCACTATTTTATGGCAAAGTGCTCTTCCTTGTTTGACCTCATAAAAATTAGAACTTATATTGTCATCCAGTAATTCTTAGATGGATCCATCATTTGTTTCATGCACTATGTTTTCTTAACTAAATAGTTTTTTAAAAAACTCGAAGTAGAACAGTGAGGATGATCACTTTGTACTACTTTGCTACCATTGTGGTTGTTTTCTACGTTATAACACACAATAGATGTTGCATAAATGGAGCTTCCCTCAATAGAAAAGAGAATGATAAAGGCAGTAGGGTAGAATGAGATTTAGTTGAGGGGTTTAAAATAAAACACGTATCACTAGAGAACATAAGGGCTTGCCCTCTATTCACAATAGGTTAGCTCTTATTTTTACCAGCTTCAAACCTCAAAGTCCTTTCTCATAGACTTCACTGCCAGGTTCATAATTTATTTTACATTGTCCTTCTAACCATTCGCAGGAATTTCAACATCTCTGCTTACCACTCCCCAAACATTTGACCTCATAGTGAAAACTTTTACCTACTTGACCTGAGGTACTTTCATTCATTCTTCACTTTATTACTATTACATTTTATCATATCGACTTGTTTCATTAATCCAAAGATAACTTGGTAGTAATTACACAAAAATTGCTAAAAATATTGAATCTACCACTAGCTAGATTTGATAATATCTCTGTTTAGGAACTTACTAGCTATGTAACATTAAACAAGTTAGATAATTGTTGAGAGACAATTCTTCATGGCATTTCTGCACATCTTACATTAGATTTTGTTCCGCGTGTATTTTGAAGAGTGTTAGCATAGCAAACAGAGAGTATCTCCCTCTGAGATGAAGTGCAGATTTGTTTCCTGACAAAGATAATCAAGATACTGTATCCTTCTGAGGCAAATATTAGACAGGTTAACTAGCAGTTCCTTATAGAATGAGGGGTTTCCTAAGCTTAGAGTCCTTCAGCAGTGATATAAACACACTATCTGAAGCATTCACCAAGGCCACTCTATATCACCCCAAAAGAACTTGAGAGGCAAGGGAGCATAAAACTCATACCACCTGCTATATCATGAGTAAGAAAGTCATTTGTCTCTGACCAGGGAGTTTCATATCTTCTGCTAACATCTATCAAACTGTGGCAGACTAACTTGTTAGCTTGAAATCTCAGACTCCTCTGTGCCTCAGTTTTCCTACCTGTAAAATGAAGAAAGGACGTCTACTTCACAGAGCTAGTACATTAATGAAATTGAATAATAAAATAATGCATATATAATGCTTAAAACCAGTTATAGCCTCATAGCTGGACCCTCAAACACTCTTTAAGGAGGCAGAACTTCGTGGCTGCTGACCACCTCCTTGCAAAGTCAAATGTTCTACTCCCCAGTTTAGTCCTTGCTGATGTCTCTGTACCACTAACATCAGAGATCCTTTTCTCCTTCATCAAAGTACCTATTTCATAGACTGTGACTCACTACTAAACTGGTTTTCTTCCTACGTTTTTGTCCCTTTCCAATTTCTTCCTCCTACTCACACTCACACACAAAGAAAATGAACTAACAAAAGGAGAATATTTAGCATATGTCCTAAGGCCATTCCAAATTTCCACATGATACTAGTTAACAATCCAACAACAGAAACTTTTTTTCCTAAAATGGGGGAAGGGAAAGGCAATAATCAGAATGAGGAGGTGGAGAAAAGTACTGAAATATTCATCAAAGGGAGAAAAGAGTCATAAGAAAAATGTATAAGATGTCTGGAGTCACATAATTATATAGATGATGATATTTATTATTTTCTTTTTTTAATTTTTAATTATATATATATATATAATTGCATTTTAGGTTCTGGGGTACATGTGCAGAACATGCAGAATTGTTGCATAGGTACATAAATGGCAATGTGGTTTGCTGCCTCCATCCCCCTGTCACCTCTATATGGCATTTCCCCCATATTATCCCTCCCCAACTCCCTATCCCTCTCTGTCCCTCCCCTAGTCTCCCCCCACAGACCTCAGTGTGTGATGCTCCCCTCCGTGTGCCCATGTGTTCTCATTGTTCAGCACTCACCTATGAGTGATAACATGTGGTGTTTGATTTTCTGTTATTGTGTCAGTTTGCTAAGAATGATGGTTTCCAGGTTCATCCATATCCCTATATTATTATATTCTAATGCAGAATCTTCATTTTAAAAACTGCAATAAATTCAATTGGAAAGAAAATAAGGAAAACAAGTTGCATGGCCAAGTGACCATTGAAACACAGTGTGGAATGTTGGAAAGAAGACAGTTTTACCATCAACAGATCCAAACAAATCCCAGCTCCAGTCTTCAGTGGTTGTAAGAACTTGAGTGAGATACTTAACCTCACCAAGCCTCAGTTTACTCACCTCCCAAATGGGGTAAGACAATATTCCTCAAAGCTCAATAAATGGTAGCTATGATGTGTATGATTACTGCAGGATTATGTAAACCAAAATTAAATTCTAAGCCCCCAAACAACTGAATTAATCTCTAAGCCAGGGACATTCTACAACCAATACCACAGCAATGAAAAAGATCATTCAAGGCTACTATGAACACATTTACATGCACAAACTAGAAAACCTAGAAGAGAGGAACAAATTCCTGGAAATATACAACCCTCCTAGATTAAACTAGGAAGAAATAGAAACTCTTAACAGATCAATAGCAAGCAGCAGGATTGAAAAGACAATTGTAATGGTTAATACTGAATGTCTACTTGATTGGATTGAAAGATGTAAATATTGTTCCCACGTGTATCTGTGAGGGCGTTGCCAAAGAGATTAACATTTGAGTCAGTGGACTGGGAGAGGCAGACCCACCCTCAATCTGGGTGGGCACTATCTAATCAGCTGCCAGCACAGCTAGAATAAAGCAGGCAGAAAAGGTGGAAGGAGCTGACTTGCAGAGTCTTCCGGCCTTCATCTTTCTCCCATGCTAGATGGTTCCTGCCCTCAAATATCGGACTCCAAGATCTTCAGCTTTCTGACTCTTGAACTTACACCAGTGATTTTCCAGGGTCTTTCAGGCCTTTTGCGACAGACTAAAGGCTGCACTGTCAACTTCCCTACTTTGGAGATTCGGGGACTTACTGACTTTCTTTCTCCTCAGCTTGCAGACAGCTTATTGTGGGACTTCACCTTGTTATTGTGTGAGTCAATACTGCTTAATAAATTCCCCTTCATATATATATCTATTCTATTTGTTCTATTAGTTCTGTCCCTCTAGAGAACCCTAACTAATACAGTAATTTTAAAATTGCCAACAACAACAACAAAAAAGTCCAGGACCAGATAGATTCACTGTTGAATTCTACCAGACGTTCAAAGAAGAATTGGGACCAATCCTATGACACTATTCCACTATTAAGATAGGGAAAGAAAGAATCACCCCTATATCATTCTATGAAGCCAGTATCACCCCAATAGGAAAAACCAGAAAAGACCACAACAGAAAAAAAAGGAAACTACAGACTAATATCCCAGGCGAACAAAGATGTAAAAATCCTCAGCAAAATACTAGCTAATCCAACCCAGCATATCAAAAAGATAATCCACCATGATCAAGCGGTTTCATACCAGGGATACGGGGATGATTTAACATATGCAAGCATGTCAATAAATGTGATATACCACATAAACAGAATTAAAAACAAAACCACATGATCATCTCAACAGATACAGAAAAATCATTTGACAAAATCCAGCATCCATTTATGATTAAACTCTCAGCAAAATTGGAATAGAAGGACGTACCTTAAGATAATAAAAGCCATCTATGACAAACTTACAGCCAACATTATACTGAACGGGGAAAAGTTAAAAGCATTCCCCCTGAAAACTGGAGCAAGACAAGGATCCCACTTTCCACACTTCGATTCAACATAGTAAGGGAAGTCTTAGCCAGAGGAATTAGAAAAGAGAAAGAAAAAAAGGACATCCAGATCAGTAAAGAGGAAGTCAAACTGTCACTGTTCACTGATTATATGATTGTATACCTAGAAAACCCTAAAGATTCCTCCAAAAAACTCCTAGAACTGACAAATGAATTCAGTAAAGTTTCAGGATACAAAATTAATGTACACAGATCAGCAGCTCTGCTATACACCAACAGTGACCAAGCTGAGAATCAAATCAGAAACTTAACCTCTTTTACCATAGCTGCAAAAAATAAAAATAAAATAATTAGGAATATACTTAACCAAAGAGGTAAAAGATCTCTACAAGGAAAGCTACAAAACATTGCTGAAAGAAATCATCAGTAACACAAACCAATGGAAACACATCCCATGCATATTTGAATGAGTAGAATGAAACTGTATCCTCATTTCCTACTGTATACAAAAATAACTCAAGATGGATGAAAGACTTACATCTAAAACCTGAAACCATAAAAATTCCAAAAGATTCATCAGAAAAACCTTTCTAGACATCAGCTTAGGCAAAGACTTCATGACCAGGAACCCAAAAGCAAATTGCAACAACTACAAAAAAAAGATAAACAGATGGAACTTAATTAAACAAAAAAGCTTCTGCATAGCAAAAGAATTAATCAGCAGAGTAAACAGACAACCCACAGAGTGGGAGAACATCTTTGCAAACTGTGCACCCGACAAAGGACTCATATCCAGACCCTATAAGGAACTCAAACAAATCAGCAAGAAAGAAAAAGAAACAGTCCATCAAAAAGTGGGCTAAGGACAGAGAATATTCAGAAGATATACAAACATATGAAAAAATGTTCAACATCACTATCATTAATAACCAGGGAAATGCCAGTCAAAATCACAATACAATACCACCTTACGCCTGAAAGAGTGGCCCTAATCATAAAATAATAGACTTTGGCCTGGATAAGGTGAAAAGGGAACACTTTTGCATTGCTAATGGGAGTGTAAACTAGTACAACCAATATGGAAAACAGTGTGGAGGTTCCTTAAAGAACTAAAAGGAGATCCACTATCTGATCCAGCAATCCCACTACTGGCTACCTATCCAGAGGAAAAGAAGTCATTATACAAAAAAGCCACTTGCACACACATGTTTATAGCAGCATAATTTGCAATTGCAAAAATATGAACCAGCCCAAACGCCCATCAATCAAGTGGATAAAGAAAATGTGATATACATATATACCATAGAATACTACTTACCCATAAAAAAGGTATGAAATAATGGCATTTGCAGCAACCTGGATGGAATTGGAGACCATTATTCTACGTGAAGTAACTCGGGAATGGAAAACCTAACATCATATGTTCTCACTCATAAGTGGAAGCTAAGCTAGGAGGATACAAAGGCATAAGAATGATACAACGGACTTTGGGGCCTCAGGAGAAAGAATAGGAGGAGGGTGAAGGATAAAAGACTACACATTGGGTACAGTGTACACTGCTCAGTTGATGGATACACCAAAATCTCAGAAATCACCACTAAAGAATATACCCGTGTAACAAAACACCACTTGTCCCCACAAAACCTATTAAAAAAAATTTAAATAAAAAATAAAAAATAAAAGTAAACCTGAAACGCTAGTTCAGGCCATGCTGGGAATGGGTGGTTGGGCATGCCTCCTTATGTCTTCCTCCATTTGGAATTCAGGCACAGTTGACTGGCATTAACATTAAAACAGAACTTAAGACTGGCAAAACAGACTCTGTAGCAATAAGATACTAACATGACAGACAGTGGGCTCTGAAAGAAATCTGATTATTTTACCCAAAAATGTATATCTTTGATATATTTTGAAATGGCCCTGCAAAGCTGTCACTTATGGGGAAAATCCACATTCTGTAGAGAATGCCCTTCCCTTTCCAGATCTTTTTCTTGGTCCAGGAGAGATTGAGAGTCTGGTACCTCTTTAAGTCTGATAGAAACATTTACGATCTATTCTCTCTGGAGCCTGCTACCTGGAGGCTTCATCTGCATTTGGCCATTATGGCCAAAACCGCAATTACTTTTGGAACAACCTAATAGATGTTATCACCAGCTTCATAAAAACTCCAGGCGCTGAGCAATCCTTAGTGTCAGGCTAATATATCTCAGCACCAGTATTAGATAACTGTTTGCTTGATGTGATAAACTTACCTGTAACAAAAAATCAAAGAGTGCCATCTTGGACCATTCATGATGATGTATTTCAGTACAACCCGACTCAGGTTTGGGTACTCGACCATTCTGCCAGCACTTCTGCTTTAGCAACTGCTGATAAGTTCCCCAGGTGAGCTTAACAGAAGAATGGGTGTCATTACTTGCTGGAGATAAAGATGCATCCCAGAGAATGACAGGGCATGGGCGGCCATCTGTGGAATCAGAAAAACAAACACACTTTGAGCACACTATTGATGCAGTGTGTCAGCTATCAAATGTGAGAGTATGATTCGACAATATTTTATGGTCCCTTTGTCTTCCGATGTTTTAATACTTTCATACCTCAGTGCTTCCTATTCTAAGTCTTATAAAGCAGAAAGTTATTGTTAGACGATGAAAAAATATTTTTAACAAGATACTTGATAGATGTGGCAGGAATAGGATACTAAGCATCAATAACAACGTCCTATGGTTAATGTGGTTTTATTCCACATCTAAAAGCAGCCACCACAAAACGGGAAAGAATCCAGACATTTATAATTGTCTATTCAATGTCTGAGTGGAGCTGCTATTTATTTGTAATAACAACTGTCTGATTTTCTGAGGCCACATTATGATGTCAGGAAGAAAAAGAATTTTTAGAAGTCGCAAATTTAAAAGTGAAATTGTATGGTTCACACCAATCACTGTAATTTCCAAAGAAGAAAAAAAAAGAGGTAAGAGGTTTTTTCTTTTCTGATAGAAACTGTGCAAGCACAACAGTGCTCTTGGTAAGGGATCATTCATTCACACATAACCTCAACAAAGTGCATTTAAGCAAATGTCAGTTCTTCAACTGCATGTGCATAGGTGACTTTTTTTAAATCTGTCACTCAATTTGTTTTGTCTCACTCTTGGAGGTTTAGAAATGCAATTTCTTTCATTTCTAAACTGTATAAAGAATATGGGCCCCAGTGAAATAATCGTAAACAAGGAAGACCATGATTCGGACACATTAAACAACACTTCAACCTTAAAACCAGCAACATCACTTCCA
This sequence comes from Sapajus apella, assembly GCF_009761245.1. NCBI lineage: Eukaryota > Metazoa > Chordata > Mammalia > Primates > Cebidae > Sapajus > Sapajus apella. Next base: position 6,915,164 of record NW_022437007.1, on the reverse strand, counting down.
AGCTTCCATTTCTGCCCAATAAAGTCACAAAGAGACGATATTGAGCAGCTTTGCTTATAACTCAAAAATCGGAATGATGCACTTGATAAAAACAACTAAATTACAAAGATCCGATAAAGCCCACTTAACTCATCCTTAACAGGCCTGAACAACAGAGACCTCTGAAATTACAACTGGAATGTTCAGACATGTTACAGGAATTCTTAAAATCTCTCTTAAATAGCCTCAGATGTTCTCAATCTACAACGTTACTGTCTACTAGAAACTTTATTTTGCCACCTTACTGTCTTGCCATCTTGTAGAATTCTCATCTCCAGTCTTTTAACACAGGAAACAGTCCTCTTCTCTAACCACTCATGAGTTTGGTGTTACACTAACCTTCGTGGTTTTAATAACATTCACTTAAATCATTCTAATCACTTGCATTCCAGTTCTGTTCAAAGAAAAATCTTTCCCACTTTAGCCTTGCAATGTAGGCCAGGGTATGTGGAAAGTCTTTTGGATTATGGAAAATATGCCACAATCATTGCTGCAAAATTAAGAGAAGAATAGAGAAAGAAATGTGAGCCATACAAAAGAACTCCATTTGTAGCCTTCTCTCTCTCCTTCCAATTTCTTTTTACCTTAGTAAATGATTTGGGGTTTCTGGGACCTAATTATCTTCTTAGACATAAGTAATTTTAAATGTGTATATTCCAAATACTATGCCAATTTAATTTAAAAGAATGAATTCCAGGTAAAAGTAGTCCACCCTACGGTGGAAGACAGCACTGGGCCAATATAACCAAACAGGAATAGAAAACACACGCACAGTCTCCAAAGATGTGTACTTCAGGCGTCTAAAAATAAACACCAAGAAGCTCTACCAGTGTCTTTGAACCAAAGTTATACACATACAAAAAGCACTTTGCATGCTCAGGGCTAGAAAGCATTCAAAGGGAGTTGAAATCTAACAGTGAACTTCAGTACAAATTAATATACAAGTCAGATGGACAGCAGTTTCCTCAGCAATTCATACAATGCCTTTGGAGAAATATGGAAATGATCTACTTAAACAAATTGAAACCTGCTGAGCTGTTTTTCTTCCCTTAGAAACACTGTTTCTTACTGTAAAACTAATTAAAGGTAAACCCATTCATTTTATGAAATATAGAAAAACATAAAAATGTATAGCTAAGAAAATAAAAATCACCTATAACCTCATCTCCCAGTAGTTGGTTCTGTTATTTGTATATTTACCTCCAGTATTTTTCTATCCCTTTCTTTCTTACCTGAATAGGTAAATTACTTTTAGAATTTTTCTTTTAAAGAGTATAACTTATGGTTAGAGCTCTGTCTCTGGAATCCAACAGAATTCTGGTCACATTATGTCTTAGCTTTGTAACGTTAGAGAAGTTATGTAACCTTTTTAAACCTTGTTTTTCTCATCTGTAAAATGGGAGCAATAATGTACCTTGTTAGGAAGAAATCAGATTGTGCATCTAAAATTCCCAGCATGGTACCTAACATAAACGCATGCCCCAGAAAGGTTTTGCTCTGATGACTACTACATATATATTACATAATCACATCATTCATCAGGCTTCAACTGACCTTTACTATTTCTTGAGCATTTACTGTGCACTAAGCACTGTTCTAGAAACTGAAGCTGCAGATATAATAGATACATAATTAGATAAATGCGAAGTTTTTTGCTTTCGTGGAGCTTACATTTCTACCAGGAGAAAGAGGCAAAAATTATGCAAAGAAAAAAAGCTATTTGGGATCATCTTATATGTAGAATTTGTCATAATTATTTCACTAAATATTATAAGTATTTTAAAAATTATTTTTAAATAGTACCACTTTAACTGTAATGCAATAATCTAGCCCAGTGATCAGCAAATTTTATAAAGGGCAGATAGTAAATATTTTAGGCTTTGAGGGCCTAAAATACCACAACTATTCAACTATGCAACAGTTCAACTCCGTCGTAGCACAAAAGTAGTCGTGGACAATATATAAGCAAGTGGTCGTAACTATTCCATTAACATTTTATTATGTATGCAAAAACTGAAATTTCACATGAGTCTCTCAAGGGTAATAGCAATATTACTAATCTTTTGTTTTTTTTCAATCATTTAAAATTATAGAGACCATTTTTAGTTCACAAAAATAAAAACCGGCAGTAAGCCATTTCTGGCCCACAGGCTATGCATTAACCCCTAATTTAGTTTATAAGTATACTGTATGTCAGTCACCATTTCTCTATTTTAGATCATCAGATTTTTGGAATGATACATTTTCTATACTAATCATTAAAAACCCATTCTCAAACAGCCAAAGACAGTGTTCAGCTGATAAGTGTAATTGGTTTTCAATTAATAGCCTATGTTTTTCTCCCTATCCATCCATTTTCCCTCAGCAAAATATTTTGAATGCCAACTGTCGCATAAAGACATTCTTTCCTGCCCTGCTAGAAATCAGTGTGCCTTAGGAAAGGGGATTTCCAGAGAACAAGAAGAAAGCATGGTGAGCAGTAAGACTTAGACTGAGTCACAGAGGGCTGTGGTTCCTTTCCACAGACAGGCCTTCCTGCTACAGATACGCGTGTGTGGCCCTTACAGGTAATAACAGTGGTCAGCATAACTCGAGGTCCCAGAGCAATGAGTGCTACTGTGAGGAGATTTCCACTTTTTTTTAAACATATGGCTTTTGAAAGAATTAAATGAACCTTGATGGATTTGAAGAGATGACAGAAAAATCACCTCTGAAAACGGGAAACTGGTTAAAGCAACTTACCCTGAAGTGTTTCAGAAATGAGAAGCATTCATCTCTCCACATTCAGGTTTGTCAAAATGATGCAGTACTGGACTCTCCAGAGAAATCTCAATAGTGAAGAGATAAAATTCTGTCACAGTGGTGAGAAAGCGGGTTTTAAAAGATATGTGGGTGTTCATGTGAATTACAGGTTATATAGCTGTCTTAAAAAATGAGACTCGCCAGGAAAGCTGCTTTTTTTTCTGAAATCTGAATATTTCCCCTGAATTTTGATGCTCTCCCAAGTCGTTTTTTATTCAAAAGCACAAAGAAGACATTCTACTGAGAAGATGAACATGAAAAGTCACTTAGAATGAGTGCTTTACACAATCTTCTTTGTCTCGATTTATTAAATGCCCTTCACGCTAAGCACTGGATGAGTGGATTTGTGGAACTATAGGTGAATGCTAAGCATGTTGGGTGGGGCTGTGAATGACTGTGTGCATTTGTCACTGAGTAAAACTAAGAAAAAAGATGTCTTGAGCTCTGAAATCAAAAGTTCTTTCTCTTGCACGGGCCATGTTCCAAGACTCTTGGTGAACAAGATAAAAAGGAAGTGACAGTACAGCTCAGAGTCCTTCAATAAAAACAACTCTACAATACCCACTGAAGAAAACAAAGGCCAGTCAAACTTGAGTGGCATCTTTGTTATGGGAAACAAATTCTGGCTGCACTGCATTGCAACGTCAACAACGCATTGAAGGAAAACTTTAATGCAATAAGAAACAAACCTCCATAAGGTTTTCATAATTTTTAAAAACAGTAGGTGGGGAGGTAGGCGTCTATAGATTCCATACAAATAGATTTTATATGGCCAAAGAAGTCCTGGACCTAGAGACTTGTCCTAAATCAACTTAAAACCACAGTAAGATAGGACTTCACCCCTCCTAGAAGGGCTATCATCAAAAAGACAAAAGATTACAAGTGTTGGTGAGAGAAAGGGAAGCCTTAGGACTGCTGGTCGGAACGTGCATTAATACAGCCATGATGGAAAACAGTATGGAAATTTCTCAGGAAACTAAAAATAGAATTATCACACTATCCAGTAATCCTGCTTCTGGGTATCTATCCAAAGGAGTTGAATCTGTATGCCGAAGAGATGTCTGCCTCCTATGTTCACTGCAGCACTATCTTTTTTTTTTTTTTTTTTGAGACAGAGTCTCACTCTGTCGCCCAGGCTGGAGCAGTGGTGTGATCTTGGCTCACTGCAACCTCCACCTCCTGGGTTCAAGCGATTCTCTTGCCTCAGCCTCCCAAATAGCTTGGACTACAGGCACACGCTACCACACCCAGCTAATTTTTGTATGTTTAATAGAGATGGGGATTCACCATGTTGGCCAGGATGGTCTCGATCTCTTGACCTCATGATCCCCCTGCCTCAGCCTCCCAAAGTGCTGGGATTACACTGCAGCGCTATTTATAATAGGGAAGATATGGAAGTAACCTAGGTGTCCATCATCAGAAAATGGATACAGAAAATGTGTTATGTTACATATATACAATGGCATACTCTTCTTCAATCTTAAAAAATAATTCACCTAAAAAATTGTGAATACTATTATTCATAACTTTAAAAAGGGAGAAATCCTGTCATTTGTGACAACATGGATGAACCTGGACGACACTATTTTAAACAAAATGATCCAGGTACATAAAGACAAATACTGCATGACCTCAATTATATGTGGAATCTAAAAAAGTTGAACTCAAAAAGTAGAGAGTAGAATGGTGGCTATCAGAGTCTGGGAAAGGGGGTTAGATGGGAAACAGTGTTGATTAAGAGGTACAAAGTTTCACTTAACACTAGGGATAAGTTTTAGTGATCTAATGCACAGAATGGTGACTATAATAAATAAAATACATCGTATATATCAAAATCACTAAAAAGTGTATTTACAATGTTTTACCAAAAAAAAAAAAAAGATGATCCTATGAAGGAGCCTAAAAAATAAATTAATTTCAATTTTCATTTTAAAAAATGTAAGGTGATGGATTTTTTAATTAGCCTAATTTAATAATTCTACATTGTAAACATATATCAAAGCATCACATTGTGCCCATAAATATACATAATTATTATTTTTAACTTAAATTAAATTAAATAATAGGTCTCTGAGTGATTCAGAATACATTTCATATATTTATTTATCTAACTGTTTTTTACTTCATAGCTTGTTTTCTCTAGGCCAAACAGAGTTGAAATAATCTCCATACTTCCTCAGGAGTTATCTAGGTGTGAAGTCAAGGAAGCAGGAAAGGCGAATGTCTTGTGACTTCATTCATCACCAACTACCTAAACAATCTAAATTGCCAGTTCTCCTGTGAAAACAAAGCATTCCTCTTTGTTCTGACTAATGGGCAGGAACTTCTGCTTTCTAGGGCTGCCCTGGACTTCTGGTGTATGAATGGAAACTCCGACACTCTTCCTGTCTCAATATTCCATTTTAAAAAACAGGAATCAAAATTGACTTCAGAGGGTGGTGATGATGTGGTCACCGTGCCAGACTCTACAATCACATTTTGCAGATGAAGTCTTGGTCACATCAGGGTGACTCAGTCCTCGGCAATCTAGCATTTGTTAGTCCAGTTAAAGGAGCCATGAATTCCTGACCTGAATCATGACCTTCTTAGTTCTTACAGTGCAAAACCCATGTCATCACTCACCTTCTTCAAACCCTTTAGTGGCTCCCTACTTTCTTAAAGATAAAGTCCATGCTCCACACATGATATAAAACACACCTACTCTGCACTTACCACAGCTTAACTCACATCTTGCCCCCAAATGGTAATCTGCTGTTTTTCAGAACTATTTGCAATTTCCTGAACACTCTCTGCTTTCACACATTTTTCCATAGTCTATTCTCTCTATACTTTCTGCACCCATCCCATCTCTCACACAACCCACAGTGACTTTTAAGAACCAGTTCTGGCATTACCTCTTCCAAAAGTATTTATAATTTCCCTACTCAACCCCCTACATACACATTCTAAGCTAAATTCTCCCTCTCTGTGCCTACAGGGCTTCCTAAAAATACCTCCATTGACGTTGTTATCATATGCTTTTTGTAAGGTAGGTTTGCTTAACTGTCTCCTGCCTTCCAATCTGAGAGCTCTGAGGAACAGAGACTACCTCTTTGTCCTCTGGATCTCCAACTTTTTTTTTTTTTTTGAGAAGGAATTTCACTCTTGCTGCCCAGGCTGGAATGTAATGGCACCATCTTGGCTCACCACAACCTGCATTTCCTGGGTTGAAGCAATTCTCCTGTCTCAGCCTCCTGAGTAGCTGGGATTATAGGCATGTGCCACCACGCCCGGCTAATTTTGTATTTTTAGTAGAGAAGGGGTTTCTCCATGTTGGTCAGGCTGGTCTCAAACACCCGACCTCAGGTGATCTGTCCACCTCGGCCTCCCAAAGTGCTAGGATTACAGGCAAGAGCCACTGTGCCCGGCCCTAGATCTCCAACTTTTGATTCAATGTTTAGAGCAAAGCAAGCACTGGAAACTTCTAAATGCATTTTTTCAGAATCCCCCAATGTTCACGTATAGCAATTAGATCCTAAGGAATGGTCCATGAACCCAAAATAAAAAATTTGTCTGGGGTGACATCCTAGTAAGCTATAATTTCACTGTCTTCACTCTACATGAATTGGGAAGGATTAGAGAAAAACTTGAGAAATAGAGCCAGGGATGTGCAGAGGTTTTAATGCCCTCATTCTGTCCAGCTCGTGCTCAACTCTCTGCTCCCATGCACCTCTAATACACTGGGACAATGAAAATGGGGGTGGTGGAACACTACTGCCTCTCTTTTTCTGACCCCAGATCACTATCATGAGAAGGGGAACAGTAAGGCTTCATGGCTACATTCAGGAATCAGATGATAAGGCAATGGGAAAAGTCGGTTAGAATCTGGATGTATGATTAGCTGGGAAAGCCCAAGGCTGCAGTCATTGGAGGCTCACACATGATGTGAAGGGACAGCAGGAGGCAGTAAGGCACAGCTCTGAGGAATGAGGCTAGGAGTCCTCCTGACCCATGTGTGTATCCCAGCCCTACTACATGCTACCCGTGGGCTTTTAGTGGACATATATTATTCTTTCAGCCTCAGTTTCCCCTCAGGTAATCAGTACAAGAACATCTGATATATGGGACTGTTGTGACATTTAATAAGATAATGAACGTAAACTGCCTAGCACTCCACAAATAAGAGATCTTGTTATTATCCACTATAAGCTCCAAGGTCTTTCTTTAAATGAAAATTTTAGATGTCCATTTATTCTACTCAAGTAAACATCAATCTAGATAAACCAACTAAGAAAATCTAAAGAAACAAAACACAACGAGCTACATCAGCTTAGCAACGGCATGAAAAAGTGTTAGCCTGGCGCGGTGGCGCATACCTATAATCCCAGCACTTTAGGAAGCCATGGTGGGCAGATCATGAGGTCAGGAGTTTGAGACCAGACTGGCCAACATAGTGAAACCCCATCTCTACTAAAAAATACAATAACTGGCCAGGCATGGTGACAGGCACCTGTAATCCCAACTACTCGGGAGGCTGAGGCAAGAGAATTGCTTGAAACCAGGAAGTGGAGGTTGCAATGAGCCAAGATTGCACCACTGCACTCCAATCTGGGTGACAGAGCAAGACTGCATCTCGGGGAAAAAAAGAGTGTTAGTATGTGTCAAGCAATGTTATACTTTATACAGACTGATTCTCTTAATTCTCATGACAACTCTAAGGTAAGTAATGTTATCATCATCCCTATTATACTAATAAAATATAAAGTATAAAAAGATTAAGTAACTTATCCCATGTCATGTAGCTAGCAAGTGGCCAAATCAGGATTCACTTGCAAGGAGTCTACATTGCCTGTCCACACCTCCAAACACAAAGCTATATGAATTGCAAACTGTACCACTTTTCCCTAGTACCTAGGACAGTGCTTCACACATAAAAATGCCATTGAATTGAACTGACTACAATCAAATTGGACTGAACCTGTAATAATTCTTCTTTAACTTAAGTAGGAAGAACTATTTAACTCCCTTGCACCTGTGTGGTCCTTACATTAACTCAGAGACAGCAGCAGATTCACTTCCACTGAAGAAGCCATGGCCTTGAGTTTGGGGAGGTGCTCACTCAATCCTCACGTCAGTGGCAGTAAGATTTCTTCAGAACACTGAACTTACACATGGCCCTCTACTGTCAGCTCCAAGAGAGCAGGGATGATTCCTGACTGTTTTGTTCACTGATGCAGCCCCAGTGACTAGACTATTGGCTAGCACATAGCAGGTGCTCAATAAATACCTGTTAAAGGAAGAAAAAATAAATGTGATCCTATAGAAGACAATAGATTGCATGGAGTTAAGGAACATGCATCTCTTACACTGAGAGTACTGTGGCAACCATTCATGGCCCCTTTTATCCCAGCTGTGTGTGGGACCAAGGGACAAATTACAGAAGCACAGCGAAGGTTGCCCGGTTCCCCGTTTGCCTATGAAGTTATGTAGTGAGCAAACAAGAGGACACTGGAGTACAGCGCTGCTTAGAACTGAGGCTCAGTAAACTTTTGTTCACTGATGAATGAATGTATTAAGCTGACCAGCTCAATTTGATTCATAAGGAAATAGACTTAAGGCTTTTCTGAGGAAGAACACAATATACTTTCAAGCCAACTTTTAAAACAATAAAACATGATTATATATTTCTAAATAAATATTTTCAGAAAGTTTGCCTATATGTCAACAATTTCTAGGATGTGGAAGCCAGTATGTCTCCAAGTTGTGGGGACATCTGTGTTATTCTCCACATTCCCTGCAAAATGACTCTGTCCTTACCTGAGAGCCTGAAACAATATGAAATTCAAAGCTGCCATCCCTCTGCCTTGGCAACTGCACATTCGCCCAGAACTCACAGTGCTGCTTGCATAGACTTGAAAAGAGGGTGCAAAATACACAATATATTTCTCCTACTTTATAATACGAAGAGGCAATACAAGTTGGAAAACAGTGAGCAACTTGGGATCTACAATGAATTTAAATGGAAGTTTGTTGGGTGCCTGCAGTTTGTCATCTAAGCAGCCTTGACATACAGAATTCCTGGAACTAGGCTACCTTAATTCAGTCTGACAGCTCTGTGGCAATAAAGCAGCATCCTAAAAATAAGGCATACATAATGCATTTTCCATGCTGGGCATGAAAAATAGTACAATGCTTAAATGCTACCAAAGTGGTGTCCCTTGAGATTCATTCACATTACTGGGCAGACTACAGGGCAAGCTCTGGCAAAGCTGCTAAATCAAAGATCACAGAAAGGTGTGGGCTTTTATCTTTTTTTATTCTCTTGCTTTTTATATGGACATAGTCTGCTTTGTCTAATCCTAGATAAATACTTTAGGATATTTTCATTTTTTTAACTATCAAAATGTAGCAGCACCACACAGTATCTGATGACTTTTATAATAATTTGAGACTCTTGCAAGGACATCTTGGCAGAAAACAAATATGTTCAGTCACATCGATACACATGTGATTGTTTATGGTAAACAAGAAAATCTGGTAAGCACTGGGACCTTGGATTGCATTAAAAAATCTTGTAGCAGTGTTCAAAATGATACATCAATACTGCACTTGAGTAAAAATATTATCAGTGTTAGATTATTGAATTGAAAAAAAATTAAATAGAAATGTTGGTATAGTGGCAAAATCGGAAACCATCATGATAAAATTTGCACATTTTTGACATTATCCTATAATTGTATTAAGTTACATTGAGAGGTAGTATAGGTTAACAGAAGCAACATGAGGAAACTTCAGTGTCAGAGGCAGAATTGGGCACAATTCCAATTTCATTGCTCACTAGTAGGCGACTTAGGGCAAATTTTACAAGCTCACTGAGTCTCAGGAATCCTTTATTTAAAATAAGAGTATTATCTGTGGTGTAAAATTGTTAGGTGGTATAATAGACAATACACAACAAATACAGTATAAGTACCAGCTGATGCATAACACTAGATTCTTTATCACAATTGAAAAATACTTCATTATTGCACACAAATATTTTAAGGCCCTTTGATGCTGTATTTTCATTCATTGTAAGACTTCCTACACAAACACATGTAGGATGAAAATCTGCTCCAGTGAGAACTGCTGGATCTGATACTGTAGCACACTGCTGGCTCTGCCTACTTAATCACTATCTTGCCCTTCCTCAAGTGCACCCTTCTTACTTTCTAGCATATCTTGGAGCATAACCTGTCAGAAAATAGTCTGTTAAAAAGTACAATACCAGCAAGTCCACTAATTTCACACATCCTTTTGTATTAGAAGAATCATCTAAAACCCATCAATCACACAGTCAAGATCTTGTCTCAGACTAACCTGAGTTAGCTGATTGGATCACCCACACCAGTTTTACCAATTTAGAAAAATCCTAAAGATAAGCTTTATAATTGGAACTCTTTGTCTTTTGACTGAATCAACAGAGAGTTTTATCTGAAAGGCTGGGGCAAGCAGATCACTCAAATCACAGCATTTGATTCTTTTTACGTCTCCCTTTGCATGTCATATATCCATTTTATAATTACTCTGGGCCTCAATTTCCGTATTTGTTAAATGTTTGTCACAGAGTCCCCAGGGTCTATATGAATTTGTATGAGGAATTAATGAAATAATGCAAGCACAGTACTTAGAACAGAGCCTGATATATATATCTAGGAAAATTCAATCACTCTTAGCTATGGTTAATGTTGCTTTGTCTCCTTGTGAGAAAAAAAGAGGTTCCCATAGCTCTATCTATGCATCAGTGTGTAAGTCATCTATTTCATTACATTAAATAACTAAATTTCCTAGTAGGCTGTGGTGATAAAGAAGATGTACCTTAGGGCCCCTTAAAGGATTTGTTGAGGGAAGCAGGTTTATGAAAAGAGAAAAAGACTTGGAAGTTAGAAGACAAAAAATTTTGCTGGATAGCTAACTCATTACATGACCTTGAGCAATCTTCTTGCCTTTCTTTCACCTTTAAATTGAGGTTTTAAAAAGTCTACTGCATAAAATTATTTAAAAAAATAACTAAGACAAATCAGATATCTAAATTCAACCTGCAGTAGAGACTACCCACTTTCTCGGTGCCAGTTCTAAATTTCTTTTTGTAAACACTAATCAAAGGTAAGAACAGAAACAACATTTAGGGCAGATTACTTACAGTCTTTGCTGGCTCCTCACTCTCTCAAATATTAAAAGATCTACTCCTAGACCAAGCCAGATCATCAGAGAAACATATACCTAAATTAAATCTATTGTTCCTCCTGCAGAAAACTCATTAACAAATTACACTAGAGTGTGATGCCAACATACTATATTGATAATCCTCACAAAAATAAGCCCTCCAAACATTTTATTTGCATTGTAAGGAGGCTGCCAAAAACATTTTTCATTACTTCCACAATGAATTCTTTAAGAGATCCTCCAGGAGAAAGCCCAGCCTGGGCTGAAGACTAAAAATGTTACTATGTGTCCTAAGTATTAGAAGCTGGTGGTTTCCAGTATAGATTTATGTTTCGAATACAAGGAACAAGCAACAGATGCATTCCTGCATTCATTCAAAATATTTATTGAGTACCTATTATGGGCCAGACTCTCCACTAAGATCCAGAAACGCAATTCTAAAGAGAACAGGAAGTGTCCTTGCCTTTGCAGACCCAGATAGTAATAAGAAGGAACAGATGATTAAAGAAATGATTATAATGCAAATACGCATTATATAATGTAATGATATAGAGTAAGCTGAAAAAAAATGCTGGGTAACTAGATAAGATGTGCTGCCTCCCTGAGTGGGCCGAGAGGCTCAAATAAAGCCAAGCTTTGACCAACAGAATAAGAGGGGCCACGAAGAAAGCTACACACTTCTGTGGAAATCAGGGAAGACAGACACAGAGAGGAAAAGACTAGAAATGGGTGGATGAGTAGAGATACTGAGAACCTAACACTGTCCATACCATGACCGGAAGTATTCTATTTGTGTACTTTGCATCACTATTACAGTCTGTTTGAGTAGAATTATATTGTGTAGAGTGTGCGTAACTATATGGAAATGATTTCATAAGCTCCTGAAGCCACTGTCCTGACTTTGCGACTCTAAATGACTAAGTAGACGAAGGTATCAAAGAGACAATGTTGTCTGGGATATAATCTTGAGGATTTAATTCATTAAATCGAGTCATATTAGTATAACCTATTAGTTTATTTCCATTACCACTCCCACATGAACGGAGAGAGAACTATCCAGGCTATATTGAGATTATAAACCCCTCCTTTAAATTGAATTTTTATTCTCAAAGATGCCGGAAATTCAGAGCAAAGAACTAAATATCTAAGAGAAATTGTGATTACAAAAGTGTATTTGAGCAGTTTTAGTCACAGTCCGAGCACCTAAGGAAATAATATACGAGACTTGGAGGTTACGTGAGGAATTCAATGAACTTGGTACCTCATGTACTTGGTATAATAATAATAACCAATATTTATTGAAGGTTTACCTTGTGCTAAATACTGGTTCTAAGTGTTTTCCATGTATTAACTAACAACAATCTCATATGGTAGGCAGTATTGTCATTTTACAGCTGAGGAAACTGAGGCATAAAGAGACACAGTAACGTTTCCAAGGCATATTGGAAAGGTCAAATATGGTTGGTAAGGTCAAACCTAGTTAGTCCAACTCGAGGGCCCAGGCTCTTAGCTGCTACTGTATTCTACAAACTTCTATCAAAGAGCATGTAAAGGAGGCTCAAAAGACTATCAGAGAACCCTGCCTCAGGATGCACCCAGGAGTTCATCTTCTCTTCTCTGGGCCTTTATGACATGAAAATAAATGGCAATATAGCATAACAAGGGGGATCCTGCGCCCTACTCTGCCCAGAACAGCCGCTGTGCGCCTGCTGTCCCAATGCCCACCAGCATCTCCTTTCACCCACAGAGTTCCAGTTTGGATAATAAGTTACATATTCACATAAGTCCAGAGGCTAAGAAGTTATGTTCTGAAGTTTGCTGGGCCTACAGTCAAAACCCAGCTTAGCCACTCACTAGCTGTGGAGTTGAGGCCAATTACTTTGCCTCAAAAAGCCTCAATTTTCTCATCTACTAAATGGAAATAATAATAGTCCCTACCTCATAGCATTGTTATGAGAACTCTAGGAGCCAACACACATGAATCAATTTGTGTAATCCTTAGCAATTTGTAGGCACCGAATAAAAATTCATTTTTATCAACATTAGATTAAATGTTTGAGAGGGTTTCTTACTTTGGCATAATTGTGGTGGACTGCTTTGTAAACTTGAAACATCAAAACATACCTGTGAATCTGGAGCACCTAGACAAGAACCACGATCTTTAAGGAATGTCCGATTTTTCTAAGTAAATCACTGGTACTTCAAGAAGCATCCATTCTAAAATGAAATTACAATGCTAAAGCCATTCAAAATGCAGTTTGGGTCTCAGCCACTCCCAGAGGTTGTAATCCATTCCATTCCAGGCTCCCTGGGAACCTCACTGAAATGCTAAATTTCATGGTAACATGAAGAAAGTAAGTATCCTTTGAGCTTATAATCTCTTTGGGGTATGTTTTAGCCTCTTGGGCCAGTCTAGATTCAAAGTTGTAAACTCTGGCATCATTCTGCATTCAAACACAAGCCACTGATTCACTGTACTTTGTATTCAAACCCTGGAATAGCTTTAATATTCAGAGAATATCCTTTATAGGGCATGGGCATGATCACAGACCAACCTTTTTGTTGGCAATTGCAGTAACTGGCTACATGTGTTAGAACCTGCCAAAATGTTTGTCACCCAAGAAGAAAGACTCTTGAAAGACAGGCTCAATGGACCATCGTGATGGGCTTGATAAAACCACACAGCTAGTTAGTATACATACTGAACAAATCGTCTATTTTTGTCTCATTCTTTTTATTTGTTAAATAAAGGGGTTAAATCCACTGGGGGTGGGGAAGCAAGGGGTTGAACCTAACATGGTCTGGCTCCGTGCCTCTTAAGAAGATTCCATCTGCTCCAGAAAAATAACCTGCTTCCCCATTACTTTTAAAAACTCCTGCTTCCTCCCATAGTAACCTATTTAATAGTATGCCTGACAGCAAGTTCTTTGCCTCCAGCCTAGCTTCCTCTCCTCATCACGTAAACTGCCATTGGCTTTAATTAGATTTAATAAGCCACTGGGAAGTGCAGCAGAGGGAAATGGAGAGCAAAGATTATACAGTATGGGCTTACTCTTGCATGTCCAATACAGCATTTCCCTGGAACTCTCATATCCTCCCGGGCTGGGAAAATACAGAATGCCAAGCGCATGGAAAGAAAGGCTGCTGCTGCTGCTGCTGTCCAAATGTGAAACGTGGGTGGAGAAAAATCATTTAGAAAAAGAGAAAATGAACCCGAATCCCCAACAGCTGCAAATAATGAAGCACATGAATCTGTTACCTTGGATGAACTCTGCTTTCCTGCTCACAGACGGCAGGGTCCTGTTGAGCCCCAGGATCCTGTCTAGGTGGAAGGCAAACACCTCACTCATGTCCAAGGGCTGCTTGAGAAGCCCACAGGGGCTAGGGCCGCAGCGGGGCACAGCGCCAGGTGCACCCCCCTCCAGCACCAGCAAGCGGGCACCGCTCTTGGAGGACACGGGCCGGAGCCCTGCCACTGTGCTGTCCGCCAAGAGTCGCATTCTTCGGATGTCATCTTTGCTCAGCCAGGAGGGGGCGCTCTCGCTGTAGATCCTAATGTTGCTCTCCCTGGCCTTGGGCTGCAGGAAGTCTGGACCCCCCGCTCGCACTCCTGGACCCCGCACCAACCTCCAGGGTCGCTCTCCAATCTTGGCCAGGTTTCCTCCCTGAGCATCCCTAAGTGCTCCAGCATCAGCTTCCTGAGGCTGAGGGGATGGTCCGACCAAAGCTTCCAGCCCTGGGGCAGCCGATGCCACTGCATGCTTTTTCCTGCGCTTGGGCTTCACGGTGCCGCGAATATTGGCAGGCTTGCTGCGCTTGGAGCGTAGGGTAATGTACACCACATTGGGCTGCAGGGTGGTCCCATTGCCCTGGGACTCAGGAGGGGCCAGGGTACCATCCAGGGGTATCTCAGGGAAGGGTGCCTCGGTGGCGTGGCGACTGCGATGTGGCCCCTTCTCGGCTGCCTGTCCGTGCTGGAGAGAGGCCCTCCCCACCTGGCTCACCAGGAAGCCCAGGTAGATGGCGCAGGCAGTGCCCAGCAGAAGGTTTCTCCGGGTCCTTGGACGCCGGCTGCTCCAGAGTTTACGCACCCGTGGAAGGCACAGGGAGCAGATGAACCAGTTTATGAGCTGCCCCGGCTTGTCTGGACAGGTCATTTCTCTGCTGCATCCACATGTTGAAAGGAGTTTAAACTCTGCAGTTGGCTCCTGCTAATGTGATGCATGGTTTCCTGACTTCAGCTGTCGCGTCCGCTTCGGGATCTAAGTGGTCTCCAGTGGGTAGAAGTGGAAGGAAAGGATTGGTGATGAAGCTGAGAATGTTTCTGACACAACAAACCTTTTAAACTATCAGCCTCCCCAAGGAGAAATGCGGCTTGCTTCTGGGAATGAATGGGTACAGAGTTAACTGAGTCACAATCTCAAACATTTCAGTTCCTCTACAAAGTACAGAAAAAAGTAATCATTTCCTTTCATAAATATCACCACTAAATGTTTTTAAAAATAAAATTTAAAAACATGGAAACAAGATAGATGTATAGATTTGATAATCGCTTTAAAGTAGTGAAAACAAGCTACAAAAATTCAGGAGTATTTTCTAACTTGTACCTAAAGTCTTTAAGCTGATTCTGAAGCAAAAGCTTTAAAATGTGACAAGCCTAGGCTTTTCCTTTTTGAAATTCAGAAATGACTTAAGACAAGTAATAGATGGTTTTTTAAAACCCTATAACTATACCACATTTATTTTTAAAGTCCTGAGTTAACTAAGTACAAGCACCAAGTATTAACAATAAAATTTAGAAACATATTCTCTTAATCTAATGGCACAATTTTTTCTTTATTAATACGTTCCATTAGCTTACATTGTTAGCATAATACAAAGCCATAAATGTCCATATATCTTGGAAGCAGTTACATTTATTCTATTTCTCTCTCTTTCTGTGTTACACACACACACACACACACAACACAACACAAATCTGACTGCTTTTTATTTCTTTTCTTTCCACTGAAGTCAGCTGAAAGAAAATAAAAGCATCTCTAGTCTGTTTTTTCACTATTAAAAAGAAAAAGAAGAAACTCATAAGCAACCTTACTTACACAGCTGGTCCCATGCTTGGCTCCAAGAAGAATGTAATCCCTGACTCTAATGCAAAGAACTTTTAAAGGCTGAGGCATGTAAGTAGAACATATTTCATGGTCAAGAGTGTTCCACATTTCAAACATTTCACTTCAGCTTTAAAAGCTCCCTTGAAAACTGCTGATTGCAAAGCAAAACTTGTAAACAGATCGCTGCATGGTTTGAAGAGGTATAAGGCTTTTGAAAACAATAGTTAACAAAATAAACTTTAGTTTTAAATTCTGAAAAAAGAAATGCCGTAGAGAATCAGTTTTCATTCAAATAACTTTCCCCTTATTCTTAACCCCTGGGAGCCCTCTAGCGTCCAGTTTGCAAACAGACTCAGAAATGTCAGTCTCATGAAGTTCAAAAGATTGGGAGTGTTTGCTTAGCTTGGTGGAGCAGCCTTAGCCAAGTAAGTAACTTGTAAAATGAGGAATGCCATAACCCCTCGAGTATCCCAGATAACTTGGGGTTAGGGCACAAGTGATCCCAGGAACTACTCACCTTACCATCTTGGCCGTTTACAGAGTAACATTTATCTTCCACCAGTTCCGGGAAGAGAAGGCCTAGAAGTTTAGGGAGAAAAAAAAAAGGTAAGAAAGAGTTAATATAAATGAGGGGAAAAAATAGAACAGTGAGATAACAGTGCACATAGATAAGGAAAGACATTTATAGTGTGCAGTTGCACGGTGCCACAGTTCACAAAAAGAAGTCGTGGATTCTCTCTGATTGGAGGCTTTTTCAAAAAACAGGTTAGGGATTGGCCTGGGTGGTTTGCATGTCCTGGCAACAAAAGCAGGGGCTGATGACCTTGGGGGTCTCAATTAGACTATGGTAAATCGAATCAAAAAGCAAGAAGACAGAAAGGGGACAGGGATTTTTCCTCCCCACAGAAAAAGAAGGTTGTGATACTGGTGAGTGGGTAAAAGATTAGCATATGGTGTATAATCCTAAAAATATTATATTTTACAATGCAAAAAAGAGCAAGGAGTTGGAATATATATGGAGGGAGAGAATAAAATTCCAAGTGGTAACTTGACAAAAATTATAATATGGCTATTATTTCAGCACCTCAAAATCAGTCCTTTTTTCCTCTTTAAAAGTCCTGCCACATGGAGGAACGAGAAGGAGCAATCCCAATATTGACAGTAGCCTAAAGTACCTGCGTATTTTGGCTAAACGTTGTGAGAATTCGGGCATCAAAGCAATTTTATTTGTGCTCAAAAACTCTTCAAGCACACATTTCCATACACACAGAATTATTTTCTAGATAGGAAATGTAAACTTTTTGCAAGGAAACTATACCAAAGCTGCATTTTATAACCATCTTATTATTTTCACAGTCAGAGGAATAACTGACCTGGCTCTAAAAAAATTGAAAGTAAGCCTTTGGCGGAGACCAGTTACAATAAGCAGACATCTCCTCTAGCTGTTTTTAGAGCTATTTTTTTCATAGAGAAATGCCTAGGAGGTAGGTAGAGTTGCGTGAGTTCGTAAATTTGGTTGACCTACCTTCCCGCCCCCACACCAAAAATGTCTCCTAGAAAAAGAACAATACACTGTCTCCTGCTATAGCCACAATAGGGATTAGTGGAGGCTACACTATCTGCTCTGAACTGTGATATTCAGAGAACGGGCTGCAAAGGGAGAAAGCCTGACTTTAAGTTCTCCTCATTTACCTCTTACATGTGGTCCCCCTGTGGCAAGTAATCTTACCTCTCTAAGCCTCAATTTCCCCCCTATGTAAGAGAAGGAAAATAACAGCACTTACTCCATCGGTTTCTCGTGATGGTTAAATGAGATAGCGGCCTTGGAATGATCGTTTGAAATATTCGGCAAAGTGTTTGTTTTTATCCCGCATGATGCCTCATTAAACTGCTTGGAGGCCCCTCTCCTCAGCCCAGGCCTCGGCAGATAGTCACCGCTGCACCACAGCAAAGCTCTCATGGTAGAATTGGGGATAAGCACACTGAATTATTTACAGCCAAGACACTGATATAACCAATACAGTGGATAAGCAGGGCTTGTCAGACATAATCAGAAAACAATTTTAGTGATTACCCCCACTGCCCACCGAAACCTGTCCTGTGGCCTGATGCCTGTTTGCCACATTTTTAAATGGAAACTCAGGCAGGCCCCATAACTTTTCTAGTCACACTTAAATTTTTTAAAAAGTTCTCCAGCTGTTAGCCATAGACATACAGACATGTAATATACATAAACTAATTAACATGTTTGATTCTGTATCACAGTCAATTTTTAAAATTTCTTTTACATTTTCAGAATTTCTCCAGAAGACAGTAGTCCCTCAAAAAGCATAACCAAAATCTACTGAAAAGAGACAGAGGGGATGCATCTTAGATTATTTTTTGTTCCTACTTAGAGCTCTTATTCCTTAACCACTCACCCCACTTTGAGTTTGGCTCTGGCTGTTCCAATGTAGCAGAAAAAGAGAAGCAATAATGGCAGAAATGGCCTTCCTACTCCATTGATATTGCTGTGAACTAGCTTATAAGCTCTCCAGGTTTGGTAGGTGTGTAAAGCTGACTCTGCGATCAGCATCTTGCAGTCGCTTCAAAGACACCACTATCAAAGCATCTCTCTGGCTGGCTGTTGATAGCCCCTCAGTCCCTTGAAACAAACTTGGTAGCCCCCTGTTCTGTTGAGATCACCTCATCTCTCCAGGCTGTTCTCTGAGGTAGCATTTAGGTAGACCCGGAGGCTGGTTTTCTCACTTGGGCCTCTGTGTACACAAGTGATCCAATGGACGTGGTCACCACCATTTGCTCCAAAAACCACAGACTTCCCAATGCAGCAGCTCACCTCCCTTAGAACAGCAGATCCACATCTCATTTTGGAATGTGGAAGCAATTCCCATCAATTGCTTATGGTCTCTATTAAAACTGAAAGGAAAGACATTTTCTGCCATCAGGTAGCGTGGAATACAGAGAAGTTTAATTTCGTTTTAGATAAATAAAGCAAAATTTCTTGAACAAGTGTTAGTTTGAAAATTTGTTGCCACAATACAACATTCATGTATAACTTACAATATAATCTGTGAGTGCGCATATAGAACTCAAAGCATTCATTATTATTAATATTATTAGATCAGAGAAATTAATAATCCTCATGTCTAAAGTATTTTCTCTTCTTAAAAAAATGACGGAAATTAAGTGAAAGAGTAGACAGTAAGACAATGATAGGGCCCACTAGAATTACCTAGAGACCTTTTCACATCTTTATGGAGATGGAGGGGCAAGGATGGTGATGGAGAAACAACATGAGCAGAGACAGGATTGTGGGAATATTCTATTTCTTCATTTAGATGGGATTTACAGAAGTATGTTTATTTTGAGGTAACACATTGACTATACATTTGTGATTTCTGTACTTTTCCATATTTATATATAGCTTATCCTTCAATCAAATTGGAAAAGGTGGTAAGTGAGTAGCTGTTTATTTTAT
Source organism: Sapajus apella (assembly GCF_009761245.1). Taxonomy (NCBI): domain Eukaryota; kingdom Metazoa; phylum Chordata; class Mammalia; order Primates; family Cebidae; genus Sapajus; species Sapajus apella. Next base: position 6,895,553 of record NW_022437007.1, on the reverse strand, counting down.
ATTCTTTATACCTTGTATATACGTTATAAATCTATATAGGAGGAGAGTAGGACTAATAATTTATTTACAATAAAAAATGCATGTTACTTCAGTCATTTAAAAATTAAGTTTAAATATTAAAGAACAGTAAAATCCCTGAAGATTTTTAAAATATATGAGTGTCTAGGCCCCATCCATCTTCCCAGAGAGTCTATATGATCTGAAGTAGGGCCCAGGAATCCTACTTACAATGTGCAGAGTTATAATTCACTGTCCTATGAGTTAAATACTTAGTTCTAGAAGCAAATTAACACCTTTTCACAGTTAAATGACGTCTTAGGTTTCACTGGCAACAAAGTAATCTGTAAATCCTTTTAGGCTTCCAATTATAAGATCCTAGTTTGGTCAAGGTTATTTGCCTTCAGTCTGGCACAACTCCTGGACCAGACTAGATAGTGAATCGGGCCTCATTTTTCCACCCCCAGCACTCTCATTTCCCCTACTCCTGTCAGGTAACTTGCTGCGACTGTGCAGCAGCTTGGCCATCTTCTGAGAGTGCTTGGGAAAGCAAAGGACAATATTTAAGGGTTCCAATCACCGAGAAGCTAAGTACTAAAGTTTTCCTCGCCGTTGTTGACCCATGCTTGTTGCACAGATTGCAGACCTGCAGATGGACGCCTTGTTCCTGGTTCACTGTTACCCAGACCCTTCCACTGGGGGCCCCTATCCCTTGCTCCTCACATTCCTGATTTCTAGGACCCATAACCCTACTATAATTATAATCCCAGCATTAGCCTAGGTTCCTGGGTACAACCTTTGCCCTACTTATTGTATGGAATTTGCTAATACCTTTGCCATCCATTCCAACAACAGGCCTGGATAGCACCAAGCTGTCCTGTCCTGTCCTGCTGCTGAAAAAATTTTAAGTTAATAATCTTTGAAGTTTTGTCATAAAAGTGTTAAATAGTACTCTATACTACATCTGCCTTTTGAACTGTATGCAAAAGAAGTTATATTGACTATGTTATATTTTATAGAAATATGTAAATTGTTCTATTATAAAGACACATGCACATGTACGTTCATTGCAGCACTGTTTACAACAGCAAAGACCTGGAACCAACCCAAATGCCCATCGATGATACATTGGACAAGGAAAATGTGGCACATATACACCATGGAACACTATGCAGCTATAAAAAACTATGAGTTCATGTCCTTTGTAGGTACATAGATGAATCTGGAAACCATCATTCTCAGCAAACTGACACAAGAACAGAAAATCAAACACCGCATGTTTTCACTCATAGGTATGTGAACAATGAGAACACATGGACATAGGGAGGGGAGCATCACACACTGGGGTCTGTGGTGGGGATAGGGGAGGGACAGTGGGGAGTGAGGATGTTGGGAGGGATAACATGAGGAGAAATGCCAGATATAGGTGATAGGGGGATAGAGGCAGCAAACCACATTGCCATGTATGTACCTATGCAACAATCCTGCATGATCTGCACGTGTACCCCAGAACCTAAAGTACAATGAAATAAATAATTAAATATGTGCACTTTTATCTGACACTTGATTGCTTACCCCTAAGGACATCATTTCTGTTGACCTACACTAGTACATCTATTTGCAGCAGGAGAAGCACTTTTGGAGAAAATCACCTGTCCCCTAAGAACTGGTCTTACAAATCTATGAAGTAACATTAAGTGCCATAGCCTAATCACTCATAGATGACCAAAAGAACACCAAACAGGCATATTTCCAGCAGATAAAATGCCTAGCACTGCATGGTATTAGATATTCTCTCCTCTGTCTAATATTATACCATACACCGTCCTCTGTTTTTCTAGTAGGGAAATCTCCTGCAATAATCCATTTGCCTCACTTCCCTAGAAAGGCTTGTTTCATTATTTGATGTTGTGTCTGTGTTAGGATGGTTCTGCCATGTGACCAGAAACTGAGCAATGTTTGCATGAGCATACCATGATATGGTAAACAGATGAAATGTCTGACAGCCAATTTGACATATATTTTTAATGATAGGTATTTATAAAGTTATTATTTCACTTCTTATTAGGTGAGTTATGCATGTTAGAATAATTTGCATTTGTTTTATAGTTGTAAAACCTGATAATTCATAGAGTCATCATAGAATAAAGTAAGAATTAGGAAAACTGGAGGTTGCCCTGGGTTTCTTCAAAAATCCCCCAGGCAATCGAGACAACTAAGCTTCTCTGTTTCAGAAGTGAGCACTCAGTTTTTCTATACCCTGCTCTATCTCTGTCCCCAGGCCACACACACAGAGGAGAAACCAGAACAGACACACTGGCTCTAGGTCACTCCTGGCATAGACAGAACAACCCACATAGCAGCAGTTTTCTGTCTTTTTAAAGGAATAAAGATTGGATGAAGCTGTCTCAACCCTTGGGCTCCTTGCAGGAAACTAGTGCAGAACAACAAATTATTTTTTCTCTCCTCGCCTAAGGTATAGTTTCTGTAAAAGAAAACAATCTACAGAGTACACTTAAGGGAAGGAAAGGCCCCTGGCTTGACTAGATTAAATCTGGAACGTTATAGATGTATTGGTACTATAAACAAACACCTTAGAGTGCAGGAGAACAATGTAGAGAAAAATTTGGAATCTTTTATTCATTTGAATCTGGTAGTTTTGAAACTGAGTTGGATCACCTACTGTGATTCAGATATATGTAGCATATCTGATAAGATGTTGGGGTATGTAACTACATACACAAGTTTTAAGGATTGATAGCGAAACTGAACTGGAAAAGAATGTGTTAATGTTACATACCCTACCCATTCACCCATCCCCACCTCCCTGGTGCTACGGATTCAAGCACCAGAAAAGAAGAACTACAGGAAGGCACTGATGGAAATATTTTCATATATTACTCTATGCAATATCAAAGCATCAGCAGCCATTGGCTTGCAAGATGAGGAAATGTGATGCAGGCTCATGGAGCATCTCATCCTCTCCATTACCTCTCAGGTATTGCAACTTCTGGAGCACTGGTGAGTAGCTCCCATGGTGTGGACTTCATGGTTACCATAGAAGGCAGCAACAGCAGCAGGTGCAGCAGTAAGTTGCCCATAAGTAGCTGCACAGAGAGTAAACATCCATGAGAGAGTCTTGCATTGTAGAGGATTTTAAGCACATGAACTATAAGACAAGGCATCCCTAGGACACAATAAGTGCTTTTTAGAGAGGTGCTGGAGGTCTTGTTTTACACAACAGAGGGTGAAAGTCAGTGCAGTTCAAATCACTCCTGCCTAAGAATGCTTGGTAGCCATGGGCTAGTGAGACTTGGAGAAATGTACGTTGCACAACACTTTAAAATTTACTGAAGACCTACTCAGTGCCCATCACTAAAGCTGGATTATGTGGGAAGTATGCAATGTCTAAGGCACTGCCTGGACATTAATTGAATGAAGAAAGAAAAGAAAGAGAGAGATAGAGAGTAGGAAGGAAGGAAGGAAGGAAGGGAGGGAGGGAGGGAGGGAGGGAAAGAGAGAGAGAGAGAGAGAGAAAGAGAGAGAGGAAGGAAGGAAGGAAGGAAGGAAGGAAGGAAGGAAGGAAGGAAGGAAGGAAGGAAGGAAGGAGAGAAAAGAAAGAAACATATTAAGTTGATAAAACACATTCCAAGGCCAGTGGTTCTCAAAGTGTGGCCCTGGGCCAGCTTCATCAGCTTCACCTAGGAATTTGTTAGAAATGAAAATCCTCAAAACCTACCCCAGACCTACAGAATTGGAAACTGGAGGACAGTCTCTGTGATCTGTGTTGAAACAACCCCTCCAGGTGACTGTCCTAGTGAGAAGCTCCAAAAAGAATGGGGCATTTCAGGAGGAAGATAGGAAGATGCCAAAAGAGGAAGGACAGAAAAGCAAAAGAATGGGAGAAGATTCAAAAAACATTTGCATTTTATCTAAGGTTGTTCTATTCCTTTTCCCGTCTTTATGAGAGTTCCATTTCCTTCCTGATATTTTATCCTTTGGATTGGAAAACACAGAATGTGTTAACATCACGTACCCTGCCCAGCCACCCACTCACCTACTCAACCCTATAGATTTAAACCCCTTCTCAAAGCAAGTTCACAGCATGTAGAAACTGGAAAAAGAAGGAATTTAAGAGAGACTACAGTTCACAGCCCATGGAATGAAAACCAGGAGTGCTCATGGCTGAGTGTGGAGGGACTGCCTATGGAAAAATGCCAGAGAAAAATCAATCCTTGACAGGCCATCACCAGTTATGAATCCATAAAGACTCCTTTTATAGTAAAATCGCACAGCTTTCCAAAAGGCAGTCATCGGGTTCCCATGGTCATGTAACATGAAGCATAGCCAAAAATTATAAGCCTAAAAGGTTTTGGTTAGAAGCTTGGAATGGGTTCTGAAATAAAAAGATGAAAAGATACCAAGGAGTATAATACAGAGAAAAGAGTTGAATATTTTTATAAGAATGAACATGTCGTTCTCTAAATATAACACATTCCAATTATTTTTCCACAGGAAATGACCAGTGATTTGGTTAAGAATGCACATTATACTGCAGTACTTTGGGGAATGAAGCCACCCCTGACTGAGGTGACCATCAGTTCAGAGGCAATTCCTTGTTTTATTTTTGCACTAATTGCTTAGAGAAATAGCAAGACAATATAATTTATGACAATAAATCTGCATTTAACCAAGTTTAGGAATTTGTGAACAAAAAGGTTAGTATCTCAGGTAGGTACTTTTGGCAAGATATTTAATTTTTCTCAATTTCCTCATCGAAAAACTAAGACCATTATATCTAGTACACAGAACGGTTCTAATAATTAAATTGCATGTTATATGTAAAGCACTTAGCACAGTGCTTGATATACTGTAAGATGTAATTGCTCATGCATTATTTTCTCTTTTCTTGCAAGGAAGATACTAATGTCTAGGCACTCTCTAAAGAGACCTAAGACGCTGTTGATAAAATACACTGATCAACATATGATTTTGGGTTCAAGAAACAGTTGTCAGCATTAGTAAGTTACTAATGCAGCAAATTTTCCAGAATTTGCTTCACTATTTCCTTCTATACTTAACAGAAGACTTGAAAGATAATCAGGAATATATTCTGCATGCTACTTTAGATTCAAATCTTTGGCTATTTTTGCCTTTGAAATTTAGAACCACTCTATGGTAACCTATGTTAGGCTATAATAAGGTGAGTAATGGCAATGTAATTGAAATGGGTGGGGGTATCATAATTGAGTGCTGGTTTCACCTTTCTTACTAATGGCATCTATCTCACAGAGCCGGTGTGAGGATTAGATGAATTAATACGTGCAAGCTTTATCATACCAAAAATAATAATAACAAAGTTGGTTTTGTCATTATCAGGTGGGGAAAGACGGACCTTAAAAATATTCATTTATTATGGTCAAAATGAGATTCAGAGTTGCTCATGTCCATTTATACTTTGATCAAGGGAGAGGTCACCCAGTTATTGGATCAATTTAGTCAGTTCTTCAGGCAGATATCTCCCTATTATGGAGAAACCTGTAATAGCTTATTAGAGACTGAGGTGTTTGTTGTCATATTTTTAGACTCTTCTATTATTCTTTTATTTTTTCATTTAAAATATTTTCGAGCAACTATCACGTCATAGGGCATTGTGAAAGTACTTTGGAAGTAGCAGTTGAATGATATTCAATGGCCTAGCAGTCAAGGGGCGTATAGGATCCTACCTTCTAGACTGGACTCTCTCTCAAAATTTCATCTCTGTCCTGTCCTCCACCTTCTTCCTCATCTACCACCCTGAGAACCTGCCCAAACAGAACAGAAATGTGTAGTTTCAGGTCTCATTTCTTTCCATTCTGTCTCAATATGATTAAGTAGATCATGCCTACATATCTCAAATATGTTGATTCTAATCATGCCAAATTTGTCTACCAAGTGACAGTATTGGACTGCTTTGGGTAGTTTTATAGATAATTCATTTTCATTGATAAATAATTCACCTACCAATCTATCATAAGTTTCCAACTGAACCAAAGCTTATTTTCACTTATTCAATTATTGAATCATGGAAAAAAAAGACATTCTTCTTTTTGTTAAATAAGAAAAATGCTTTACAATTAATTAAATTTCAGCTCACTGGTGGATATATTTCTCTCTAAAATATACAGTTTTGCAAAATAAAAAAGTTTAATAAGATGAGTTTTGAATTTCTGCAGCTAAAGCATACAAGTGAGAAGCTTCGTGAACATAAATTCATCACTAAACATTTTTATTTCTTTTAAAGTTTTCCATGGAGAGCACAATTCAAAATTAACATGTATAACTTTCTGCTTCAAGCAGTATATTTTGTTAGGCTGGAAATTCTCAAAGACCCTCTTGCCTAAAACCTAGACCAAGAATAAATAAGGAAAAAAGCACATAATTTATTGTTTACAAATTTCCTACAAGTGAAAGTTTCTCAAATGTAAAACTTCCATAAATTGACATCGAGTTACCTGCGGTTAATACTAGAAATCACAAGCATGCAAAGAAAAAAATACAGAGAGAGAGGGAATTTTTGAAATTATTTGAATCCAAACATAAATATAGATAGATAGATAGACAGATAAATGGTTTAAAGCAAGACAAAGGGAACATGAAAGAAAAAAGTTTTTAAAATGATTGGGTACACATTAAAAACAATTTTAAAAATAACACTAAGAAATGATAAAACTGTTCAAATTAAAATTCACTGGATAAAATGCTGCGCCCTGGACTCAACAGTGTAGTTTACATTCAACTAAATCTTCTACAAAGATAAGTTTAAAAATTAGAAATACATATACATATACATATATAGTGAAGGCATTGGAAAGCCGGTGTAAGCAACACTGAGCAGCTAGAATCCTTGAGAAAGGAAAGCAACAAGATGTATTCAACATTCACCTCGGAACTTTCCTGAAGGCATTTTCCAAATTGTGGTGAAGATGAAAAGAGCCCAAGAACAAAGCAGGAGTCTCACACGTCAGAAGAGACAAAGTCTGGCATTTCAGGATGCCAAACTGGATACTATCTGAAGAGCAAACTAGATAGCATGAGGAGAAATGCCAGATATAAATGATGGGGAGGAAGGCAGCAAATCACACTGCCATGTGTGTACCTATGCAACCATCTTGCATGTTCTTCACATGTACCCCAAAACCTAAAATTTCAATAAAAAAAAGAAAATTTAAAAAAATAAATAAAAATAAATTATCTTTTGGAAAAAAAAAGAAAGAAAGAAAGAAAGAAAAGACAGGAAGCTAAGAGAGTGTCCCCAAATCTGCATCATTTGCCTCAAATTGTAGGTAAACTTCTGACTTGTGCATGTACAAGGGAAACCTTCAAAATATGTAGCAGGAAACAGCAAACAGCTCAAATGCTGAGCAGTAGTTTCAGCAGCTGAACGGCACTGTGGAGTTAGAGCTTAGAATTCAACCCAGAAGGAGTGTCCAGGACTTGGGCAAAGCCACTTTCTAAGATGAATGGTCACATCCTATAAGTAACAAGTTAAAAAGGTCAAGCATAACAAAGCTTAAAACCAAGTCTCAACTGGATCAAAATCATTCACTGAAGTGCTTTATAACTGAAACACAAAAAGCACTTTTCTGGGAACATCATATACAGAATGTACAGTAGCCATCTATATTCTGAAACTTGATTGAAAATTATAAAACATGCTGAAAATAACAACAGCAAATGACCAACATGAAGGGAAAAGGCGGGAAATTTAGAAATAAAAACAAAAAAGACGCAGGCTCTAACCTTCAGGAACTCGAGGAGGTAGGCGTGCAGCTGCTGCCATCAGAGCCTGAGCCTAAGCCTGACGCAGCAGGTCTACGTCACTTCCTGCGCCCACGCGCGCACCCCGGCTTTCTCGCTGAAGTTTGGGCTCTGTACTAGTGAAGTCTCTGGCTCTTCCAGTCCACGAGCCCCCGCCTCTATCCAAAGGCCTTTGTCCTGTGCTGTCTGCGAAGCCACCGTCTCCCTGCTTGCCCACCAAGCATGGCCAAGGTGGTTGGCTGCCAGTTTCCACCTCCATAAAGGCAGCGGAACGTTTCATACCGGAAGTTCTTTGGCTGGCACTCCCACAGTTCTATGAAATAAAATTCCTTAAAGCCCTATGAAGTATGAAAGGTTTCCCCTGCTCTTCGGCTTGCTCTTTAAACAAATTTTGTTTGTATCGTACAGAAGAGAGAAAAGGCTGGCTTGCGATCGCATTATTAACCAATGGGGACATTGCAGTTCTTACCAGGAGATGAGCTATGCTTAGAAGACTCAGACTTTTTAGAAAATCATTTCTCCACTTAAAAAAAAAAATGAAGGCGGGAAAAAAATTTCACAATATACTGATGAACAGTCACCGTGTTTATAGTTTCCATATGACTATTCTAAAATAAAATATTTGTCCCAAGACCTATATGGCAAGTCGGTAGATAAGAGGTATTTGCAAAGTGCTACTTATTAGTATGCTAACTTGTATGAATTAATCCTAATGAATAATGAGGGTTGACTGGTCTTGCTTGAAATTGTGCCTGTGAAAGTTATAGCACTCTTATTTAAAGTGTATTATGGTGCTCGCTTGCTTAATTTAATCTTCAAACATTGTACTATGCGACAACTATAAAATATTAATGCTATTGTTACCGCCGGGCGCGGTGGCTCAAGCCTGTAATCCCAGCACTTTGGGAGGCCGAGGCGGGTGGATCACGAGGTCAAGAGATCGAGACCATCCTGGTCAACATGGTGAAACCCCGTCTCTACTAAAAATACAAAAAATTAGCTGGGCATGGTGGCGCGTGCCTGTAATCCCAGCTACTCAGGAGGCTGAGGCAGGAGAATTGCCTGAACCCAGGAGGCGGAGGTTGCGGTGAGCGGAGATCGCACCATTGCACTCCAGCCTGGGTAACAAGAGCCAAACTCCGTCTCAAAAAAAAAAAAATGATATTGTTATCAAAACAAGAAAAAAATATTATTTTATTATGTCAAAAGTTTAAATAAGATGTTCCACTGCCATTGTTCTAACTGTCCAGTGTATTAGCGCTTCTTTGAAGTGCTTACGAGGTGGATCCATGAATTCCTTAAGCTTTCTGCCAGAATTCAAAAGGTCTAATTAAATGGTGAACAGTAAGTAGACTGAGGCAAATTTCCAGTAATGCTGTCATTTTTTCTGCTGTGCCTTTAGCTTGATGATTACAACACAATTCTGTTTAAAACCAAATGGCATTAGTTCTTATCTATTCCCCAAATTGGAAATTTATTTCAGTCAATATTTCAAAGAAATATGAAGTCATAACAAACGCTATCATTATTTTTGCTCTGAAGTGCAAAGAAGATAGAGAGATTTAGAACTAGTCATCATTTAATGGTGTTTAATAACATTTATTTTCAGTATATTTAATATGGGTCATATTTTTTACCTCCTCTAAAGAGGAATAATGTTTATTGATTAAAAGTGAAAAATAATGGTTTAGACACCAATTCTTTTTCAAAATCTTTGACTATAGTATGCATTATACAATGGATTTCATTCTTCATGAGATTTTTTAGTTTACCTAAAAGTAGAGGTAATGACTTAGAGAGAGTTCTACAGGAGACTCAGACTTTAAAATACTTAATTAATCAATAAAAGAAGTCCATGGCCATACCACCCTGAACGCGCCCGATCTCATTTGATCTTGGAGGTTAAGCAGGGTCAGGTTAGTACTTGGATGGGAGACCGCCTGGAAATACCGGGTGCTGTAGGCTTTTAAAAATTATAAAATTTAGAAAAAAAAAAAAAAAAGAAAGAAAGTAAAGCAAAAGATGAGGAGTGGGAGAATGTCAACAGAAAATTAGAAGCTATAAAAAATCAGGTGGTGCTGGGCGCAGTGGCTCACACTTGTAATCACAGCACTTTGGGAGGCCGAAGTGGGATGAGGTCAGGAATTTGAGACCAGCCTGACCAACATGGTGAAACTCTGTCTCTACTAAAAATGCAAAAATTAGCCAGGCATGGTGCCCGTAATCCCAGCTACTCAGGAGGCTGAGGCAGGAGAATTGCTTGAACCTGGGAGGCGGAGGTGGCAGTGAGCTGAGATCCCACCATTGCACTCCAACCTCGGTGACAGACGAAGACTCTGTCTCAAAAAAAAAAATTATGTAGACATTCTTAGTCTGAAATTTTTTAGAAATCTGAAATTATAAAGTATTTATTTGATTTTAAAGGCAGATAGAACAAAGGAGAACACAAAGTTTGTGAAGTCAAAAACAGGTCCCTAGAAAATATTAAATATAAAAGCAAAGTATTAGAAAAATAAACAGAAAAACATCAAGTGTTTAAGATATGTATTGGACACAGTTAAAAAACAAAACATGGGTGTAACTGGATGTCCCAAAGAAAAGAGAAAGACATTGTGGCAGAAATAATATTTTAAATGACAGTGATAGAATTTTCAAACTCAAAAACACATCAGTCCAAATATTAAGTAAAATGATTGAACTCAATACAAGATATGTGTGATAAGATTATCAATAAACACCTCATAGTTCACTTACTAAAAAAAACAAAATATATGCAATTGGAAAGAGAATTTGTAAACTAAAAGGTAGGTCAGAAGAAAATACCCAAATTGACATACAGACAAAGAGGATGGAGAATACAGAAAGGGCATAAGAGATTTATCGGACACAATAAAAAGATTTACTCAATGTACAGAAAGATAGTAGAAAAAAATTGAACTAAAACAATATTTGAAGAGAAAATAGCCAACAATTTTTCAGATTTAAGAAATGCTAGAAACCTCCAGAAGGATAAACACATTTCCGTTTTATAAGGAAGCAATATAAAGTTTGGATAATTGAGGTTTCATCATATTTTTATGGAATATTAGAAATGGAAGAGGCCTGAGAGATAAACTAAATATAACCCACTGATTTTATAGAAGTAGCAGCTTGAGGGGTCTACCAGTAAATAACTTGAGAGTAAGACAGAATAAGAACTCTTAAATTCAAATTAAGTGATATTTTCACTATACAAGACTTTCTCTCCTATTTAATTTTCTTAAATCAACAGCATTATCAGAAGATAGACAGTCTATCATTTTAAATATAGATTTTCTTAAACTACTTTTTAAATCTTTCTTGTTGACTTTCATAATGTCAGGAATATTGATAGTGAAAAAAAGTAATATTATGTCAGTCTCTATTTAAGATCACATTAGAGGCAGATCAGGGACTACATTTCAGGTCTCTGAACTTTCAAGAACAGAGTGTTTTTCACATCCAGGTTTGTTTTTTATGTTGGCATTTGAGCACTGCAACCTCAACCAAAAACCACTGTTAGTTTGCCTTCATTTTTAGCCTTAGCAATTATTTGTTATGTGATCCATACACTTTCTAATCTAATTATCTATATTATGTGAAAGCGGGGTGGAGGAGAACAGAAACACAGGTGGAGAAAGGAAATATGATTTGTTGATAGCAGACATCTACCTTTTGTCTACCTTTGTTTTCTTATTTCTTACAGTAATAGACCCCTCCACTCTCCTGGATGTAAGAATGAATACATGGCTAAGCTATGGCAAAAACAGTACATCTCCCTGTTAGGACAGCAACTGGTCCAGGGTTGAGAACTTTACTCAAGCTTGGAATATTAGCCTTCTTCCAGGACTTTTAAATTGAGAACCTCTACTCTCTAGTCATGAAGTGATGAGTTTATGATCCCAGGAACTGGGATAGCACACAGCATTTCAGCCAGCTTGAGAAAATGAAGCCACTGTTTAGAACGAAGCACAGGAGGAGAAGGAAGAGAATAATATGGATTAGAGCCTCTAGTTCTATGTTTCATCTTCTCTGTCCTTACCATAATTAATTTGCCAATGAATTTACCCTTTTGCCTAACAAACTCAAATTAAGTTTCAATCACTTTCATTTCAAAGATTTTTGATTGATGCAGAGATTTGTACAGATGGTCCCCAAGTTTTGGCTCAACTTATAATTTTTCAACTTTACAATGATGCAAAAGCTACATGCATTCAGTAGAAACCATACTTTGAATTTTTATCTTTTCTGAGGCTATGGATATGAGGTAATAATCTCCTATGATGCTGGGTAGCAGTAGTGAGCCACAGCTCCAAGCCATTTGATCATGAGGACTGAAAATGATACTGCACTCTGTCATATGCTATATTCAATAAATTACATGATATATTCAACACTTTATTATATAATAGTCTTAATGTTAGATGATTTTGCCCAACCATAGGCTAATGTAAGTGTTCTGAGCACATTTTAAATAGGGTGAGCTAAGCTATGATATTTGGTAGTCTAGGATATTATGAATATATAATGGCTTATCAGAGAGGTAAGTCTAGGATTAGCTATACTTAGAATTGAAATCTTATTGATTACAGACTTTTAAATGTGGAACTTGCTGAAACAAGATGGGATGGGGACAATGTAAATCACTCCATCCCTATCTGGGAGTACGATATGCCTGTTATGTAGTGTAGTAGTTTGAATGGTGCTTCCAAAAATTCATATCCACCTGAAACCTCAGAATATGGCCTTGATTGGAAACGGGGCCTTTGTGATGTAATTAAGTTGAGGTCATACTGAATTACAGCGGGTCCTAAATCGAATGACTGGTGTCCTTATCAGAAGAGGAGGGTGCACACAGAGACACAAGGAAGAGGCATAGGAAGATGGAGGCAGAGACTGGAGTGATGCAGCTACAATCCAAGGAAGCCAAGGATTGCGAGAGCTGCCAGAAGCTAGGAGGAGGCAAGGAAGTATTATAGACTGCAGGAAGATGCAGGAGAGAAATATGCTTTAGTTAAAACCAACTCATCTGAAGAAGACTGAGAATAGCCGACTCATCAAACAGATGACAGATGTAGGTTTTGTGGCTCTGACAATTGCACAGTTTGGAGAGCCCATTTAACTAAAAGAATACAAATTTAGATACTAAAGTAAATATTTACTTAGAAAACACACAAAAATAAGTTACAACATTTTAAAAGTTAATACAACAAACATCACGATTTCAAAAATTTAATAAATTACTCTTGTTATTAGTGTCATCATTAACTGCCTGATACAGCTTTATAATATTTATTCTACTTTTTTTTTTTTTTGGCTGGATATTCTTTGAGAAGTTCTTTAAGGAGCAATGATTTTTTAAAATATTTCCTCTAGGGAGGATAGAAAAATAACCTAGTCTTTAATATCATTTATTGAAATTTATTTTTCATTATTTAAATTTAGAAAATGTTTTTCCATTTCACATCTAGTTATTGAATTTTGCTGCTTCTAAATACCTCCAGTTTCTTGCTTACATGACTTTTTGTCTGGAAACAAGCCCTCAGAGAATCCCAACCATTTGATTTAGCAGAGTATGCCTGCCCCCAACATTTTCACACACACACACACACACAGAGACACACACACACAATTTCTGCAGCATCTGGTCTAACTTGTCCAGATTTCACTTATTTTTTTTTTTTCACTCCTTCAAGTCTGGGATTTGTGATGTTAAATAGCTATGAAGCCTAATTCTTAGTTTCCAGGCAGAGATGAGAGCGAGGAGTAATTCAAGCTCTTCTCATTGGGGTTAAAAATAAGGTCCAGATACTTGATTAGGTTAACCAATGGTTGTTCCTGGAGGCCAGGAGAATGTAGACGTAGTGCTGATAGCCTGCTCTCGATCCATCTATAGTGTAAAAACACCACCAGGCCTAAGGCTATGACCTTTAAGCTGGGGCAGCCCATTTGCTAATGTGCAGCCATGGCTGCTACTTCTTCCCCAAACGGATGGTATAAGTAAGAAGCACATGAGCTTAAGCTTCTTTAGCTTCATGATACATCCACCTCTGCATAGAGCTTGGGTTAGGATAGGCCCATTTTGCCATTGACTGGTGATCCTAGATAGTTGAACAATCAGGAACTATGCTGACAGTAAAGCTGAATTTTCTACCTTCACAATATCCGATGCTTCATGATCTTCTCTGCTGTCCTTTTACCAAGATTAACTTCATTGTTACCTCTTCTTTCTCCCTCTGATTTATTCTCTCCCTGTACATCCAGTAATTACCTCTGCTTATTTGCAATATTTCACTTATATCATGGCCTTGACATTTATTAGTTATTTGGAGTTTTTTTTTTCAGTTGAAAACACACACACACACACACACACACCCCAAAAAAAACTCAACTCAAGCTTCCAGAAAAAGAAATTTGGTGGGTTATTATCTCTGGAACATATAGAGGTAGAGTGGGCGTCATGCAGCTCAGTCAGGTCTGGCTGTGTTTCTCTGTGATTCTCCTGGCATTACCCTTATCCAAGGGCTGGCTTCATCCTCAGGCTGATTTTCCCCCTAATCACAAGGTAGCTGCCTGAAGCAGCAGACCCTACATGCTCCCTCTTTTATGATTAAGCAAAAAAGATTATAAGCATCCCAGAACCACTCAACATTTCTGAGCTTTGTGCAGAAGCCACTCTTAATAAAAGAGTGTCATATAGGTTTATGCCTTGGTTGCATGCTCCCTGCAGAACCAATAACTATACTAAATGATTTTGAATTGTCCCTGGACTTGGCTATGGAATCAATTCCACACAAATATTTAATCTCCTGGCTGCTGCACAGTGGGGAATGCTTAGATGTTGGGGATGCAAACAAAATGTCCATTATAATCACAGTGTATTCTCTTTTTATAAAACTGTGAGATCCTAGAAGATAAAACCATGAGATCCTGGAAGATAGAGACACTATTGATTCACCTCTGTATCTTAAGGTCCTAACCTATGGCTGGCATACAGTCAATATTAACAGCCACCTGAAAGAATGAACAAATGAAATAATAATTGATTCTCCTCAAAACTATATTTGTCAGCAACCATTTCTGTAATTCTTAAAGAATATTATAATTGTAATAACCCCATTCTCCATGGTTACAATTTTTATTAATTGCTTCCTGGTCTCTCATTTGATTTCAATACATTGCCGATTATTTTTAGAGCTGCCATTAACACAGATTTCAATCGCTGTCCTGTTTTCCCCTTGAGCAGTGAAGTGGTTGCCATGGAAACAGAATCCAGTGCCTCCTTCTAAAGCCTCACATCAATGCAATTTGATGAGAGGAACTAACACACTACCTCGTACCTGTATTTTATAAGTCTGAAGATCTATTGCCTGTAAAAGATGCAAGTCATTACTGGGATAAAGCATCCTTGATGAAGCATGGATTTGACAACTTGTCCAAAAAGATGTATCAGAGCTCTCATCTGGAAATAATGCCCTAATCAGTGTAGGAGAAAGGTTTTAATGCTTGAATTGACTAAAAATGTGAAGTCACAAGGTAGATTTTATTTAAAGGTGGGAGGAGAAATAATTTTAATTGGCACCACTCATACAGCACAAAGTCACAGACAAGTAGCCTTTCTCGAAGTCCCATGGTGATTATTTGGGAAGAAGCCCGGTTTCCCTCAACTCAACCCTATACAAAAAACTGGATATGAAGTCTAATCCAGGTAGAATGGGGGTAGGAAGAGGGAGTAGCTTCCCAGGCATCTCTGGATGAGGTAGCTCTGTCAGCCAAGGGAAACTCTTTGGAGAATGTCGCTGGTCTAGATCTCAGCTTCTGCACTCTGAGCAGCTGGGAGAAGTGTATACCGGTTACCTGGGCAACTCTGTAGCAAACCAACAGCATCAATTACGTATACTCATAAAGGATTCATCACCAAATTTTTTTATCACCTTCATGAGGCCTTTATAGAAATGATTCTCAGGAGGGTCTAGTTATAGGAAGGTCTAAGACCAGATCCTAAATTCTCAGTTAGGATAAATTTGAATAGACCAACTGTTGACCTTGTCAGCATGCTGGAATATTTTATTTTGTGGCTGGATGTGCTGTGATGAAATTTTCTATCATGTCATGAGATGTTTGCATAGAGTAGCCTGTATATCCCTGAGAGCAGCCTGGATTGACCCAAAGACATGGTCTAGGAGAAGCCAGGATAAGGCCGGTACAGGTGACAAAGGCGCCTGGGGAGGCAGGATTGGGGGAGGTTATACTACTAGGGTCAACTTTACCCACAGGGACCTAAAGCATGGGGAACCAAGCAAAGCAGATATAATGAGCCGAAGAGCTATAGCCAAGTAATCATAAAAGCAGTATTGAATCCTAGAAACGGGCAGGTAACAATGAGCTAATATGCCAGAAACAAAGCTGGAAAGGTACCTGTACAGACTGGAAAAGGATTAATAAGCTGAGACCAGTATCAGACAAAGGGCCGAGGCAGCTGATGAGACTGGGCTGTAAGAACAGATGGCATCCTATCCAGTAGATTTCATTGCAGTAGATTTTTTCCCAGTACAATGTTTTAACAAAAGGCTTCCTTCTCGTTTTGTTTCATTTTTTATTATCTGCTTGCTTGGTTTACAATCATGGCCCTATCAAGACTGTATTTTTGAAGATAACAATCAGTATATCTACTCTTGGTCTATGTATTCTTGGTCTCTATATAAAAAGGAAGATTATCCATGAGCTAGATCACAGCTGATTCTCCCAGTTGTTCTGGCTGCCACGGTTTTTTTGCTTGCCTTCATGTCACCCGCATCCCAGCTATCCCCAAGGAAATGTCAGCGGTAGTTATAGGAACCATCCCATCCTGTTTCAAAAAATCAGGTCAGTGTTATTACAGGAGTTGGTTTCACATACCACCAGGTTTAGAAATATTTTTTTTCTGTCAAAACATGCACAGGCTTCCTAACACTGAATAAGAAAGCCAGACCACATTTGGCCTGATTTTAGGACTCAAGGGTATTCAAGGCTGGCAAGATCTTTGCCAGGCACTTGGAGCTGTTTTCTTGCCTTCTTCATACTAGGCCTATTTCCAAGTGGCTGGATATAGATATTGTTTTTACTTGTTTTGTTTTGAACAAAATTCTTGAACTGCTCCTACGCAGACTCTTACTTTTTGATCTGTACCACTGAAACCATGCGCCCCACCCTGCACCACTTGCCCTCACTGTGCCCATGCCCGCTTTCTGGCTCATTCTCGTCTCAACACTCCTGTAATACTCCCCTCACTCACTCCATGGTAGAATTCCAAGAGGACGAGACCCGAGTGAGGCGGTGTCATAAAAGATGATGTCAGAGGAAAGCTCGGAGCTGGGCCAAAGCCTTGTAAGCCTTTGGAAGGGCTGTGGCTATTACTTTTAGAGAAATGGGGAATCATTAGAGCAAGCCTGTCCAACCCGTGACCCACAGGCCACATGCGGCTTAGTACGTACTTCAGCGCAGCTCCACACAAATTAGTAAACTTTCTTTAAAACGTTATGAGATTTTTCTGCAACTTTTTAGCTCATCAGTTAACGTTAGTGTTAGTTTATTTTATATGTGGTGCAAGACAATTCTTCTTCCACTGTGGCCCAGGGAAGCCAAAAGATCAGACGTCCCTGCAGTAGAGGATTTTCAGCTGAGACGTGGACATGGTCTAAAAATAATCAAAAAGGCTCAGTCTGGATGTTATGTTAGAAGCAAACAGCAGAGGGAGCAAGAGTGAAAGTCGGAACTCCAGCACATAATCTAGATTGACATGTTGGAGGCTTGAGCCAAGTTGTCACAGTAGAAGTAGCAAGATGAGGTCAGATCCAGATATATATTTTGAAAGTCGAGGGAAAAGGATTTTCTGATAGATTGGATACGGGGTATGAGAGAAATGATGGAGGCAAAGCTGACTCCAAAGGTTTGGGCCTGAGCAATTATTTAAAAACTGACATAATACTTCAGGAAATCACGATTGTGCCAGACATCATTCTAAGCACTTTACCAACCACAACCCGTTAAATCCTGAAAACGGCCTATGAGATAGATGCTCCTAGCGTGCCCAAACGTGATGCACAGATTGCTTAAATGACTTGTGCAAGTTCCCAGTGAATGTTGTTGCCATTAATTGAGATGAATCAGGACAGGAGTAGAACAGATTTGGAGCAGAACTAGGAGCTTAGTTTTAGACTTTTTAAGGTCTAGAGACTACTGACAACCCACTGTCCAGGCTCAGTCCACTTTTGCTTTCAGCTGGTGTTAGTCGATGGTGTAGACTTCTTACCTGCAGTGGTTATATCAGGTACTCTAGGCTGGCACCAGAGGACCCACAGCTTGGTCTTCCACTGAAGCTGGTGATATGCTGGTAAATGTTTAACAACCAGCCCTCCAGGGGAAAAAAAAACTAGCATTTGCTTAGTATTTGCTGATTTTTGTGGTGTAAATATTCATACCATAGCCAATTTTACACAACCACAATGATGTGATTGAACATGGACATTGGAAGAGATGTACGCTCTATGACCTCTCCTGTAGTGTGCCAACGACTGGAGCCACTACAGTAATGTTAAAGTCCTAGTGAACATCTAGAAATGGTATGTCAGGGCTCCCAAGTGAGAAGGGGAATTTATGGTTGTAGACATAGCCAAAGTAGCTGGGAAAAATGATTTAGGCTTGAACTATAGTTCATTATGTATAATAAAGGAAGAATAGACGGAATAAAGTCAAAGGGATGGAATAATGGAGGGACTGCACAACTATAGGAGAGTGAAATGGTTGAAATAGCCAGTTCTGCATTAATGTCATGAGGGTGGGGAGCAGAGATGACTATTGATAGAATCTGAAGAGAAATTAAAGTCAGGCAGCCAATCAGAAGTCTCAGAAGTAGGTAAAGGAAGAAATCCCGTCAGTGAGGAAAAGAAGCATCTGAGAACTCCAATATCAGGCAGTAGCAGAGACACTCAAATGTTTGCTAAATGACTGCTTCTACAAAACACCCGATCCAGGAGGAAAATTTTTAAATGTTTCCAATACAGTGTGTCCAGGTTAGGTTGAGGAAAAGCTCCATAAGTGATTTATGTATAATACAAGATTTGAAAACATGGTAAATATCAAAGGCAGAGGGACTCAAGATATCAAGGAGTCCCAAGATCAAATAAAGGGCACCGAATGATGAGAGTAGAATTTCGGGTCAGAACAGCACTGACTGAAAAGCACAGGACAAAGATGACACAGCAGTGACACACACAGGTGGGATACATAGGTGAGAATTGATGCTGAGACCTAAACACCAAGAGACAAGTTAAGCATCCTTAGCAAAATTCACAAAGGGTCCTGTACACATCACCAAGAAATTTTTTAAGGTTATTCTAATGGTAATGGGTGCCAAGAGAAAATACCGTTCAGGGAAATGACATGGTGATTTACTTTTACAGTAGGATGGAAGATAGAATGCAAATAAGCAAGACTGAAAGTAAGTGAACTAATTAAGGAGGCACATCATGCAAGAGATGAGGGTATGAACCATGGCTGTGACAATAGGAATGAAATAGTGAGGCTGATTATACAGCTATTTTAGAGGTAGAACTGACAGAGGATATCCCATTGGATATGGGTGTCTATTGAATATAGAAGGAATAGGCAGAAATTAAGAATAATTTCACATTTTTCACTATGGAGAGGGAAGGATAGAGAAAACTTGAAGAGGATTCCCACATTTTTAACTAGAATGATTCAGTAAGCAGTGTCATTCAGGGAGATCAGAATCTAAGAAGAAAATGCGAGATGGGAAAATGTGTGTTCATCAGGACTCTTGATGGCAAATGAGAGAAAACTCAGCTGCCTTAGGCAAAAAATGACTTTTATTGCTGCACTGAATCCAAGAAAGAAATAAACCAACAAACAATGGTATAGTGGACTGTGGTGGCTATAGTGCTGTCTTCTCAGAATGTATTATAATATCCTTTATAGTAGCTGTACCCTCCAAGTCCCATGATTTCTGTGAAGCTCTGTCTGACTCTGATCTATCCACAGACATAGAAGTATCATATAAGTCGTGTCTAGCCAGAGTGATTGGTTCAAAGGTGGTCTGGAGACCTAAGCTACACCAATCAGGAGTCTTCATTAGACTTTTCCCCTAAGCCTTTTCTTTGAGGTCACTGTTTTGGAAGGCTGAAAGACACTGAAGCAGCTTGCAGCCATCTTCCTCAGTGCCTTAGGAAAAGCATAACTGCATGAAGTCCAGTTGAGACCAATTCAAAAGCTAAAATAGCAGAAATGGGAGATGTATAAAAAGAGAAAACTAGCAGTCCTAAAGTGCCAGAAGCATAAATAGAGGCCTGGTCACTGCAGCCATTTGGTTATGTTAGCTACTTTGATGTCCTTCCCAATTATATAAGAAAATGAATTCTTTTTTTCCTTCTTAGGATAGTTAGCAAGGATATCCATAATATAAAGTGCAAGATTCTTCATTAATACATGTTGAAAGGATAGCCTAGTGGGCCCCAGGAAAAACTAGATCCAGCCACCAGAATATCACCAGAATCTAGTTCACTACCTTTTATCTGTGCCTCTCTCTGCATGTCAGTTTTATCTTTTCTCACTGCAGACTGTTTTCCTTCATAAAGTTGGAAATGTGACATAAACAGCTCTCAGATTTTACTTCTGATAGGTTTTATCTCCGAAGGGAACTGCCTTTTATCTTCTGTGCTTCCAAGTTCAAATATTCTAAGGGAGGATTGTAACTGATCCACCTTGTGTCACATAATGAATCAACTAAATGTATTTAGAGTCTTAAAATACTATGATTGGCTTAGCTTGGGCCAGGTTGACATCCCTGAACAAATCAAATTGGAGTCAGGTTCATGTGGTGGGTTCATGTAAGAAAATGGCAATGCTCAAGGAAGCTGTAAAATTAGACCAGGGAGAGAAACACATCTAAGGAGAGAGCTTCTATTTCCAGAAGAAGGACAACTATAGCTGTAAGTGCCTCTTGTAGGAAAGATGGTATTTTAAACATTCTGAATTTGAGACCTATGGAGGGCCAAAAGGAGGTCAAGGAAATGTGACCAGTTGAAATTATTACTCAAGCCTGCGAGAGACAATTTATGCATTTAGCTGATTTTGATGAAACAGGTTATTTCAGATTATAGATTTCAAATTTGATATATGGTTTTACCCCAAATTTACCTAGGTCTCTAGTTTTCAAAACAACTTTGCACACTTAAAATGATTATGCACTCTAATATAGTGGACACTGCGAATTAAGAGAAAGAGTTGTGAATCACAGAGGCAAGACCTTAGGAGAAAAAAATCCTGATCTATGCTTCTCCCTAAGAGGCAAGAGACAAAGATATGGACTAGCAGAGCCTCAGGACCCCAAGATTTTTGGTCTGAGCAACTGGAGTATTGCAACTGAGAAAGGGAAATTATGTCTAAGGCAGGATTGGGGTAGGTTTGAGTTGTCTCTTAGACATCCAAGTAGAGATACTGAGTAAGGTATTAAACAAATGGAATTGGATTTCAGGAGAGTGATCTGGGAACTCTAAAATTAAGGGCTTAGGAATAAAAGGAAGAACCATCCAAGGAGACTGATGAAGAATCTTTGAGAGTAAAAGAATAACCAAGACAATGTGGTGTTCTAGCAGCCATGTGAATGCAAAGCATGAAAGAGGAGGGGAAAATCAATTGTGACAGATGCTACTGAAGAGTGACATAAATAACGACAGAGAGTTAACCATTGGATTTAGCAAACCGGCTGCCGTTGGTGATTTTGACAGTTTCTATGCAGTCATGAGAGCAAAAGGTAAGGGTTACACTTTAGCCACAAATGCCAGCAGACAAGGCAGAAATTAGACGGGTCATTGTCCTAGAAACTAGAGGATTTATGAGACATACTCTAACATCTTAGGACTCTGACTCATATATGTTTATAATGTCCTGTGAGCCCCAGCCCTTCCCTCAGACACAGCGACACCACCTGAGGGAGATGACTAAAAGATTAAAGGGCTGTGTAATAAACTGAGCATTGTTTGTGTTTTACTCTTTGCCAACGCAGACTATTGATAAAGCTTCTGCCTAAATTAACAGATCAAACTAAGCTTTAAATCAAAGTTAATGTTTTTTCTTCTTACCAGCAGGTGTGGAGAAAGAAGTAATCAACTACTACAAAACTAATAAAATTACGTTTTATCCTCATGTTGGATGTATTACCTGTGTTAAATCTTTGACCCTCATGTGGGCCGAATTTTTATTATGTTTCAGTAGTAAACTTCTCATATCAAACTTCTCATAGCTTATGCTTGATAATTTTTTCAAGCTTATCTGATTTTTTTTTGCAATTATTACTATTTGGCAACTGTTAAGCTGTATGTTACTGGTGATTTTGGTTCATGCAATTGAATAATAGCCAGGTAAAATTCTAAAGGTAACAACTAAGATAAGTTTGAAAATGGGACACCCACCTGAAAAGTAGAAGAATAGAGGGAGAGAATCAAAATGAGAGGACTCAGAAGTTAGAAACAAAAAAAAAGAGAAGGGGTAGTGGATGAAGCAGGCTTAGAGAATTCTTGAAAGTGCATGTAAAAAGACACATAGACACATTACAGTTTTTCACCTTCTGTGGACACTTACCTGCATGTGTATTTCAGGTCTACTTAAAAATTTCAGAAAAAGGTGCATATTTTGGAAATCATATTAAGAACTAACAACACAAGCACTGAAATCAGAGAAAATCACACACAGGAGTCTGTAGTGGGGAAATAGGGGAGGGACAGCGGGGGGTGGGGAGTTGGGGAGAGATAGCATGGAGAGAAATGCCAGATACAGGTGATGGGGAGGAAGGCAGCAAATCACACTGCCATGTGTGTACCTATGCAACCATCTTGCATGTTCTTCACATGTATCCCAAAATCTAAAATACAATAAAGAAAAGAATATTCAGGGCAGTATTAATTATAATTTCAAAAATTAGAAAAAAAACCCTAAATGTCTCTAGATAGTACAATAGTTAAATTTGTGATATATTCCTCATATTATGTTATACAGCCATACAAGGCGTGAGGTTGGCATTCATATACTGACATAAAAAATGTCACTGGCATATTAAATTTAAAAGAGAAACTACATATCAATATGTAATATGGAAGAATTTAAATAGTTTAGAAAAATTTAAAAAATATATATATATGTCTCTTTTAGGAAAAGAAATGGAGTATGCATATTAGAAATATTGTAGTAGGAAACACTCATCTGTCAACAATAGTTTCATCTGGTATGGGACAGGGGAAAGAAGGCTTTATTATTAAAGTCTATAAATTTCAAAAAAAAAAAAAAAAAAAGAACTGGCACTACCACTTATTAACCACATGGATTTGAGCAAACTACTCTTTGAGCCTCAGATTCCTTATTCACAAAATGGAGAAAATAATAGTATATAACTCACTAAGCTGTTGTAAGAATTGAGCAAGATAATGCAGATACGGGTCTTCTTGCAGTGCCTACCCAAATAAAGGCTGATAATTATTAGTTATGATTAGTGTTATTATATATCATTGAGAAGTCTTTCTTTAGAAGACTTTTCCATCAGTACCTTTTTTTTCTCACTTATTTCTCCAGCACTCTTAGGGCCCTTGATGAATTTCATCAAAGATACTCTCATCAGTACCTTCAATGACCTTTCTCCTCTGTCTTTCCACCACACGTATTGTGCTAACTCTCACCCTGTGAATCCACTGACTGGGAAACTTTGTTTAAGAAAATCACATGGCTGTGCCAACAAGCAAGGTAGAAATGACCCATGTACATTCACTGGGGAAAAAGGGAAGGCATTTGTAAGATGACTTATGCAAAAGGATATCCTGGCTAAGATTGGACTCGAGAGTTTTAAAATTGTTGATGAGTAAAATCAAGTAGACACTTTTATTTAAATGTAACCCTAGGAGCAGTTTTTGGTCTCTAAGATAGAGACTTTAAATTACCTGGAGAGGCTCTTTCCTGATTTCTTTTTAAGAAAATCAACAGATGAGGTCTTTAACTATACAATCTTAAGGTACTTTTGTTTTTGACAAAATTGTGGTGACCTGTGGCTGAAGTTAAGTGTTGTGGTTTAATCATTGTGTAAGGTGGAATCAGAGCTGGATCTCACAGAATGTTGACTTCATTTCTTCCTCTTCCTTTTTTCATTAGTTGATTTGTTTGCTTTATTTATTTATTTATATTTTGTTGGCTTTGGGTTTTGGTTTAAGTTTTGGGAATTCTTTGCAGGAGCCTCGGCACAGAAGACAGAAGCAGAAGCAGCTTTACTGAAAAACAGAACATGAATAGAATAACTTCAAGTCCCTTATAGCACCATAGTGAGAAGTGACTTCCTCTGAGCTTCTTAGAGAATTCAACAATGTCCTGCTCCCTTAGGGAGCTGCAGCCATTGGCACGTGGAAGTAGGGCTTCCACCAAGGGTCCCACCAGTCACAGCAACAGGAAGTCTTCAGACAACTTTGATGATAGTGGTTGTTAGCCAGAGCAAGCTAGAACAAGAAAGAAAAACTATAAAGAGGCCACAGTGGGAGCCTGAGCACCTTGAGGCATCCTGTTGGAAACTGACAAACCTAATTGTGGGACTTGGATGCTGAGTTCAGGTAAATATGCTGTGGGAGGCACTGTAATTCAGTCATTAACATTGAAAACGGTCCAATTCTATGTACATACTCTGTTGAAGACTTCTTCCAACCGCCTTATATTATAAATTTAAAATATGAAATATAAATTAAAAATATGCAATACACACTGAGACTGTCTTGACTCAGATTACCTAGGAAGGGACAGTAACTTATTCATCAATGTTTAGAATAATAGTAAGTTGCAGAATATAGTCTCAGAAAATTACTTGGACCAAGAAAGAAGTGTCTCTGACATTCATCAGTCCAGAATCAGAGCTGCAGATAAAACTAGGTGCAAATTTATCAGAAAACAATATTTTTCTGAAATACATATTGTAGCCATAGAATCCTCTAAAAACTTCGGTCTTAGAGGGACTACTGCTTACTTGCTGAGAAATTTTATTCTCTGAAATCATAGAATATCAGATGCATTGCTGTTGAAAATTATTGCAATAGGAATGAAACATCTCACTCTTATCTGGAGGAGTTAAGTCATTGTGATCAATGAAGCCTTGATTTATAGCCCCTGTGCAGAGCTTCAGAGAATGGGTCTCAGGACACAACATTTGACATCTATTTTGACTTCATTTCCAAGAAAACAGGACTGCTATGGTTTTTGATGTTTGTCTCCTCGAAACCAATGTGTTGGAGCTGGGGCCTAACGGGAGGTATTTGGGTTATCAGGGTGGATCCCTCACGAATAGATTAATGCCCTCCCTGGGGTAGGGCGCAGTGAGTGAGTTCTTGCTTATTTGTTCTCAGGAGAGCTAGTTGTTAAACAGAGCCTGGCACGTCACTCCTCCCTCCTTGCCTTCTCTCTCACCATGTGATCTCTGCACACAACACCTCCCCTCACCTTCCGCCATGAGTGGAAGCAGCCTGAGCCCCTCACCAGTTGCAGATGCTGGTGCTATGCTTCTTGTACAGCCTGCAGAACAGTAAGCCAAATAAACCTCTTTTCCTTATAGATTGCCCAGCCTCACATATTCCTTTATAGCAATACAAAACTGAGACAAGGACCATAGGTCCATTTCACAGTACAGAGCTGAAGCTGACATCTTTTATACACCACCACACTTTGCTTAGCGCCCATAAAGCATCATTTTATTTACACTGCACCTAAATTCCACTCTTTAGCAAAATCCTGTGTTAACTCTACATATTCCTTTGTTTGATGAGACATCTCACAATTCCTCTATTGTGCAGTCCCCACACTGCAATTAGTAAGTAAACTTGACTTCATTGGTCTGTTTACAGTTTGTCCCTGGTGGTTTTACGCTGATTGGGCTAGGACAAACCATGTCTTATTTTTTAAATGTCTTCTTTAAGCAAATGTTATTATCTGTATTTTATTCTACTCCGTAAGCTAAAGTAACAAAGTAGTCTAATTACACCAAAAGATACTTATAGCATAAAACTTTCTATGCTATAAACAAAAGTTCTTGAAATCAAAAAGAAAAAAATACTGTCCTTACAATGAAAAATATATATATACACAGAGTTGGATTTTTTTCACTTTACTAAACCTCAGGCTGTGCTTCCTACAATAGAACAATGATCAAAAATAGACCTTTTTCCCCCCTTTATACTATGACCAGGGTTAGGGGCAATGACCACTGTATCACTTAAAAGATAGTGAAAAACTTGGAATACTAGATGAACCTCTAACACACACCTTCTTCCCGAACCTCACTCTTGACCTATGACCTTGTTTCCTATTTCACTGAGAAAAAGGGAAAAAATTAGATGAGAATGTGCAACAGCCCCCAGCATGAGATCTTCCTACCTTCCTGTAACTGCACCTATATACTGTTACTATCAAAGACTCCTCTGTGTCTCTGACAAAGGCTATTTCCTCTCCTTTTGCACTAAATTCCATATACTCGTGCCTATGGAGGGACACTGTCCCAGTAATTCTCTCCTTTATTTTGCCTGGGTCAGCCTCTAGGGTGGTCCCCAGTGATCCCCACCTCCTGGTATTCACGCCATGATACAATCTACTTTCACACTAAATCAGGGATGAACCCTGTGACTAATAGAACACTGCAGGAAGAATGATGTGTGACTTCAGATGCCAGGTCATAGAGGACAAGGACACTGCCACCCTCTTGGATCTCTCACTCTGTGGAAAGCCAGCAACATTCCGTGAGACAAGCAGTGCTGTGGTGAGGCCCGTGTCAAGAAGGCCTGAGGTCTCGCACCAAGAGCTACAGCCAGTTTTGTCAGTCATGTGAGTAAGCCCCCCGGGGTGTGGACTCCCCTAGACCTAACCACCTCTCCAGGTGGCCAGAGCCCTAGCCCACCTCTGAATGCAACCTGATGAGAAACCCGAGTAGGAAGCCCTGCTGGAGCTGCTCCCAAGTTATTGATCCATAGAAACTATGAGAGATAATACTTGTTTACTGTTCCCTTAAGCCACTACATTTTGGGTGGCCATATCTGTTACCCAGTAACAGATGACCAATAGATCTCCTGTGATCAAAACACTTCAGAGGTTCCCCATTTGTCTCAGAGACATATTCAAAGTCCATAAGGCCCATGAGGACCCTCACATTCTTCCCATACCCCATTACCTCTAACTCCATTTTCTACTACTTTCCTTCTTAGCATCCCAACTGCAGCTACATTGACTTCTTTGCCCTTCCTCAAACCTGCCTCAGGGCCTCTGTTCTGGCAACTGTCTCCCCACTCCCATCCCCTCCTCCAGGCCTTCTCTCAAATGTCTTCCTCTCAGTGAGGACTTCCTTTCTTAAAATGCAATACCCACAAATCCAACACACACACACACACACACACACATAGAGTCTCTAGTCTTATCTCCTTATTTTTTTTTTCCTTAGCACATATCACTATTTCATATACCATATATGTTGTCTATTATCTGGTTTCCCTTACTTGGATGTATGCTAAGTTGGTGCAAGGGTTTTTGTCTGTTCCCAGTGTCTAAAAGAGCACCTGATTTTCAGTAGGCACTCCATGAAATTTGTCAAATGAATACACCAGTGTTAAGAGTATAAAAGCGTAATAGTACCTTTAAAAATGCCTCAAAGATAAATCTTTTGATTTATCTTTATCTTTAGATCTACCCCCACTTTAGCCACTTCTAAAATTTACTGCTAGAAAAACCTTTTCTTTCCTGAAGAACTGTCTCACAAAAATAGCAGTTAAATAGGAAGCTATCCTAACCCACTGTCTGCCTTTTTCCTTGTGAAACTCAGACCAAATTTGAGAGTCATCTGTAGTAACTACAGGTGCTCTTGGCGTCTAAACTCTGTTTTGTTTCATCTTGACTTTCTGAAGTTGCTAGATTTTTCCTTTGTTCCTATTATTTTATTGTTTTGATTCTATATTGCTTCAAAGACTTTATGAAATTAAGTAGATTACAAATAGAAATATAAGTAAGTGATGTTAGTGTTTTCTTAAGCTCACAATACATTATTAAAAGTATCTTTGATTCAGTTTATTATAGTTACAGAATTGTAAACTTTTTAAGGAACAAAGCTTTAATTTTTGTGAACTCTCCTTTTAAAATCAACAAAAGGTAATATTTTTATTATTTATTGGGGTATTCCTTTTTTTTTTTGTTTGAGACAGAGTCTCACTCTGTCACCCAGGCTGGAGTGCAGTGGCACAATCTCAGCTCACCTTCCAGGTTCAAGCAATTCTCCTGCCTCAGCCTCCTGAATAGCTGGGATTACAGGTGCCACCACCACACTCGGCTAATTTTTTGTATTTTTAGTAGACACAGGGTTTCACCATGTTGATCAGGCTGGTCTTGAACTCCTGACCTCCAGTAATCCACCCACCTCGGTCTCCCAAAGTTCTGGGATTACAGGCATGAGCCACTGTGCTAGCTCTGGGTTATTCTTATTGTAAAACATTCTACATGACAAATAGGCTTTGGATCAGGAAAGGAACATTTATTTCAATACAGCATCATTATTTCTCAGTAAAATGACGTATTTTTCCTAATTTCAGATGATTCTTGAAAAATTTTGCTTCTATGATATAATAAAACGCTACTTGAATATTATGTATTAAATTGATTTCTCCTTTTTCAAAAAACAGAGCAAGGGTTCTCAATGAATCAGCAGGTTTTTTTCTGCCTTCACCAATTGTCATTTCTCATTATACACAGAGATCCTCAAAATAAGGACCAGATACACTCAGCCTGTAGGATCATTTAGTAACTGGGGGAAGGAGGGTAAGTAGCCTAAATTTTTTAAAGTTCCCACGCCCAAACATCCCAAAATATTATAAAAAGATAAACAGGTTTTCAGAGATTAAATATGGAAAATATTGGTATTGGTTTTGATTCTATAGACTTGAATAAAATACCACTTGACAGTAGATTTCTTTATAAGTACTCTTGTATTTGGTGAATGCTTAAAAAGATAGCCAAATGAATTAAACATACATTTAAATAAAGGAGCAAATATATATTAATTATCAATTATCAACCTCAACAACTATTTCATAACATCTAAATATACATAATATATAATAAAAATATATATTGAATATATATTTTATATTTCTCAGCCTGGTGAAGTAAACCAATCCCATCAATAATCTCATTGTATTTAAATATATATTTAATATATAAATATTCTACATTAATATATTTAATATTTAATATGTTAATCTATATTAAATATATATTTAATAAATTCATTTGTGTATTCAACAACTAATAAATATATTTATATTACATAATATATGCAATAATAAATATATAAATATATATGTAAATATGATGAGATCCTTTAGGGGGTCGATTTCCTTCACTAGGCTGAGAAAATAGTTTAACTGCCATAAAATCATCACTAATTTAAAATAATAACATTTTCGCATGCTATTGTCAGAGCAGTGTTAGATTTATGAAAAAAATCGAGCAGATAGGAGCAGAGTTCCCATATAACCCCTCTCTACTCTCTCACAGTTCCCCTATTAGTGACATCTGCATTAGTAACATCTGCATCAGTACATTTCTTACAATTGATGAACCAGTATTGGTACATTATTATGAACTAAAGTCCATTGTTTACATTAGAGTGCACTCTGCATGTTGCATAGCTCTACAGGTTCTGACACATGTAAAAGACCCCAAATGTAGTATATCTAGGTCAATGTTCTATACGAGCTTGAGAAGCTCTATATTGCTGCAGTTGGATGAGATATAACTCATTTAAACCCAGGTGATGATGGTACTGTTCACTTCTATTATATTCTTACTTATTTTCTGCCTGTTCAATTTGGCAATTACTAATAGAGAAATGTTGAAGACCCCAACTGCAATAGCCTATTTGTGTACATTTCTCTTTGCAGTTTTTCCAGTTTTTGTCTTATGTATTTTGACACCCTGCTGTGAGGTGCACACACAGGATTGTTAGGTCTTATTGGAGAGTTGGCCCCTTTATCATTATGTATTGGCCTTCTTTATTCCTAGCAATTTCCTTGTCTGAAGTTTGCTTTGTCTGAAATTAAAATATTTATTCCAGCTTTCCTTTGATTAGTGTTAGAAAAGCATATCTTGCTGGGTGTGGTGGCTCACGCCGTAATCTCAGCACTTTGGGATACTGAAGCAGGAGGATTTCTTGAGTTCAGGAGCTCAAGACCAGCCCGGGCAACACAGTGAGACCGCCTCTCTACAAAAAATTAAAAATTAGCTTGTTGTGGTGACGCATACCTACAGTCCCACCTACTCGAGAGACTGAGGCGGGCAGATCGCTTGAGCTCAGGATTTCGAGACTGCAGTGAGCCATCATTGTCCCAGTGCACTCCTGCCTGTGTGATAGAATGAGACCCTATTTCAAAGGTTAAAGAAAAGAAAAATATATCTTTCTCCATTCCTTTTAATATGTGTCTTCATAAATAACATGGATTTCTTGTAAGCAACATAGAGTTGGTGCCTGTATTTTATTCATTCTGTCAGTCTTTGTCTTTTAATTGGTATATTCAGACTATTTATATTTAAAGTGATACTTGATAGAGTTGAATTGCTATCTTCCATACATTAATTGTTTCTTGTTTGTTGCCCTTGTAATTGTTTCCCTTTTTTGTCCTCCCCTCTTGATATGGTTTGGCTTGTGCCCCCATCCAAATCTCACCTGGAACTGTAATCCGCATGATCCCCATCTGTTGAGGGAGGGACTTGGTGGGAGGTGATTGTGTCATGGGGGGTGGTTTCCCACATGCTGTTCTCGTGATAGTGAATGAGGTCTCAAGAGATCTTATGGTTTTATAAGGGGCTTTTCCCCTTTCTCTTCCTCTTGCCTGCTGCCATGTATGACGTGCCTTTGCTTCTCCTTTGCTCTCTGCCATGATTGTAAGTTTCCTCAGGCCTCCCCAGCCATGCAGAACCGTGCGTCAATTAAACCTCTTTCCTTCATAAATTGCCCAGCCTCAGGTAATATCTTTAGAGCAGTGTGAAAATAGACTAATACACCTCTTTTGCTACCTTTTCAGGTTTTAATTCAGCACTTTATATAATTCTATTTCCTCTCCTCTCTGAGGGTATCAATTATACTTAAAAACATATTTTTAGAAATTACCCTAGAGTTTGCAGTACACATTTACAACTAAGTTCACTGTTCAATAACACGATACCATTTCACAGGTAGTGCAGTTACTGTATAAAACATTATACCCAATGCCTCTCTCCTGTTCCTTAAAGCATTGCTATTATGTATTTCATTTATTGATAAACTAAAATCACCAAATATATTACTAATATTATTACTTTGAACAATTATCTATTAGATCAATTAACAATAAGAAAAAACAAAAGATTTAAGTTTTACCTTCATTTATTGCACTTCTAATGTTCTTCCTTCATGTTAATTCAAATTTCTGATATGTTTCATTTTTTTGCTCTCTAAAGAATTTCTTTTAACATTTCTTCCAAGGCGGGTCTACTGGTAACAAATTTCCTTAGTTTTTGCTTATCTGAGGAAGTTTTTATTTTCCTCTCATTTTTAAAGGATAGACTAGGTACAGAATTCTAGGTTAGTGGATTTTTCTTTCAACACTCTAAATAGTTCACTCTACTCTCTTCTTGCTTGCATGATTTCTAAGAAGTCAGATGTAATTCTCATCCTTGTTCCTCTGTAAGTAAAGTGATAGTTTTTCCTGACTCCTTTCAACTTTTTTCTCTTTGTCTAATATTCCACAATTGGTATACAATATGCCTACATGTCTTTTTTTTTTTTTTAAATTATCTTGCTTGGTGTTGTCCGATCTTCCCAGATCTATGGTTTGATGTCTGTTATGAATTTTAGAAAGTTTTCTACAATTATTAGATCCCTAGGTATCTATTATTTATGTACCTTCTGTTGCCTTCTTCCTTTTCCTTCTGGTATTCCTATTACCTGAATTTTATGCCTTTTGTAATTTTCATACAATTTTTAGAATTTTGTTTCTTTTTCATATTCTGTTTCTGTTTCCATTTAAGTTTAGGAAGTTTCAATTGACATATCATCAAGTTCACTGATGCTTTCATAGCTGTCAAAAGCATTTCTCATTTCTGCTGTAATGTTTTTTTGCTCTCTAACATTTCCTTTTGATTCTTTGAGTTTTCATCTTTCTGCTTATATTACACATTTGTTCTTGCACTTTTCCCAGTTGATCTCTTAGCATATTAGTCATAGCATATTTTAAATTTCCAGTCCCTGCCATATCTGAATCTGGTTCTGATGCTTGCTTTATCTTTTCAGACTGTGTTTTTTCTTGCCTTTTAGCATGCCTTATAATTGCTCGTTGAAAGCTAGGCATGTCGTATCAGACAATAGAAAATAAAGTAAGTAGGCCTTTAGGTTTTATGTGTTTATCTGGCCAGAAGTTAGACTGTATTTAATGGTTGTTGTAGGTGTAGGTATAAGAGGCTTCTATTTTCTCTAATATCCTTCTTTTTGCCTTCCCTATTTGTTGTCTTTGGGTTTTCTTAGAGACTCATTCTTCAGCAGAGTTGTGTCTTGCAACTCTCTCTAGTTGTGATCCACAGTTATTATACCAGAGCACTGTTTACATGGTCATAAGATACTGAAGCATTAATATATTCTATAATGTTAAGATAAAAATCTCTGTTTTTTATTCTTATTTATTTTTTTAAAATTTTAGATTCAGGAGGCACATGTGCAGGTTTCCTACATAGATAAATTCTGTAATGGTGAGGTTTGGGCTTCTACTGAACCCATCACCCAAACACTAAACATTGCAGCCAGTAGATCATTTTTCAACCTGCTCTCTTCTCCCACCTTTCTTTGTTGTGGAGTCTATTATTTCATCTTTATGTCCATGTGTACCCACTGTTTAGCTCCCACTTATAAGTGAGAACATGCAGTATTTGATTTTCTGTCTCTGAGTTATTTCACTTAGGATATTGGCCAATAGCTCAATTCATGTTGCTGCAAAGGACATGATTTAACTCCTTTTTCCAGCTGCATAATATTCCATGGTTTATATATACCACATTTTCTTTATTCAATCAACTATTGATGAACACTTAGGATGATACCATGACTTTGCTATTGTGAATAGTGCCCCAATAAATATATAAATGCAAGTGTCATTTGATATAACAATTTCTTTTCTGTCAAGTAGATAACCAATAGTGGGATTGCTGGGTAGAATGGTAGTTCTATCATTAGTTATTTGAGAAATCCTCATACTGTTTTCCATAGGGGTTGTACTAGTTTACATTACCACCAACAGTGTGTAAGCATTCCCTTTTCTCTCTATCTTCTCCAACATCTAAAACTCTATTTTTCAGTTGTCCAGAATCCCTGGGTTGTGAACTTGTAAGAGCTTCTTCTTTTATTTTTCTCCTTATGTGAGAAAGAAAGTGTAGAAGGTGTTCAAAGTGTCTAGTTGCCTTTTCTCTAATTCAGATAAAGCTCTCAGGCAAAGTTTACTTTGAGGGCAGGCTTTCGTTTCTGAGTATATTTCAAATAGTTATTTTGTCCTCCTTCATGCCAAAGAAAAGAGGAAATTTTTCTCCTATCTTCTGAAAGTAAAATTCATGAATGTGTGGATGCTCCCGTATGAATGGCTCCCACTCTCTCTCAGTTTTCAACTCTCCAGTTACTCCACACTCAGCCTTCAGCAGTATGTCAAATAATGGATAAGTGCCCCTAACCCTTTACTGGCTCCAGTGGCTTTGGCTGTCCTGGTAAGCTGTAATTCTTTGTATTCATCACCTATGTCTTCAGTTTGCAAAGAGGTGGCATGTCCTATGACCTCAATTCTCTGGCAGATCTAAAAAGAGTTGTTGATTTTTTATTTGCTCAGTTTTTTTTCTTGTTGTGATGATGGGAGTGGAGACTTAAATGTCAGAGCAGAAACCAGAAGTCCTAGTAATAATGTTTTATTATATATATACATCTTTTGACCACATAAAAGAGAAAGGTGCACAGGTCTTATTATGATTTTCCATATAAGAAAACTGAAGTTTAAAGAAATTAAATGACTTTTCGAGATAAATATTGCTAATAGATGAAGCTAAAGTCAGAAACTGGATCTTCTAGTGTCTGCCAGGACTCTTCCAATACAAACCATTATGTTTAGGCAATCACATATATGAAACAATTTGAAAGAAAAATTTTAGTTTAATAACAGAGTCATCCATGTTTGGGTTTTCTCTGTGGCATAATGTAAAAAGCAAGGGCCTGGCATATCCCATAATGAATGTTCTCAGGCCTAATTCATCCCCCAACTCACTTTTAGACTTTAGGGAATTCTCAACAAATGCTGACACAAGCTTCAGCTTCTCCATGTGAGTCTGAAGCAAGAATAAACCAAGTGATCATGTGACCATGAAGTGAAACAATTCTAGGTTGGATTTAGGACCTTTATTTTAGGAAGAGAGTTTGTGTACATGTGTGTCTTAAGTGTGCATGTGTGGAAATGGGAACTGATTTCTTCAAAACCTTTCTGAACTGCTAAATTTATCCTCTTCCTTAAGTGGAAAAGTTTTGCTGCTTTAATTCTTTAAATGAAATGGTATTTTGCCTTCCCATCTGTCCATCTGACAGGATGGTCTATGAATGTGATTAACGTTTAAAGAAGAACTTCCTCCTAGGAAATGTTATCTGTTAATAGTCCTTGTGTTTTCTCCTTCTTGTGAATGCCACACCCATTACCAACCACTGGATGGTCTTGGGTTAAATATCACTTCCTCAGAGAGGACTTTCTTGAACTCACACTAGCACAGAACCTACACTTCCCCTTTCCGACTTAAAGTTTGCATCCTTTGGTGTATGGGAACCCACATGAAGAGATGATTTCATCTAGGGCACCACTGTAATTCCAAGGCTAACAGTCTAGAGCAATGTTTTCCAGAACTTTCTGCAGTGACAGAAATCTTCAATAACCTGCACATCTGGCTACTGAGCACTTGAAAAGTGTCCAGTGCAAGTGAACTACTAAATATTTTCTTGTGATTTAATTTTGAATAACCCCATGCTGCTATTGGCTGCATATCGGACAGTAGAGGACTAGAACAACGTTCCTCAAAATCTAAATAAAGATGGCAAGAGCCTGCATTTTTAACCCATTCCTCAGGTGACTCTTACAGGCAATAACATTGGACAAATATTGATTAGAATATGATTCTCAAGCCCAGCTTCACATTAGAGTCACCCAGGGAAGGCTTTTGAAAGAAAATGATTCCTGAGTCACATACTCAGAGATTGTACTTTAATTGCTTTGGTATTGGGTCCAGATATTAGTTTAATTTTGTTTTGCATTTTAAAGCCCCCACCTTGGGCCATTGTTATGTGCAGCCAAGCTTGAGAATCCTAGAATATATATTCTCATGTGACACAATACATATTAGATAAAAATACAGATAAATGACTTGTACAAATAAATGGCTTGGGTGCATCTATAAAGAATTAGTGATTACAAGTGAAATCTTGTGATGTCACAAGAGACGTTAATGACATCAGTGGTGTAGATGAATTTCTAATACTAAGTGGAAAAATTCACTTCAGGTAATCTTTTACAATGGTGTGAAATTTCTCAGCCTTTTGTTTTATCCATAAACAATAATAAAAAATAATACCTCCTTCTGTGACACTTAGAAAGGGTGACATGCTGAGAGTTCCCTGAATAATCACCTACAAAAACACAAAACTCTTCTAGTTTCCTGGTTGACCAACTCAGAGCTTGAGGACTCCTCATGAGCCACCTGACAATTCACTCCAGCACAGAAACTGAAGGAAGGCGTTCCCTAGCCTGCTGTCCTAGGAAGGCCTCTGAGTCGCCGGTGCTAAAGCCCTCCCCTCTCCACCCTCCTGAGGTGGAGGTAAGTGTCCCGACAGGAAGTCAGGGCTGGATTGGCGCCCTGCGCGAACATCCTGGGAAGAGCACTCTGGGTCACGGGTGCTAGAGCCCTCCCCTCTCCTCCCGGCTGTTGTGTGGGAAATTGTCCCCGCAGACAGTAAAGGCTGGCCAGGCCGCCCCGGCACGTAGAGGGAATGAATCAGGCTCCACACCCGCACGTAGTGGACGGATCGCGCCAGCGCTGAGTAGGAAGGAGTTTCAGCCGCCAGCCCGGAACGCAGTGAGTACAGCCACTCAAAGGAAAGCCAAGTTGCTTTGCAGGGGAGCGTCTCATGATTTTTCAGA
Organism: Sapajus apella; assembly: GCF_009761245.1. Classification (NCBI taxonomy): domain Eukaryota; kingdom Metazoa; phylum Chordata; class Mammalia; order Primates; family Cebidae; genus Sapajus; species Sapajus apella. The sequence goes on along the minus strand of NW_022437007.1, from coordinate 6,859,449 downwards.
AACATGCTCATGGTTAAAAAGAAAAATCAAGGCTCAGAATAAATACTTTCAAACACTGTTAATTTTAGCCCAAAGACAGGCGGTACTTGCCGGGAGATTTGGGGAAATTAACATGAAACTAAAAATGAAATTTTAGTTGGAGTGAAACAAACAGTATTGATCAGAATATACCAAATAGGAATTTTTTAAAAGGCTGCGTAGAAGTTTAAATTACTAGGAAAAACGTAAAGGAGAAGTATTTACTCATAAATTAAACAAAGGTAATAAAATGAAAATAAATTAATATAGTTTGACAAAATATCAGTGGACACTGAAAAAAACATTAAAATAATGTTTGAGATTGTTTAGGTTTTGTGCAGAAAGAATTGGGAAAATGTGCTGGATGGAGTCATACTGCTTTTCTTTTCCACAAAAATGTCATTGTTTTAGAGAGAGAGCCTTTTTAAAGACAGTAAGTTATTGCCAATTCACAATGAAATAAGATCACATGCTTTCTAAAATGTTCAAGAGCTGCATGCAATAAACTGCATTTATCTATAGATAATAACTGGTGTTCATTTGGTAGTCAAAATGCAGCTCATGCACTCTAGCACTTCAAATTATTCTTTCCATTTCAGAGATTTAGGGCCTTTGTGGAGCCTTCTTTTCAATAAAATAATTTGCCACTTTTGAAGGTTAGACATTCTCTTCTTATCAATGTACACATGAAGGTGTTGTTTTGCTTTGCTTGTTGTTAATTAAAATGAGGAAAAAATGATATGTTAGCTATCGCCCAATCATGTGTCTTTTTAGTCATAGGTTAGCTTTTCAAGGTATTTCCTGCATCTCTGACCTGTTGCAGCTCTGTTATCTTAGCACGTCTGTTAACTTAGCAGCGAGCACCTGCTTCAGCTGACCCTTGAGCCATAACCCATGTAAACCACTGCAGTGCTAGATCTCTCTTTGAGCCTAACAGTAGAACTATTATTTTTTCTTCTTCAATAGTGTTACTGTGTCAATGCTGAAATGTACCTCAGTGTCTCTTTCTCAGCTACATCCCTATGAAGGATGTTTTCTTACTAGCAATGTGTTTTTAAGAAAGTCCACACAATTTCAAATACACGTTTTCTTTACTAAAGTTTATTGACCAGTTTTGAAGTGATCCTGGTTTTCAGTTAAACTGTGCTTAATAATGCTAAATAACATATTTTGTAGGTTGTTGTATATTTAATATTCTTTGCAAGAACACATAAGGAACAATACATGGACCTTATATATTTGTCACTGTGAAATAAAATTACAAGAAAAGGTGATTTCAGGGGTACTACATTCAATACATATATACAAGAAGTTATCACTATGAAAAAGAAACCACTGGATTATTCTGAATTCTATTCCAGAGAGGTTATTCCAAAGGGCCGGTGTGCAACATATGAATCCAAGATGGTATTGTGGTCTGTTTACCTCTTGTGATAAAATTATTTTAGTGGTGTTTTTTCTCGTGTAACTCGGGCAACTAAAAATCTAAATTGTATTAAGTGGCCTTTCACAACAACAACTTTATGAAAAAATGTCTAATTCTTGGTTATTTGTAGTTTTAGTCCTTTTCTTCATAGAGAAGCAAGAGCCGTTAAATAAGTTTAGCAGTGTTGTCCACTAAAACGTTCTACAGTGATGGAACCTACACAGGAGAATATTTTTTGTAATGTACTATCATTGTCTTCAGATCTTAGAAGAAGTTAGGCTTTCAAGCCCTGATGACAAAGTTGTTCTTTTCAAATTATAGGCTAATGATCAAAAATATTTGTTGATAGAATAAATGAACATGAAGCACAAACATAATATATAGTTGTGTGATGTCCTAACTACCCACAAAAAGGAGTCTTAGCATACTTTTGAAAAATTCGATAAATACGTTCATTACAATTTGTTCATGGATTCACGTCTCAGGTGTTTCGTTTTTTCTTTTATTTCAGAAGCTCCTGAAAAGCACGTCAAGTCTAAGGTGAACCAGCGAACTCAGCAAGGCTGGAACCATGAGCAGTAATGGAGCAGATCTAACCTTTGGTTACGCCTCCTGTTTTGTAGCTATCCTTTTGTTTGGCTCAAATTTTGTGCCACTTAAAAAGTTTGACACTGGTGATGGTAATTATTTTTCCTTCATTGTTAACCTTGCATTATTTTTAAAGATGAAGTTCCTTTTTTGGTCTTTTAAAATTATAGCTACAAAAACAAATCATGTTGATCTCGATACCTAATGAATAGAACTTAAAATTAATCATTTGATAGTGCCCACACCAGCTTGTCTGAAAGTCATCATGGGAGAACCATTAAGGTTGTTTCCTGGTAAAGCTAGGGTGGGTACTGTCAGGAAAGCTCATTAGCCATTATGCCAATGGAAGAAATTTATAGCTCTACTAATAACAGTTGTTTTGAAAACATGAGTCTTCAACATGATTGATATATTAGGGAACACTTTAAGCATAACAGATTTTTTGCTTGCTTATGTGCAGTTTTGTCTCTGAGAAAGCTCTAGGTAAACACAGAAAACTGCATCCAGATAAATAAAGATGTGTGATAATACACGCAATGCACACACACACATGCACATCCTTCAACTATCAACTAGTGCCGTTAGTTCACCACATATGGTTAGGAAGTATCATATCTGCTGTCAGAACTCTTCATCCAGCACCTTCATAGTAACTCGTGAGCTGCAACCTTTTAGATGCCCACTTCAGGAGCAAACTTCTGGTCTTTTCCAATTAAAATGCCCTATTTGTTACAGCATTCATGTAATTAACCAGTTAAAACTGTACACCATTTTGATTAGGTTGAGTGTTGCTCTAGCCCCATTTTCCCCATATGCTCTGTAGTTTTACTGCATGATTTTGCATAGTGGAGTGATTTCAAGGAATGCACGTGTTACATTATAGCACAATCGACTAATGTGAATTTTGGGGAAGGAGAAGCAAGAGTTATTTATATTTACCTGACTTCCATATTGAAGCCAGGAGAAGGGATTGGAGATTTATGGTGAGCACATGTTGGGAATTACTTCCCTGGTAGCATTTATTACCTGACAGCAGTTGCGTTATTTCTCCAATTCTTTGTCTTCATGCAGTTAGAAAATAGAATTACAAATTGCTTTCCTCCTACAAATTGCTTGTCTTCAGATCTTAGAAGAAGTTAGGCTTTCAAGCCCTGAAGACAAAGTTGTTCTTTTTAAATTGAAGGCTAGTGATCAAAAATATTTGTTGATGGAATAAATGAACATGAAGTACAAACATAATTTATAGTTTGTTGTGTAATGTCCTAACTATGCACAAAAAGGAGTCTTAGCATACTTTTGAAAAATGTGATAGATTTTCCTCCAGGGCATTTCTTCTTTTTTCCTTTGGAGTTAGAACAAGAATGGAAACTACTAGAAGAACAAAAAAATGGGTAGAGGATCTAGCTTTTGGTCTTCCACAATTAGCTTTGTGATCCTGAGAAAATATTACCAACTCTGCTGTTTTCAGTTTCTTATTTGTAAAGTGAAGAGCTTATAAAATTAAGTTTCTTTTCATTTCTGTGATTCTACTCTTTTTGGTTTTTTTTTTTTTTTGGAGACAGAGTCTCACTTTCTCACTGAGGATGGAGTGAAGTATCACAATCTTGGCTCGCTGCAACCTCTGCCTTTAAGGTTCAAGTGATTCTCGTTCCTCAGCCTCCCAAGTAGCTGAGACTATAGGCACACACTATCACAGCTGGCTAATTTTTTGTATTTTTAGTAGAGACGGGGTCTCACCGTGTTGTGCAGACTGGTCTCAAATTCCTGAGCTCAGGCAATCTGCCCACTTTGGCCTCCCAAAGTGCTGGGATTATAGGCGTGAGCCACTGTGGCTGGCTGATTCTACTCTTTTGTCATAGAGATTAGCAGCCATTTTTTCTCTCTCCTCCACAATGAGATTGAATCAAAGTAGAGCAACAATTTTCCAAAATTAGTGCCAGAAGTAATACATTGAGTTTTAACAGCCTCAGTGTTTCTTTCAGTGTCAACTGTTTCCTCATCCTTCCAATCTCTAAATCCTTAATGATGCAGAAGCCTCAGAAATGTGCAGGTATACCTCATAACACCAGGTTATCTTCAGATAACTGGCAAATGGCAACTCAAAGTGTAGAAAGTAGGGCAACCTTGACCTAGAAAGCTAATTCTCAGGCTTATAATGCCTGACTCATTATATACATCGAACTCTAACTGTATGAGGCCTATGTGTAGCCACAAATGACTTTATTTTTCTCCCAGAGGTGGCATAAATGGCCCCCGAAGGTTTAAATTCTGTTGTGCTGTTCCGAAGTACCTAATACCATATTTAGGGGGAACAAGAGTCCTCAGTGTAGTCTCTGAATGATGATATAGACTTGGTCTTGCCATCACTCTTTGGCAGAAAATTCCTGATTTGTCTAATAGGAGAAAAAAAAGAATGTTAAGCAAGAGCCCACAGTGTATAAGCCTTGGAGTCAACCTGGGTTTAAATTCCAGCTCAACAAACCACCAGCTGTTTGGACAGGTTGCTTCATTGCAGATTCTCTATCTTTGAGCTAGGGTTGATTATGATACAGAATAATCATAAGAATGAAATGTGCAAAGTCCATGGCATATAGGCATTCAGTAAATTGTGGCCATTCCTATAATTCCTCCTCATTGTTATTCCTGAGCACAAATTTACTCAGTTCAATTTGTACCACTAACGCTGAGTTTGTTTATTTCTAGGAATGTTTCTCCAGTGGGTCCTTTGTGCTGCCATATGGTTGGTTGCCTTGGTGGTCAATCTGATATTACATTGCCCAAAGTTTTGGCCTTTTGCAATGCTAGGGGGCTGCATTTGGGCAACAGGTAATGTCTGATATAATTTATACTTTTATCATGTAACATGATGATCAAAATAATTCTCATTCACAATAGAAGGAAATAGCACAAACAGTGATTCTGAATAACCCTTCGTCATTGATACTAGAAATTAACTAATCTCTTGCCTTCACATGCTCTATGAATATTTTTGGTGCCTCACCTGATTTGTTCCGCCTGATTTGTTCCTCTTAATGATTTTTAAGTTCCTGGTAGAAAATTTTTATAGTAAAAACATTTTAATTATTCTCCATCTATTCAAGCATAACTCATATTTTAATGTGTTCTGGCCATTTTTTCTAGCATGTTTATCAGAAAATATTTATGAAATAGTAACTAACACCATTTTTAGGACTTAGCCTAAGTAAGCCTGTGTGAAGATACTATCATTTCAAAAGGGCTGGTTAACAAAAAAGCAAAGCAAACAAAAATCTCTCTGTTGCCTTATCAGTACCTGAAATTATATAATTAGAATTCATACCTTGTCTTGGTCCTTCAAGAAATGTTTTTTTTTTCTTCAAAAAAGAGAATTCCAAGTATCAATGATTTTTAGAAATAATTTTGTTAAAAGCAAATAAAAGTTAAAATGTTAAACATTTATTTTAAAAACTTAACATGAAAATGCATTTATTACCCACTTAATTTGAATCTCTTAGGAGTTAAATTATTTAGTGATGTTCATAAGTTTGATGACAAAAGAGTTAGCTTTTAAATTTCCACCAGGATTTACATTATTATACCTCACTTATACCTCATTAAGGTTGTTTGTCATATCTAATGGGGGAGAGGAACAGACTAAGCATCCATCTATCCTGCAGCTCTTTATAGCCACCATAGCATTTCTGTTCACCCAGCAGGTTCCACTGGCTGTCAGTGAGGAAAGAGTCTAATTTGAGATATGTTGCAGATGTGGGTGCTATAGGTTGGAGCACCTTATAGCATATAGGACATAGCAGACTGGGGGGAGCCAATGATCATGTAGAGATTTGCTTATAGGGGCTTAGGAGGGTGGTGGTATTGACACAGGTGAGGAAATAGGAAAGAGAACAGTCTGAAAGGGAAACTGATGGGTTCAGCTTGGCACTTTCTGAGCATGAACATCCAGATGTTTCCGCCATAGAGAACATCTGGTTGGAGATTTCTTCTTGACAGTTTGGAAAATAATTAAAACTCTAACGTGGGTCCAGGCTAGAGCTGTAGCAATGGGAACATGGACCTTTAGCTAATAGCAGAAATCATGAAATTGGGTCAAGTACCCAGAAGGGACAATGAAGCAAGGAGACAAATATGTTCAAGGGAAAATCTTCAGGGGGTACCTTACTCCAGAAGGAGTGATGAAAAATAGCAGCCAGAGAAAGAGGTAGTGAGAAGCAGGAGGAGGATCAAGCGATGAAGACATCATGGAATCCTAAAGAAATACCCTTTTGAGATTGTAGGACTGAGACCAAAAAAAAAAAAAAAAAATTATGGATTTGGCTCTCAGTGACCCTCAAAACATAAAAGAACAAATGTGAAAATCCAGAAATCCAGAAGAAAAATCAGCAATCATGAAAGAACAAATTCTGGGGCTGTTTTAGGGCCAAAGACTTCTGCTAGTAACTGGTCCTAGTTCAAGTCTAAGAGGATGGTCACTGACAATTTATCACTGACAGCTTCCATGAAGAGTCACAGAATAGAGAGCTTTGTTAAGGGTGAGAAACCTCTGTACAGTTAGGAATGGAGCTAATTCAACATTTTTTCTTTGTAGAATTTTTCCCTAAGCCTAGTTCTTTTAACAATCATAATCATTAATGCCAAAAGTATGGTTATTTTACTTAAAAAATAAGGAACTGTGCTTTACTAAATTTGTCCAAATCCCATGCACTTCAGTTGAAGTTAGAGTAAAAACTAATTCTATTTATATATGTATTTTCTATATTGGAAATAACATGTTTCTTCTGTATATTACATCTACAGGGAACATTGCTGTTGTTCCAATTATCAAAACCATTGGTTTAGGCCTTGGAATCTTAATCTGGGGATCATTTAATGCTTTAACTGGATGGGCAAGCTCAAGGTAATTCAAGTCAAACTAGTTCAACTAAGATTTCCTGCCCCATATTCTATGTAAGGCCAGTGCTTTCCGAGAGGAACAACACATGAATCTTATTCTTACCGAGTTTATAGCTGGTAAAATATATGCATCAAATATGCCACCTTCTATTGCTATTTGCCATAAATTCTTAATAAGTTATCTAGATATTTGATGAAGATATAATATAGCATTAAATCTAGGAAACAGAGGTAGAGAGAGAAAAACGAAACTGGTGTTTATTGTCCCTTTCTATTGTGTGACAATTTACTGGACATGTTCTATGCATCATTCTCATCTCACTTTCACAAATGCATGAGGTAAGCAGTATCTTATAAGACAGTAGATACACAAAGAGGTTAAGTAACTTACTGTAGGTCACAGAACTAGGAAGCTAGGATTCAAACCCAGGTCATCTGGTTCTAGAGCACATATTGTTCCCTCTAGAGTAAGGTTGGCAAACCGTGGCCCAGTTTCCCAGCCATATCTATAAATAAGGTTTTATTGGAACACAGCCAAACCCATCCATTTAAGGATTGTCTATGGCTATTTTTATGCCACAGTGGCATTGCTGAGCAGCAAGAGAATAACCAACCCTCAAAGCTTAAATTGTTTACTGTCTGGTCTTTGAGAAAAGTTTGCCAGCTCCAGCTCTAGCGTTGTGCTGTCTAATAGAGCAGCCACAAGCCATGGGAAGCCATTTATATTTAAATTTAAATTAACTAAAAGTTGATAAAATTAAACTTCCAGTTTCTTGGTTGCACTGGCCACATTTCCTGTTCACAGTAGCTACCTATGGGGAGAGGCTGCACTTTTGTGCAATGAAGATGGAGAACAGTCCCCATCATTACACGAAGTTCTATCAGACTGGTGACCTTGTTCAGCATTAAGATTACCATTCAAATCAATTTTGGGAAAGTGAGTGGAATGTAGGGTGTTATTCTCACCTTACCTTTTGGACTCCCTTTCCACTCAGAGCATGATGACCACCTCAAAACAACAAAAACCAACTTACCTCCAATACATTCTCTCCCTTCCTTTCCCCATTCCCCACCCCCTGCTATTTTCTTTTTCATTTCCCTCTTTTCTCCTTTTCTCTTGCCTCTGATGGTTCTCAGTGATTCTTGGTAATGATCATGACAATGTCAAGGCAGGAAAAACAAATGTATGGTGATGACAGAGTAGGGATATTTAACCTAAACGTTTTTTAAAAGTCACTGTACTTCAGCCTGGGTGACAGAGAACGCTTCCATCTCAAAAATAAAATAAAATTTAAATTTAAGAAACTGAAAATTAAGGTACAGTGAAGATAAATAACTTATCCAAAGTCACAGCTAATAAGTGAGAGAGCTAAGATTTGAACCTAAGAATCTGGCTCCAAGTCCATGCCCTTAACCATTATGATGAAACAGCTTAACGGCATTTAATTTGATGTGACTTTCTGGATTTTCAGGTTTGGCTGGTTTGGATTGGATGCAGAAGAAGTATCAAATCCGCTGCTAAATTACATTGGAGCTGGGCTATCCATAGTAAGGTACGCAGACATTTCTAGTGATTTCACTATTCTTCAAAACATGGAGAGTGCTTTTTTAAGGATCCTGATATGCTTACATTTTTGTTTGCATTTTTTAAACCTACATTTCATAAAATCCACATGCTTGTTCCTCAGACTCTTCATTTACAATGATGGGTTTGGAGGACAAAAAAGTCCCAGATTTGGAGGCAGGAGCCCCAGGTTTAGCTCTCCAAAACTCTGAGAGCCTGGAAAGTCATTAACTGCTCTGAAGCTTAGTTTAATCGTTTATAATATGTAGAAAATCGTAACACATAGCTTATAAATGAGAATCAAATATTTTGCAAACTAAAACATGCTATGCAAAAAAAAAAAAAGCATTCTGCTGGCTTCTTGATGCCCTGGAGTATCCACTGATTCTCTCTCTTCTCCCCCTACTCACATCTTGTCCCACCTAGTTTCCACTTCCAGTCTCCTCACTCACTCTTCTCAACCTAGCTAGACAGCCACTCCTTCACCTGTGAGAACACTTACTCTATTGAATGCCCATTTTTGGCTGCATCTGTGTCTAGCTGTATACACTCTATGAATAGGGATGAAATGACTTTGAATCTCTATATGGTAGAGTTCAGTCAATAAAACTCTAACAGGAACTAGGTCACCTTAAATTCAGTCTTCTTTCCCCTCTAGATTCCATTTATATTCCTTGTCAGTTCTTCACATAATGGATAGGACTGCCTAGAAAGATTTTAGTACTTTTTTATTCTTCAGGGAAAGAACAGTATATGTCCCTGCCTTCAGCAATGATGGCTTTTCCTCAGCCACATTCAGAAACAATCTCTTTGTCATTAAAATGTTGCCTTAGAGAGTAGTCCCAGGCCAATTGGAGAAAAAATAACATAAATTGCTATAAAATAGGAGATTCCTGAGATTTTTTGGTTGCCTGCAATTTTATGTATTTTGTACAATTCACACAGAATTTTAGCTTTGAATAGCTCTCTCAAAAACAATTCCTTTACACACAAAATTATAACATAGCGTGGCTTAGTTTTGACTTAATGACAATTTAAGGCCATTTTACCCAGTCTGTCAGGCATTTGTTTTTCTCCATATTTCTTCTTTATTTAGAAAAAATACATTCTTGAAACTTACAAATCAATTATTTATGTTCTACCACTTCTACCTATGTGGCCATGGCAAATAACTTCAGTTCTCCAAGCCTTGGTTTCTTCATTTGTAAAGAAGGATGATAATAGCGACAACCTCATAAGATACTTTGAGGATTAAGTGAAATAAAATATGTTTAGTGCTTCATATAATGCTAAGTACATGGTTAATGCTCTCTATATTAGATAGTTGTCATTGCAGTTATTATGTGAATAACATTTATGTTCAGTTGCTGTTTCTCTGGTAGGTATTTGTGGCCCAACTTTATGTTATACAAGGGAGTATACCTGAGGAATCTTGCAGCTCAATTTGAGTTTGGTCTGTAGCAGGGAAATTCAATGAGCTCCTCCTTGAGTGCATCTAGGCTCCCTTCTATGTTTCTCTGCTAGGAGGAATTTCTGGAATATGTCATTTCATTATTTTAACTCAGTTAAATCAGTTTGATCCGAAGGTTCTTCACTGAACAACCTTGGAGCTTCAGGGACCATGTAAAGACACTTGGAATATGGCTGTCTTAGTTTAGGATCTTGCCTTTCTTTTTAAAATTAAAATTATTGCTTCTATCTTCTGTATAGTCTAATTTTTAAAGAGTTGGTTAATTTCTAGCCTTACATTTTCATTATATGATATATAAAGTGTTTGTCAGTCCGTATACTAAAACCACTCCAGGTATTTTAAACAGGAGAGGATTTAACACAGGGAATTGTTTACAAGACCCAGTGGAGCAAAAGGAGAAAGGTGGTGTCACCCATAACCCTGGAGACCGCACAATACTTCTGAATTACCTCTGCCTGACCAATTGCTTCTGCTGAAACTACTGGAGCCGCCAACAAAACATAATGGCTTCTCCCGTCTTCTCAAATTATGCAAGTGCCTCCCACTGGCAGAGCCTAGCTGCCAATAGAGTTTGGGAAATGTAATTTTCAGTCTTCTGGGCTCCACAGTTCAGGAGAGAGTATGTAAGGATGGGAGCAGAGCTGACACCAAGAAACAATATTCAGGACACTCTTAAAAATTTGCTTTCTTGAAGATCCAGGAGTCAGAGGTCTATAAAAAGACCAATGTCCTTTTCAATTCAAATAATAATAACGTGATTTGGATTCTCTTTAAGGGTCTGCTCTCCATTCTTTTGTCTTCTCTCTTAACCTGCCTTCCCTGGAAGGTTTTATTTACTCCACAACTTCATCTATCATTTTACATTGTGTGGAAAACCAAATCTTTGTTTCTAACTGTCACCTTTCCTCAAGCCACAGCCCTTATATCTAACTATGGACCAGGCTACACATCTCTACACACACTCCACAGGTACCACCTTTCAGTCTTATCTGAGATAACACGAAGAAGGGAACCATGCTGATCAGCACTTCACAAACACTAAATCATTTGTTCCTTTATCTTTGCCTTCAATGTTTCCCAATAAGAATTACTTTTCTTCCTGGACCCTTCCCTACAAACTGGTTCCTCTTCCTGAGTTCTCTCTCTCCATAGAAGGGCAGTCATTCAAATTAAAAATCTGTTGTCTTTATGTTTTTTCCCTTTATATGCTATATCTAATTCTGTAAAAAAATTTTTTTGAATGTTTCACAAGTGCTTCTCCTTTCCCTCCGTCCCACCTTACCTACCTACTTGTATACATATGATTATAAAAAATCTCACCTCTAGTTTCCCCGGTTCTATCCTTTCCTTTGCCAGTATGGATAGCTTATATCTGCCCTACATCAGAGCATGTCACTCTCCTGTTTAAAACAATTAGAATGTTCCCCACTGAATTCAGAATAAACCTGTCTCCTTAATCTGGCTTGTTCTTTGCAGTACATCTATCCAGCCAGTATTTCTATATGTGTTTCACCTTTCTCCCTGTACTGTGCAATCGGTGACCCAGAATTACACCATACTCCCAACACTTCCCTCAGCCTTGAAGGCCCTTTCCTCAGCCTCCTTGGCCATCATTTAATATCATTTGAGATTGTTCCATCCCATGTGACATCTTCTTGATTTTCTGCTCTCTAGTTAGAATCTTTCCCTAAACTACCAAAACTTTTTATGCTTCTTCCATTATTGAAACTATCAGAGTCTACTTTGTATTATTCATACAGTCTTCTTTATTCTTGAACTATGATTTCCTGAAGGAAAAGACCCATTATTTTCTATATACACCATTCCTTCCACCATAACCATCAGACTTTCATATATAGTGTTTTACACATAACTGATGCTTAGTAAATGTTTGCTGACTTCAATTGTTGACATAACTGCCCATGTATACACACAGGGTTTTTTTCTTCTTTTTTTATTATACTTTAAGTTCTGGGGTACATGTGCAGAATGTGCAGGTTTGTTACATAGGTATACACATGCCACGATGGCTTGCTGCACCCATCACCCCGTCATCTACATTAGGTATTTCTCCTAAGGCTATCCCTCCCCTGTTTCCCCACCCTGCTATCCCTCCCCTAGCCTCCTACCCTTGACAGGCCCCAGTGTGTGATGTTCCTTTCCCTGTGTCCATGTATTCTCATTGTTCAGCACCCACTTATGAGTGAGAAAATGTGGTGTTTGGTTTTCTGTTCTTGTATCAGTTTGCTGAGGATGATGGTTTCCAGCTTTATCCATGTCCCTGCAAAGAACATAAACTCATTCCTTTTTTTATGGCTGCATAGTATTCCAAGGTGTATATGTACCACATTTTCTTTATCCAGTCTATCATTGAGGGGCATTTGGGTTGGTTCCAAGTCTTTGCTTTTGTGAACATTGCCACAATAAACGTACATGTGCATGTGTCTTTATGATAGAATGATTTATAATTCTTTGGGTATATACCCAGTAATGGGGTTGCTGGGTCAAATGGTATTTCCATTCTAGATCCTTGAGGAATAACCACACTGTCTTCCACAATGGTTGAACTAATTTATACTCCCACCAACAATGTAAAACTGTTCCTATTTCTCTCCATCCTCTCCAACATCTGTTGTCTCCTGATTTTTTAATGATCACCATTCTAACTGGCATGAGATGGTATCTCAATGTGGTTTTGATTTGCATTTCTCTAATGACCAGTGATGATGAGCTTTTTTTCATATGTTTGTTGACAGCATAAATGTCTTCTTTTGAGAAGTGTCTGTTCATATCCTTTGCCCACTTTTTGATGGGGTTGTTTTTTTCTTGTAAATTTGCTTAAGTTCTTTGTAGATTCTGGATATTAGCCCTTTGTCAGATGGGTAGATGGCAACATTTTTTTTCCATTTTGTTGGTTGCTGGTTCACTATAATGATAGCTTCCTTTGCTGTGCAGAAGCTCTTTAATTTAATTAGATCCCATTTGTCTATTTTGGCTTTTGTTGCCATTCCTTTTGGACATACACACAATTTTTACTAAGTATGAAATATATGGGATTGCAAATCTGGGAAACTGGAAAGTTTGAAAATGTGAAGAAGAATCCTTGGGTAAAACATCAGGTTTTATTTTAAGTTACCTATGCTTTTGACAGCATTCGTAGACTGTCATGGAACTTTGCATTTGATGTTCTGTACCACATTTTTTTAAGTCTATAGCCCAAAAGGCTTTGTGATTTATTTGGTTTTATGTTCATATACATAAAATAAATTTGATTAGCTTCTCTTTATTTACTGTCACCAACTCCCTTGATCTAACTGAGCTGAGACTCTTCTTCCTGATTTACCTATTCTTATGACTAGCATTAGTTGCACAGGCTCAAAATTATTGTGTAGTCCTAATTTCTTTTTCATGCTCAGTACTCCCTCACCCATCCATTTGGTAATTAAAATTTTCTCTTTACTAACATATTTGCAAATTTTATTTTGAGCTAAAGTACACTGAGAATTGTATGTGCATTTTCATTTCATTTTCATCACAGCTCTGTGATGAGGTTATATCCCCATTTTTTAAATGAATACTGTCAAGTCTCAGAGAGTGATTTGTTGGAGGGTTATATACTTGTTTGAAGAAAAGCAATCAAAGATCCTTATCTATAGTGTCCTTTTATTTATTTATTTATTTATTTATTTTTATTTCAGTTTAAGTTCCAGGATACATGTGCAGAAAATACAGGTTTGTTACATAGGTATACATGTCCCATGGTGGTTTCCTACACCTATTAACCCATCCTGTAAGTTCCCTCCCCTTGCCCTTGCCTACCACCCCACAACAGGCTGTGGTGTGTGTTGTCCCCCTCCCTGCGTTCATGTGTTCTCATTGTTCAACTCCCACTTATGAGTGAGATCGTCAGTGTTTAGTTTTCTGTTCCTGTGTTAATTTCTTGAGGATGATGGCTTCCAGCTTCGTCTATCATTGATGGGCATTTGGGTTGGTTCCATGACTTTGCTATTGTAAACAGTGCTGCAATAAACATACGTGTGCATGTATCTTTATAGTAGAATGATTTATAATTTATAATCCTTTGGGTATATACCCAGTAATGAGATTGCTAGGTTAAATGGTATTTCTGGTTCTAGGTCCTTGAGGAATCACCATACTGTCTTCCACAATTATTGAACTAATTTATATTCCCACCAATAGTATAAAAGCATTCCTTTTTCCCCACAGCCTTGCCAGCATCTATTGTTTCTTGACTTTTTAATAATCACATTTCTGACTGGCCTGAGATGGTATCTCGTTGTGGTTTTGATTTGCATTTCTCTAATGATCAGTGATTTTGAGCATGTTTCATGTTTATTAGTCATGTAAATGTCGTCTTTTGAGAAGTGTCTGTTCATATCCATTGCCCAATTTTTGAAGGGGTTGCTTTTCTCTTGTAAATTTGTTTAAGTTCCTTGTAAATTCTGGATATTAGACCTCTGTCTAAGTTTTTTGATGTGCTGCTGGATTCAGTTTGCCAGTATTCAGATTCAGTTTACCAGTATTAAGGATTTTCATATCAGTGTTCATCAGGGATAATGGCCTGAAGTTTTCTCTTTTCATTGTGTCTCTGCCCGGTTTTAGTACCATGATGATGCTGGCTTCATAAAATGAATTAGGGAGAATTCCTTGCTTTTCAATTGTTTGAAGTAATTTCAGAAGTATTGGTACCAGCTCCTCTTTGTATCTCTAGTAGAATTTGGCTTTAAATTTGTCTGGTCTTGGAACTTTTTTTTAGTTGATAGGCTGTTAATTACTGCCAAAATTTCCAAAGTTGTTATTGGTGTTTCAGGGATTCAACTTCCTGGTTTAGTCTTGGGAGGGTGTGTGTGTCCAGGAATTTATCAATTTCCTCTAGATTTTCTAGTTTTTTATGTAGAGGCGTTTTTTGTTTTGTTTTTTGAGACAGAGACTTGCTCTGTCATGCGGGCTGGAGTGCAGTGGCACAATCTCGGCTCACTGCAACCCTCCGCCTCCCAGGTTCAAGTGATTCTCCTGCCTTCATCTCCTGAGTAGCTGAGATTACAGACACCTGCAACCACGCCCAGCAAATTTTTGTATTTTTAGTAGAGATGTGGTTTCACCATGTTGGCCAGGCTGGTCTCGAACTCCTGACCTCAAAAGATCCACCCACCTCAGCCTTGCAAACTGCAGCCACCGTGACCAGCCTGCATAGAGGTGTTTATAGTATCCTCTGATGGTACTTTGTATTTCTGTGGAGTTAATGGTGATATCTCCTTTATCATTTTTTATTGTGTCTATTTGATTCTTCTCTAGTTTCTTCTTTATTGGTCTAGCTAGCAGGCTATTTTGTTATTTTTTTCAAAAACTGCTCCTGGATTCGTTGATTTTTTGGAGGGTTTTTTGGTTTCTCTATCTCCTTCAGTTCTGCTCTGATCATAGTTATTTCTTGTCTTCTGCTATCTTTTGGATTAGTTTTCTCTTGCCTCTCTTTTCATTGTGGTGTTAGAATGTCAGTTTGAGATCTTTCTAGCTTTCTGATGTGGGCATTTAGTACTATAAATTTCCCTCTTAACACTGTTTTAGCTATGTCCCAGAGATTCTGGTACATTGTCTCTTTGTTCTCATTGGATTCAAAGAACTTCTTCATTTCTGCCTTAATTCATCATGTGCCCAGGAGTCATTCAGGGACAGATTGTGCAGTTTCCATGTAATCTTGCGGTTTCGAGTGAGTTTCTTAATCCTGAGTTCTAATTGATTGCACTGTGGTCTGAGAGACTGTTTGTCATGATTTCACTTATTTTGCATTTGCTGAGGAGTGTTTTACTTCCAATTATGTGGCCAATTTTAGAATGAATGTCATGTGGCACTGAGAAGAATATTCTGTTGATTTGGGGTTAGAGTTCTGTAGATATCTAGTAGATCCACTTAATTCAGAGTTCAGTTCAGAGCTGGATTCAAGTCCTGAATATCCCTGTTAATTTTCTGTCTTATTGATCTGTCTAATATTGACAGTGGGGTGTTAAAGTCTCCCACTATGGCTGGGCATGGTGGCTCACTCCTGTAATCCTAGCACTTTGGGAGGCCAGGGCAGGTGGATCACGAGTTTGAGACCAGCCGGGCTAAGATGCTGAAACCCCATCTCTACTAAAAATGCAAAAATTAACCTCCCATGGTGGCAGGTGCCTGTAATTCCAGCTACTCAGGAGGCCGAGGAAGGAGAATCACTTGAACCCAGGAGGCGGATGTTGCAGTGAGCTGAGATCGTGCCACTGCACTCTAGCCTGGGTGACAGAGCAAGACTCCATCTCAAAGAAAAAAAAAAGTCTCCCACTATGATTGTATGGGAGTTTAAGTCTCTTTCTAGGTCTCTAATAACTTGTTTTATGAATCTGGGTGTTCCTGTACTGGGTGCATATATATTTAGAATAGTTAGCTGTTCTTGTTGAATTGTTCCCTTTACCATATGTAATGCCCTTGTTGAATTATTCCCTTTACCCTTATGTAATGTCTTTTCAGATCTTTGTTAGTTTAAAGTCTGTTTTGTCAGAGACTAGAATTGCAATCCCTGCTGTTTTTTTTTTTTTTTCTATTTGCTTGGCAAATTTTTCACCATCCCTTTATTTTGAGCCTATGTGTGTCTTTGCATGTGACATGGGTCTCCTGATACAGCACACTGATGGGTCTTGACTGTATCCAATTTGCCAGTCTGTATCTTTTAATTGGGGCATTTAAGGTTAATATTGTTATGTGTGAATTTGATTCTGCCATCATGAGGCTATGTGGTTATTTTGCACACTTGTTGATGCAGCTTCTTCATAGTGTCATTGGTCTTTATATTTTGTTGTATTTTTGCAGAGACTGGTACCAGTTTTTCCTTTCCATATATAGGGCTTCTTTCAGAATGTCTTTCAAGGCAGGCCTGGTGGTAAAGAAATCCTTCAGCATTTCCTTGTCTGGAAAGGATTTTATTTCTCCTTTGCTTTGAAGCTTAATTTGGCTGAATATGAAATTCCGGGTTGAAAATCCTTAAGAATGTTGCATATTGGTTCCCAATCTCTTCTGGCTTATAGAGTTTCTTCGAGGAGGTCCACTGTTACTCTGATGGGCTTCCCTTTGTAGGTGACCTGACCTTTCTCTCTGGCTGTCCCTTAACGTTGTTTCCTTCATTTTGACCTTGGAGAATCCAATGATTATGTGTTTTGGGGTTGATCTTCTCATGGAATATCTTAGTGGTGTGCTCTGTATTTTCTGAATTCACATGTTCGCCTATCTTGCTACATCGGGGAAGTTCTCCTGGATAATATCCTGAAGTGTGTTTTCCAGCTTGTTTCCATTCTCTCTGTCTCCTTCAGGTACTCCAATCAATCGTAGGCTTAGTCTTTTTCCATAGTGTTATAGTTCTTAGAGACTTTGTTCATTTCTTTTCATTCTTTTTTCCTCCAATATTGTCTGCATGCCTTATTTCAGCAAGGTGGTCTTCAAACTCTTCTATCCTTTCTTTCACTTGTTTGATTTGGCTATTCATACTTGTGTATGCTTCCTGAAGTTCTTGTGCTATACTTTTCAGCTCCACCAGGTCATTTATCTTTCTTTCTAAACTGGTTATTATTCTTAGCAGCTCTTCTAACCTTTTATCAAGGTTGTTAGCTTCTTTGCATTGAGTTAGAACATGTTCCTTTAGCTCAGCAGATTTTTTTATTATCCATCTTCTGAAGCATACTTCTGTCATTCGTCCATCTGATCCTCCGTCCAGTTCTGCACCCTTGCTAGAGAGGCATTGTGATCATTTGGAGGGGAAGAGGCACTCAGACCTTTTGGGTTTTCAGCATTTTTTGGTCAATTATTTCTCATCTTCATGAGTTTATCTAGTTTTGATCTTTGAGACTGCTGACCCTTGCATGGGGTTTTTGCAGGGACATTTTTTGTTGTTGATGCTGTTGTTGCTTTCTGTTTGCTTTTCTTTCGATGGTAAGGTCCCTCTTCTATAGGGCTGCTGTGGTTTGCTGAAGGTTTACTTCAGGCCCTATGCATCTGGTTAGCTCCCAGACTTGGAAATGTCACTCAAGGAGGCTGGAGAACAGTAAAGATGGGTTCCTTCTCCTTCTTCTGGAATCTCTGACCTCAAGGGACACCAACCAGATGCCAGTAGGATAATTCCTGTGTAGGGTGTCTGACAACCTCTGTCAGAGGATCTCACCCAGTTTGGTGGCATGGGGAACAGGACCCATTTAACAAAGCACTTTGACTGTCCCTTTTGGAGGGGGTGGGCTTCGCTGGGGGGAAACCCACTCATCTGGGCTGTCCAGATTCCTCAGAACTACCAGAGGAAAGGCTAACTCTGCTGGTCCACAGTGACTATGACCAACATTCCCCCTAGAGGAGGCCCAGGGAGGCCCAGGTTCTGTCCCTGAGCCTCTGGCTAGAATTGTTGGAGTTCCTACAGGGATGTCTCACTGAGAGGGGAAGGATGGGTCAGGGTGAGGCCTGAAGAGGTGCCCTGGCTACAGTCTGCCACAGCTGCTGTGTTGGGCTGTGGGGAGCACTTCTTGGGGACCAAGCTATCCAGCATCCCTGGCTCCAGCAGGGGAAAAACATGTCCTGGAGCTATAGAGCTGGGTGTCGCCCTTCCCCAGCCCAGGGAGCTTTGCGTGTTAGGCAGTTATGAGTCCCAGTGCTGGCTACTGCCCCTTCCCCAAGAAGCACAAACAGCTTAGGTAGCAGGCAGCCACACCTGTGCTGCTGATCACCCCTCCCCTAGGGAGCTCAGCAGGTTTAGGCAGATTCCAGCTGAGAGGCTGTTGAGAATCTGCATGGCTCCAGGGTTGGGACCCTAGGCCCCAATGGCGTAGGTTTGCAAGTGGGATCTTCCAGTTTGTGGGCTACACAATTCCGTGATAAAAGGATGGCTTCTCTGTCTGGGTAGCATGCTCACTCACCACCTCCCTTGGCTGGGGGGTGGTAGGAGCTCCTCTGCCCTGTGTGGCTCTCAGGTGGGCCGCCACACCACACTGCTCTTCCTTTCTCTCTGTGATCGCATCAGCCACCTAGTCAGTTCTGATGAGAGAATCTGGATACCTGGGTTGCCAGTGAAGGATTCACATGCTAATTATAGTTCTTTTTGATGTGACCCTTTGATTGCTGCTCTTTCTAGTTGTCCATCTTGGTCTTGCCCATCCCATCTGTAGCTTTCAAGTATTTTCTAACATATCATTCTGTATTGTTTATTAGAAAAACACACAGGTCTATACAAAGTAGAGGATTTTCACTGTAAAATTTTGAGAAGAAAATGCCAATTAAGGTCTAATATTAGCCTTGCAAATATATATATGCACACACACAAATACACACATATTTACACAAATATATGTATGTATGTAAATATATATATCATATGTATAAAACACACACGTACATAACTCATTTAAATATACTTATATGCTTAGGCTTTATGCATTCAATTTTACCAAGTGTTAAATATCTTGAGGACCCTGAAGGAGATATAAGATGTGGTTTCTACTGTAGGGACAGAAAGGTGTGATACCTTTCTTCCTTATAAGGGTCATGGCTGACACTCCTATAACAAAAGACAGGTTAACAAGAAAAAAAATAACAAAATTAATCAAAGTTTTACCTGACATGGGAACCTGAAGACCCAAAGATCCAGGGGAAAAAGTCTGTTTTTCTGCTTAGATTTGAAGATTTGGCAGCCGTGTAGAAATGTGATTACACAAAGGGTGTGATCTAATTAATAGACTGAGGGGAGAAACACAGTGAAACCCGCCTGTTCAGATTCTTCTTGGTCTCTTTGCGTAGCATTTCTTCCTCCTCAATATACGACAGGACCCCTCTGGAATGAAGGTCTTATGATGTAGACTAGGTAGATCAGAGAATTTCTTTATAGCCAGCTCCTACACAGAAAGTGGAGGGTGGGGGGGTTGTTAGAGTAACCATTCTAGGTTTCATGACTGGCTTAGTGTCCATGACACATCTTGGAGAAAAGGAATTCCAATTTCTCTGGGAGAAAGGTGAGCAGAAGCCATCAGGGCACAAGGAAGCCAGAGAGAGACTTTCCTTCTGAGGCTGCTTCTGAGGACTTCCAACCTCCTATAATTCAAAGTACTCAGCACACCAATGTGCCGCAATTTGGGGTATCGGTTTCTGAGCCCCGCACTGGCTTCTATTAAATTAGAAAATCTTTAGAGAAAAAAAAATTACATGGAATTGTGACAAATGGTCTAGATCGTGTGATAACTATTCTTAGTGTTGTGGGAATTTAAAGAGGAAGATTCAGTGAGGAGTGACCCAAGGGGAAGTTGTTTTTTTTAAACCAAATTCAACACTTCAACTCTTCTTTAGTTCAGATAGGACAAAGAGTATGTAGGGTGTCCAGCTAGGGAAGAAAGAGAAGCAAGGGCAAGTCGATGTGAAAAAATGGGGCAAGGGGATGGTAGAAAGCTTGGGGCAGGGAGTGTCAAGCACAGAAGCTCATACAGGTATTTACGTTGAGACAGCGGTTGGGTGGAACATAATTCAGAGAGCCATAAAAATCCAAAAGGAGAGCTAACTCTCATATGGAAAGGAATATGAAACTATTCATATTTTAAAGCAAGTAAGAGATGGAATAAAGGAAGCTAATTATTAGAACATTTTAATTTTTATGCAAAAGATAGCATATGATAGACACTCTTCTGTACCTAGCTACCCACCCTATTTCAGCCTCATATGTGCTTTGAAAGCTTCTTATTTTATGTGAAATGTTGAACCATGCAAATGTATTTTAAAAGTATTTTAAAAGGGATGTTAAGAGTATCCCAGCGTTGTTCATTTTCTCAAGTTAATTTAATCTTTTGACACATTTTAACATATTTGAGTGGTTAAAAGCCAAGAATAAGTGAGACATTTGTTGCAAGGATACTGGACATCCATAGTGTATTATGAGAGAGATGTTAAAGGGAAAAAGTCATTAGACTTAAATGTATGTTTTTATCTCTTGAATATATCCTGGAGATATTTTCATATCAGAACGTAGAGTTCATCCTTATTCTATTTTTACAGCTGCATAGTATTCCATGGCATGACCATGTAGGCCACCTCACCTGAGTGTGAGTGCACCTGTGTTAGTGGGCCTGGAGAAGAATTGGTAAGGTCAGGAGTGGACACACCAGGGGCTTCCGTAGATCGCCCCAGGTTCTCCTCTGTGGGAGTTACACAGTTCTGCACTTTTTCAGCAGTATCTAAGAGTGTCTGTCCCCTAGCGTTTGTTGAAGGATGTTCAACTTTTGAAGTTGGTCAATATAATAGGTAAGCAATGTTATTTCAAAGTAGTTTTTATTTGTGTTTCTTTTACAATGTGATTTCAAAGTTAAGGGAAAGATCTGATGTGGGAGGAAAGCTTATGAGTTTAGCCTTTAGCCTGTTGTAGTTAAGGAAAATGAGAGATCGAAGAGAGTGGGGGTTCTGGAGAAACCCCAGGACCACTGAGGGGCAATTTGAAAGTAATCATGTATCATTAGGATCTGATTATTTCGGTTGTGTTTTTTCTTAAAAATCAAGCAGCTTGATATAAACCAGTATTATGACAAATCTCACTCAAATTTATTTTCCTTACAGTGCTTTCATATTTTTGTTCATCAAAAGTGAAATGCCAAATAACACGTGTTCCGTGGATACCACTCCATTAATAACAGAGCATGTGAGTATAATACGATACAACATGATTTGAAACATAAAATTAAGATAAAAGGAAAATACATAAATTTTAAACACAGATGAGAAAGTGGTGTTTGCTCATCAATCATGGCTGTGTTATATATCTTAGCATATTTATTATGGCTAGGTCTATGTAGCAATCAGTATTTCCACAGTTAAGCTTCTCAGCAAGCGCACAGCTTTATTTATTTTGATTAACAGATCTCTACTAGGAGATAGATATATAACCCCATATTTTGTAATGATTTAAAGATTCCTACAATAGAAGAACCCTAAATACTTCAGAGGAATGTGAAAGTAACTTTAGAAAGGGGGAGGAAGGAGGTTTTGAAATTGGCCTGGGGGAGAATAGACCATAGGCAACCCATGAAAGGTAAGTGAGGTCATAGGTGAGTAGGAACTGGACTTGCTTTGCTTCTTATTTCTTTTTTCTGTCATATCCCATTCTACCCAAAGTTAAAAATAGAAAATATGTTAGGAGTCACTGTTTTGACCTCGAAGAACCCACATTAGTCTGGAATAGTAAATCCGAGTTAAATAGGAGCAACTTTTAAAAGGGACCTGATACAGCACAAGTGTCAGTAGCTACGTATACAAAAGTGACTTCAGGGCAAAGCCTCATTGCCATGAACCCAGGCCCTAGTCCTTCTCATCTCAAGAGTCTCTCCTGTCTGCCCCAGGCCAGTGCTACCCAGCTCCCCTCTCAATCTAGTGCCCCTCACCCCCAGTGATGTATTGCCTCTTGGCAGGGTGCTACCTCTACTCCTGACTTCAAAATTAATCTTTCTTTTTTCCTTCTTCCTCTATCAAAACTTTTATCAACTAAAACCTTAGTCAAATTGACACTAAAGTTGAATAGTAATTAACTTAAGTGTAAAGATAAGAGTTTTATGAATCCACAGGCATCCCTAATCAGGGAAATGTTTCAAGGAGAAGGGAGGAGTTGGCTTTGGGAAAGTGTTACTTGCCTGCTTCAGGGATCCAGACACCTCCTGCCCAACCAGCCTCCAAAACAAAGGAACAAAATAATAAAATAAATGCAACCTGGTAAAAGACACACAGTAGGCTAACTGCCTGAGATTTTTCTAGGCAGTAAGTTTAAAGATCATAAACAGGATGATGGGTGGGTATGCAACCATGCATTATGAGCTCCTTATAATGAAAGAAAGTGTTATTGCCGAAGGAAAACTTGACTTAGCACATGGCAAAGAATTCAGATCTACTTTCTTGTCTCTTGCAAAAGCAGTAGGAGTATAACATCAAGAACGCTTCAGTTGGCCGCAATCCCAGCACTGTGGGAGGCTAAGGTGGGAGGATCACCTGAGGTCAGGAGTTGGGGACCAGCATGTCCAACATGGTGAAACCCTGTTCCTACTAAAAATATAAAAAAAATTAGCTGGGTGTGGTGGTGCTCGCCTGTAATCCCAGTTACTCAGGGGGCTGAGGCAGGAGAATCGCTGGAACCTGGGAGGCGGAGGAGGTTGCAGTGAGCCAAGATCGCACCATTGCACTCCAGCCTGGGTAACAAGAGCAAAACTCCGTCTCAAAAAAAAAAAGCACTTCCGCTTAGAGACAGTATTATAATATAGCCCCCTTATCCTCAGGCAAGATGCCCAAGGAATGCCTGAAACCACAGATAGTACCAAACCCTAGATAGAGTAAATCTTTGTATCTGATCACCAAGACAGCAACTAAGTGACTCACGGGCAGGTAGTGTACATAACATAGATAGGCTAGACATAGGGATCATTCACATTCCAGGCAAAACGGAGAGGGATGATGCGGGGTTTCACCACACTATGCATATCAGTGTGCAATTGAAAACTTCTGAACTTCTCATTTCCAGACTTTTTCATTTAATGTCTTTGGACTGCTGTTGACAATGGGTAACTGAAACCACAAAAGGTAAAACTACGGATAAGGGAGGAATACTATAATTCCATGTAGAAATAGGAATTTGCTCATTTTTCCTGACTTAGAATATTAGCCTAATTTTGAAACATGGCTGGGAATGTTTTATTAACTAATTAATTTTTTTTTAAATTAGTATAAGAAATGTTTACTGATCTTAAGCATTCCATAGTAGGACAGTCTGAGATTTTCTTGGTTCTAATTTCTTTACAGATTATGCAGAACATTAAGATATGCAAATGAAACATGCATTAATAAGTTTGATTAGTTTTTATAGGTGTATCAAAATAGCCACATATTAAATGTGACAATTTGAAATGGAGGACTTGTCAGCTGCCAAGCCATCCTAAATGAAAGAGGAAAGAATTAGAAACAGTTGAGTTTAGAGATATCAGAATACATAGGTGACGTGTTTATTCTATTTTAAAGCATGGTTGAAAGAGAAGAGAAAAGCACTAGAAATATTGTCAGCAGTGTGATTATCAATTGAATGCTCTTTTTGTTTTAACTTGTGCCAATGTTTTCAATAGGTGATCAACAAAACTCAACACCCCTGTTCCTGGGTGGATAAACTTTCTACAGTACACCACCGCATGGTGTAAGGAGAGGTTACTTCTTTGCTCTATAATTCTGTTTCATATTTGGTTAAAGCAGGACTACTAGCTTGAAATGATGTTCATCTGAGTTCAAGAAAAGTACAGTAATGCAAGCTTTGACTTCTGTCTCCATGGGGCGAGGTTTTCTTTGCCCCCTGCTGAATTTTAAGTACAGATGCCCTTGAGCTCAACTGCTTCAAGTAATTACTAAATCATTGCCCTTATCTCTAAATGATAAGTAGATAATAAAAGCAACCTAATTTTGCATGACTCGTGTAGCTAAAGTAAAAGAGGCAGTATTGTGACCAATCTGCTCTCAGCAGTCACAATCAGATTAGGCAATAGACTTGTCTACCACGGCACCACCCAGGATCCCAGCCCTGCTCTGGGAATCTCCACACTCCTATGTTTAGACAGTTTTATAATTGCAGACACTCATTGTCTAATATAGTGGAATATTCTGTGTCCTTGTGGGTCCTGCTCCCTCTTTCTCCATAAGGACTCAGAGATTTAAGCTCAACATCAGCCCCTCTAGTTTAAGGTGTTTGCTTTGCTTTGTTTTTGAACTTCCAAATAAATAGGAAAATACATACTATTATATTGCTTGCATTTAACATTTGATGGCTGCTTTAAACTTCATGTAATGACATCTTTTGACTCAAGAATGTAAAGCCTTCTTTTTGATAGTGTGTATACTGTCTTTACAGGGGGAAAGAGCAGCATCTGGCACATAGTAGATACTCAACAAATATTTGAATAATTTGAATGAATGAAAGAATAACAACCTTTGGAAGAAATAAATATGTTGCTGTTTTGCATCAGAATAAAATCAATCTTTCAAACAAAAAATTTTTTTCAAATATTTTTTCACAAAGCCTCCCCTTCATCGAGATACTTGTTAAAAAAAAATACCGTTAGTTGTCTTGTAATTAGCTAGGCCTAGTCTAATAGTCTGGTCTGCGTTTGGGACGCTCCATGGCTATGAAGTCCAGACTTCACATGACTCAGAGATTTTCAGCATGAGAAGACACATTGCCAAGGTGGTCTTATGAATTTCTACAGTCTCATGTTACATATAGTACTATTTAAATTGACTACGTTAGTTTTTACATTTTGGAGAGAATTGTTTTTGCCTACGATTATTTTCTGTTTGGAGGTTTGTGTGATTTTTTTTTTCTTTTTTCTTTCTTTCTTTTTTTTTGAGACGGAGTTTTGCTCTTGTTGCCCAGGCTGGAGTACAATAGCATGATCTCGGCTCACCCCAAACTCTGCCTCCTGGGTTCAAATGATTCTCCTGCCTCAGCCTCCCAAGTAGCTGGGATTACAGGCATGCACCACCACGTCTGGCTAACTTTTTTTTTATTTTTATTTTTAGTAGAGAGGTGGTTTCTCCATGCTGATCAGGCTGGTCTCGAACTCCTGACCTCAGGTGATCCACCCACCTCAGTCTCCCAAAGTGATGGGATTATAGGCGTGAGCCACGGAGCCTGGCCAAGGTCTCACTCCGATGCCCAGGGCCGAGTACAGTGGCAAAGTGCTGGGATTATAAACAAAGGCCACCATGCCTGGCCTGTTTTCTGTTTTATGTCATTGTTCTTTGTGTTAACTTCAAGGAACTGCTCCAAAATATTAATCACCTCCTTCTACAACCATTGGAAATGCTTGCTTTATGCAGATATGGCCTAAGTCTGAGGAGTCCACATTACTCCAGTGCTGAAAATGAAAGATTTCCTTTTTGTGAAAAGCAATGTTTTGCCTGAAATACCCAGATTATTTAATTAAATCAGCACTTCCTCTTGACCATGGCATTGTCAACTAACACATAGGCAAGTTCATGGATCTCAGTAGTTGTTTTCAACAAACATGCATTTGGTACTCAGTCTATCCTAGTTCCGTGCTGGAGAGCATAGGCTGTTTAAAAAAAAAAAAAAAAAAGGCCAGGCACAGTGGCTCACGCCTGTAATCCCAGCACTTTGGGAGGCTGAGGCGGGCAGATCATGAGGTCAGGAGATCGAGACCATCCTGGCTAACACAGTGAAACCCAGCCTCTACTAAAAATACAAAAAAACCAGCCAGGCTTGGTGGCATGCACCTGTAGTCCCAGCCACTCGGGAGGCTGAGGCAGGAGAATCTCTTGGACCCGGGAAGTGGAGCTTGCAGTGAGGCAATATCGTGCCACTGCATTCCATCCTGGGTGACAGAGAGAGACTCCATCTCAAAAAAAAAAGCATAAAGCATTGTGTCAGTATATAGATATCTCAATTTAATTTGAATGCCAAGTTTATTTATGTAAACTGTACAATATAACTGTCGCAATATTCTCATCTATGTAATGACAACTTATAATCCATTTTAATTTCTATAAATCATGTACTTCTAAAATTAGACAGTGGAGGACTGAAGCTGTCCTCCTAGCCCTGATGCCACTTTAATACTGCAGGGTATTCCTCTGACTTCTGCCAGTCACAGAGCTTGAGATAAATGAATACTTTTGCTTGTTTGTGATTTGCATTGTAAAGCATGTTTACAATTCCATTTGTGTGTTTGTCAGAAATATTGCTTTGGGCCAAGATTAATAGTGATTTATTTGTTTTGTAAGGGGCTGCAGTCTTGCAGTGATATCTGGAGTACTCTATGGATCTACATTTGTGCCAATCATCTATATCAAGGACCACAGCAAAAGAAATGAAAGTATATATGCAGGGGCAAGCCAATATGGTGAGAATAAAAAGTTATCTTACTTTATTAATATCTGTTTTTTATGAATATAAAAAGAATTGTGATAATAGTAAATATTATGTGTCGATTCAATCTTTCTTTTTCATTGTAAGTGGTGAATTAGGAAGACACTCAAGACCAAAAATAATAAAGGATTATTTGTATATGATCTTTAACATACAAATGCAACCAACTTTAGTCAGATTCACCTCAACTACTTGGATCTTAAAACATGGTTTCTGACTTTCTAGTAAGATTTGGAAATTTTTTCCAGTTAGATGATCTTTGGGAAAAACATGTATACTTCTGCTCTTTTAAAAAGGCTAAAGTGTAATACATAGTACTTTAAAATCTGGTAAAGGTCAAAGTATAGCCTATTTGGTCAGAGGATATTATTTTTCTAGCACAGAGTTGTGCACTGGAAGGCCCAAGGTAATGCTTCCTGTTAATATCTCAGTTTCCATGGATAGAATTAATCTCCTAGGAATAAACACAATACTATATGCAATAGCGTTGTACAGGTTCAAAAGGAGATGAAAGAGTGTTTACTTTGGGGATCCTCTAATTACGCTGAAGCATGTCTTATACCCATGAATGATAAGAGAACAAGATCATTCATAAAAATAAAGTTCTAAGTCCGATGGCACAGAAAATTAATGCGACCTGTATTCAGATAAAGGAGAATTTGGAGGGCAAAAGACTTGAGGGAAAGATTGACAAAGAAGTTGACGTCTGAGCTCAACTGTAACAGAACAGATAGACTGAGTAGATGCCATCGTTTCCATCCTCCTTCTTATAGTTAGCCGCATGTATATTACTCAAACCTTTTGTTGGCTTCTGTCTTTTTTTAGTTAAAATTTTATACAAATACTTTTTTGCATTTTTACAAAAAGATAAAAACTAATAAAAATAGAATAACACAGGATAAATTAAAACAGAAAGAAAAACAAGAGTGGGGATATAAAAGGAGGCAGAAACGAGTCTGAAAACTTTGTACTACATTGGTATACTTGCTAGAAAGGAGCCTAAGTTTGGCTCTTAGAGTCCTTGCAGGCACAAGGGAAGTCAGATCAGTCTCATGATTCAATGAGCACAAGATAAAAACAACTAATTGTTCGGGAGCACAGATGTTCTTGGTACAGGGACATAATAAACAATGTCCTCAACAATCTCTACACAAAGAGAACAATGGCTTCTTAGGGATCTTGCTTGTGACAACTCTAAATGTAATGTGATGGGAACACTTTATTTTGGTTTATTCAAAAATAATTGGTGCGGGGCATTATTTTTTATTTTATTTATTTAACAACACATATGTCGTATATGCTCTATCCTAAGTATTTTACAAATACCCTGTTAATCTTCATAGCAACTAATACCATTATTATCTTTGTTTTACAATTGAGAAAATTAACATGAGATGATTTGCCCAAGTCCCAAATTTAGTGAGTACTGGAATGAGGATTTGCGCCCAAGTGGTCCATGCTTTTAAATCACTCTATTTTCCTTTCTTTTGTGGTGGTTCATATACAAATGTATTGCCCTTACATGATCCAGAGATAGGATTTAAGACTTAGAGCAATAGACAAATTCTCTGTCCATTAAGCTTTTCTCCCTAAACGTGGCCACTTATCTTTGTCAAAATTTTAGGGGACAGAAACTTTGAGTCCAACATGGCTTTCCCAGCCAAGAACCTGTAGTGCACCCATCTGTGTGGCCACAGTACCATCTGCTTAAACTTTAGTCAGTGGCGTTGGGATTTTGCTGAGATTGAGCCACCATCATGGGATATGAACTCCCCCATGTACTTAGGTTTATAATCAACAATTGAATAAAACCCTCTCTGGATTAACTTCCTGAATAGACTTCTGTACAGCTGTCATCTGCAACAGAGATGCTGGTCTCCAGACTGATCAATGAATCATATAAAATTAGCACCCCTTAATTTTTTTCACCCACATCCCCACTGTAGTCAACCTGAAGATTTGCTATAATTGCTATTGTTACTAGTAAAATTAGGCCTGAATGCCTATTCTTAAAAGGGAGGTATTAACATCACGGTCACATAATTCATTGTTTCTTATTTAGCTTTACCACATTACCATAAAAACTAGCCTTTAGTTTTGATTATAGTAACTAATCTAATAATGTATCCAGATTTTAAATGTATTAATTAAAATTCTATATGAACACCATGTAGAAAACTAGGATGATTAAATATAATTGTTGGTTTCTTTACTTTTTTTTTTTTTGAGACGGAGCTTCGCTCTTGTTACCCAGGCTAGAGTGCAATGGCGCGATCTCGGCTCACCGCAACCTCCGCCTCCTGGGTTCAGGCAATTCTCCTGCCTCAGCCTCCTGAGTAGCTGGGATCACAGGCACGTGCCACCATGCCCAGCTGATTTTTTGTATTTTTAGTAGAGACGGGGTTTCACCATGTTGACCAGGATGGTCTCGATCTCTTGACGTCGTGATCCATCTGCCTTGGCCTCCCAAATTGCAGGGATTACAGGCGTCAGCCACCGCGCCGGGGCCGGTTTCTTTACTTTTAAGGTTAATTTTGGTGAGTTTATTTTGAAAAATCTAAATGTATCTGGAATGATTGAAATGGTATTTGAGAGTTTTTAATCTCTATTTTCAGATTTAGACTATGTTTTTGCACACTTCAGTGGCATCTTTCTTACAAGTACTGTCTACTTTCTGGCCTACTGCATAGCCATGAAAAATAGTCCTAAACTATATCCTGAAGCAGTCCTACCAGGTAAGAATATGTACTACAGAAGATCTTCTTACTATATGAAAGTGTCTTCTACAACTCATTTAGCTTGAATAAGTTTCTTCTGGAAATCAAGCCATCCTCTGTGTGTGTGGGGCATGTGTGTGTGTGTGTGTGTGTGTGTGTGTGTGTGTGTCTGTGTGTGTGTGTGCATTCCCCCTAATTACTTTGGCCCAATTCACCACTAAATATGAAGTATTTTAAATCCATGAAACTGAATATGAAATGTTGGCCATTATTACAGAACCAAAGCTTAAACAATAAATCTATTAAAATCCTTTCCAATCTTCTGTATTGATCATCAGTCTTTACTATTTCTTTTTCACTATCTAAGGGTTCATATATCAACAAATAGGAATATGCAGTAACTTGGGAAAACAGTTGCTACAAAATATAAGAAGAGAGTGTGATGACTTCAGAAAAGACGTATGTTAAACATACATGCTTTTGGACTTAATTCATTAGGCATTGATTGTGCTTTTTTTTTTAATCTCATTTAGGAGTTTCTTATAATTCAGTTTGGAATATAGGTCCACAAGTAAAATTTTTTAAAGGCAAAAATAAGGCATAAGTCAGAGTCTTATTCTAAATGCCTAACAGGCTCATGCTAAAGAATACCACAATATAGAAAATGCTAGAATACTTACCAAACGCCTAGCTAAAGTACTGTGAAAGTTTTAGCTGGTATTTTTACTTAGATCCTACAGATTTTTTTTCTTAGCAGTACCATCACTCTGATCTACTTTATTAATATTTATGGTTCACAGTAAATGGTATTTGCAGAGAATGTTCATGTTCACCTTGTCCCCAGGCCCCTCTTCACCATCCAATCTCTACCTCTTTTACTACTATGGGTACTTTAATGCCGATAATGTGAAAGCATTTCTCATTCTACCCATAGCAGCCAAGAGTAGAGAAATTACCTGGTTCTAAACTAACAATAAAACACAGCTCAAAAATCCATATTGGCCAACAACATTGATCAGAATGCATTTATGTGTGCACCTTGGTATTCCTGTTGTAGCTAAAGTGTGAGTTCTTCAAGAGAGGAACATGGTCTGCAAATATGTGTTGTCTTTCTATTTCAGGATTCCTCTCAGGAGTACTTTGGGCCATAGCTACCTGCTGTTGGTTCATAGCGAATCACTCTCTGAGTGCTGTGGTCAGTTTTCCTATAATCACTGCTGTAAGTAGCTGAACTGTTTTTCCAAATTTTCATTTTATAAATGTCAATCCAATTTTTCTGAAGCACTCTTAGGGCATCAGACTGTGATGGAGTTTGATTTTTTAGGAGTACAATTAAATGGACTCAGATAGATAAACTGACCCTCTTGAATCTTCATGTACCTGACTGCTAAGGAACATTTCTCACCTCATTTTAGCAGGGCTATTAATTCTTAATCTCTAATATCCTTGCAGTTTTTGTTTGATTAGTTTATCTGATGTCATTTTAGAGACACTGAAATTTGCTATTTACAACTATTGATCTCTACTTGTATAAAAGCCTATAAATATAAAAAATGGCTTGATGTGTATTACCACATCAATGTCATGACCATTTTGTGAGACTGAAAGTACTTCAGACACCTCTTCTTATGGTACTTCACTGCTTTTAAGCAAAACTTTCTGAAAGTGCTAAAGCAAGGTGTTATCTCTGGGTGATACCACTCTGTACTTAATACAATTTGCTTCATCCAATTTTTTAGGTGCTAATGATGTAAAACATAGATAATAGAAAAACATTTTTTTACATAGGCAAAATAAGTATTCAGAAGATTATTCCCATTTTGAAGATAAGAAAATTGAGGCAATAACTAAGGACATGATCTGAAGTCTCATAGCTAAGGAAAAGCTGAAGACTTTTAAGTACGGGGTTTCCAGTCCACAGTGCTACTTTCTGCCATCATAATGGGATCTTATTGAGAATTTGTTTTAGGTTCACTGTGGTACTAGGACTGATATATACATACAGGAACTGCTTTCATGGTGGGCTATTAGGTCTGCCCTAGATATTGTAGATTGCTAACCAGCATTCAATTGCATCCCCTGGCTCCAAAATCATCATCACTAACAAACTTTATCTAAAACATTTTAGTGTTTGCATACCTGTGTAAAGCTAGAAAACTGATTTTTTAGAAACATTGTCTAGTTTATAAACCACTGATATAATTTGATATAAATTCTGGGCACCAAACAGTATATTTTGACAGTTCTACTCTGTAAAATAGTTAGCTTTCAAATACAACTAAATTCAAATAATAAAGGGCTTTTATAAAAATTTGCAGAATCCACATTTTAACATTCTTAATCCTGCTGAGGAAAAAATCTAACAAGTTATGAAGAATTTCTGTAGGTCTAAAGTCTTTCATAATAGAAATGGCAAAGGACCCAAATTCTTTCCAACAAGGGATTTGTTCTTCCTTATTTCAAGGACACTTACGTTAGAAGTGACAGGCAGTGGGTATAAAGCTTACCTGTTAAATGCATAAAA